>NC_134168.1:8382796-8682796 GCF_033958435.1 Carettochelys insculpta
GTGCCGCACACTCTCTGTTTCCTTGTCTCACACACACACACACACACACACACACGGTGCCGCATACTCTCTGTGTTTCCTTGACTCTCTCTCACACACACACTGTGCCACACACTCTCTGTGTTTCCTTGTCTCACACACACACACACACACATGGTGCCGCACACTCTTTGTGTTTCCTTGTCTCACACACACACACAAACTCACACACACACACTGTGCCACACACACTCTGTGTTTCCTTGTCTCTCACACACACCCCCGCGTCTGTGCTGGCGGGCAGGGCAGGGCAGGGCAGGGCAGGGCGCTGCGCTAGACGGACCTTCAGGCTGGCCCAGTGTGGCCAAACTTCCCTTCTCCCCCCCAGGCCATTCCCTGTGCTCTCCGTCGGCGCCAGGTTCCCCGGGGGTACCTGGAACTGGGCTCCACGGCCCCTCTGGTGCCCGAGGCTGGGCTCCCTCTCCCGCCGGGCTGCTGTGGGGAGCTCCCAGGCGGGCACCCACCCAGCTGCAGCGACACACAGGTTCTCGGCGCACACCCGGCGTAACCCACGCCTGGCCCAGCGCCAGCCCCTGCCTAGGGACGGCGCCTGCCCCCCCCCCCCCCCCCGGCCCTGCTCAAAGCGCCGACCCCTGTGAGACTGGCTGGAAACACTGAGATTAAAGTGAAATAAAGAAAACTCTCGTGTGGGGTCTTTTTCTGAGCTTTGCTTTCTGGGCCTGAAGCACACGCTGGGGTCGGGTTTCAGCCTTTTCCCTGCAAGCTGGAGGAGGTGAAACACTTTTCCCAGGACAGCCGAGGTGGCGGCCACACCCCAGGCCTGAGGGGACAGAGCGGTGCCAGCAGAGCCCTCCCTGGGATGCAGCCCACTCACCCAGGAGTGTTTTTGAAGCAGCCATTGACATGACTTGAACCCAGCCCAGGACCCTGGCGCACACTGCAGAGTGAGAGAGACTCATCCCCCACCCCCATGGGCTCTGCACATCCGACCCCCTGAAACTCCCTTCCGAGCCCAGACACGGGGTCGCTCAGAGCAGGAGTGTTTGGCCAGAGCCCCCAGCCGAGCGCTGGGAAAGAATTGTCTGGAGCAGCTCAGCACGAGGGAGCTCATGTTTCCCGTTGCCGAGTGCAGGGCAGCTGGGAAATTCCTCCCACTCAAGTGTGTTCAGTGGCTGCTGTTAGGAGCTGGAGGCACAAACGCTCACGTTCACACCCAGTCTGGGGTTTGATACACCCCATCACACCCTGTACAAAGAAATCCCACACAGCTGAAGATGACCGCGCATGGCTTCCCCTTCCTGGGACAGAATTCCCCAAGGGCAGGGACCCTTTGTGTGACTCCCCAGCCCCAGGCAAAAGGTGGGTTCCAGCACCCGCTGCCTGGTCCCATGTCTCGGTGGGACCCACCACAGCCTGGGCTCAGAGGAAACACAAAGCCATTTCCACCTCACTACTCTGAGCACTGGGCCGAGCACCAGGACTGGTGTGTCTGGGAGACCCAGATTAACAAACAGGTGTTGGGGGAGCAGGAGCCGTGTTCGTCTGTATCTACAGAAGCAATGAGGAGTCCAGCAGCGCCTTCAACTAATGGATTTATCTGGGCATCAGCTTTTGTGGGCAAAACCCGTGTGGTTGTTACTTTCCTACCGGCCTCCAGCTTCCACCCAGCCCAGGTCACACGGTCAGTGTCTAATGCCCAGTCCTGAGACACACCCACATTGGCTCCGATCTGCCAGAGACAAACACCCCCAGGGCTGTGTTGGGCTTTGCTGACACTGCAACACCTGCCTGGCACACAGAGGCCACAGACGGACACAACCAGAGCTGTGCCCAGAAGTCGCCTGCTCCAGGACAGGCCCAGGAAGGGAACTAATAGAACAGCCCATCGTCATGTGCAGCCCTGGCTCACTTCCCACCAGCACCTCATGAACCCATCCCCACTCTTAGGAACGGTCCCTCCCTCTCACAGGTGCTGGGAGACAGGCCAGGCCTTGCCCACACACAGCCCCAACCCGACACCGACACTCGCCAGCAGCCACACCCCACACCACAGAAACCCCAACCCAAGAACTGGTCCCTGCTCGACACCCTGACGTTGGCAGCTCTGCCCACACTGCGACTTCAGCCACAACATCTCACCCGCCTGCCCACGGGGGGTTTTACCCACACCAGCCTGTGCCCAAAGGAACCTGCTCGGCCCTACGGCGGGGGTGGGCGACCTTCTCAAACCACAGAGCCCAACTCCCTCCAAATTCAGAGCAAGGGGCCGGCAAAGAGCTGGGAACAAAGCTCATCTGCATGGCTGGAAACTTCCCACTGAACTGGGAACTGATGTGAGTGACCGTCGCAACTATTGGAACAAAGAGAAACTTAATGTTAACAAATCCCCAGGACTGGATGGTGTTCATCCAAGGGCATTGGAACCTGTCCTTCAGATCAGCTGCCGTACCTAACGACCGGAAGATTGCTAATGGGACACAGTGATCCTCACTCCATAACCTTTCATTGTTAAGCTAAATAGACTCTACGAGCTTTATCGCTGTAGAGCGCAGGGTGAATCTCTCTAGTGGAAAACACCCAGGTCTGGCAACAGGAATGGTCTGGCATGATTTTAGTTATCTGGATTTCTGTTTATAATGGATGTGGCCAAGTTTCCTGGGGTCCCATAAAATTTATTTACAGCCACCAGTCATGGCTCTCAGTGCTCTTTGCTGTTATTTAGCTGACATTTACCCCTGAATGTTTTCTAAGAGCCCAGTAAGCAGTGGAAGTGTTGATAATGCTACCGGATGATACTGACTTACCATTGTTCAGCAAATTCTCCAGTTGGGCACCAATCAGTTCCCAAGAGTGACTTACTAGAATGGTTTTAACCCGTGTGTTTCCAAGCCCTTGAATCATTCTCATGGCTAACCTTTGAGCCTTCTCCAATTTATCAGCATCTTTCTTTAATTGGGAGCACCAGAACAGAACCTAGGTTTCCAGTCATTGTCAGTCACACAACTGCCACATACAAACGATAATATCATTTGCCTACTCCTACTGGAGATTCCTTGGTTTGTGCATCCACTCATCACCCTCACATCTTTTCCAGTCAGTGAAGTCACCTATTCTCTATGTATGCTACATTCTAACTTTTTTCCTTCTAGGTGTGCAGTGTTGTTTGCTTACATCCATCTGACCAAGCCATATGGGTCACCATATAGATATATTGGAGCTTGCCTTCTTCTCCCTTCATTGATCTCCCTTTATCCATCTATTGACTCCTGTCATATACTTTAATATATCTTTGGGTCTTGGCTTGTTTTTTGGTATGTATTTGCACATCTCTGAGCACAGTTGGGTTGTGGTCCTTGACTAAGGTTTCTAGGCACTGTGATAACGTAAATAATAGTCGGCACACAGAAGTTGTATGCAGTACAGTACCTGTGATGCAGGTTTTTCTGTATAAAGGTGCTTTATCCAGTATAGCTATCTCGGTATGGAAAGGGGAAGAAGCTACAGTTGTGTAAGGCTTCTTTATGCTGAGACAATGGTGTCTGTACTAGGGCTTGTCGCAGTATAATTTTATCAGTGAAAAGGAATGACACCCCAAACCAAAATACTTCTACTGGTACCAAAGCCTGTGTATATACCAGGTCTTAGTAAGCAGACCGATTTTATCAACGACAAAGCGCGCATGAGCCGGCCCCACATACCAAGTTCCACCTCCCGAGTCCCGTTACCTCACGGGCCCCTGGAGGGGATCAGATACCGGCGCCAACAATGGCCTGGTAATCTGTGCCACCGTTGCACACAGTTCCCCTTTAATGAAATCCTATTAGTAAAAATAAATGTATGGCCAATTAGACCAAGTGATAGGTGGGTGTGTGGTTTAAAAGCAGAAGCAATACCGAATTTAGAGGTAGACACAGATGCTTGCTTTTTGTACAGATAAAATGCCAGAGGGGACATCAGATAGACTCTGCAACTCAATACGCTCACAATGTATCCGAAGGCAAATGAAGATGAACCAGACAAACTGGTTAAAATTAACTACAGAGTTTATTTGCCTTATTGTTTGAATCTTATAGCCCTGAGGTTTGTTGTTTTGATATCTTTGACGCTAGTATTACACACATCAACAAAGTCACATAAAGTTACAGCTGGTGCTTACACAGAGCACAACTTGAGGTACTGGCATCCTGCCAATTTGTTGTGTCAAAGTAACAAATTTATAACAAGACTTGGCTTCCTATTTTGTTACTTGTAACTAACCCTTAAGGTAACTGACCCCTAAGGATATTATATAGGTTCAAGGCCCTGCTACCTATTGAACCTTTAGTTGACGATATAGATCAAGTGAGGTGCTGCTCCCACTGGATGCTCTTCAGGCAACTAGCTTGAGGGGGTGCAACTCCTTCCCGAAACTGTTAAGTTATATATAGTTGCTCCTTTAACATCTCCTTTACATTTTACTAACTGCTGTTGACAATAATAGTTTCAATTTGGGTAAGATGAAAACATTAAGTATCCGAACTTATAGTTAACAATACTAAATATCCTATCTTATATCTCCTAAATAAGACTAATCATATATTTAATTGCTCTACTTGTCCTACACCTATTTCACCTTATACTAACACTACTATTATGAACAGAAATTTTCTTATGTTCTTGTACAGTTAAGGAATTCTGAAGTCTTTATCAATGGTTGGAGATTAATAATTGGACACAAATTAAAAGCAAAGGATATGAGGGAGACTGGGCCGTAATTCTTTTATTACGGTAAAACAGTTCCCTTGATGTTGACAGTGGGGCTCTACCACCTCCCACGCTAACTAGGGCGCAGCACCTCCCCGAAGGGGGGCCAGGTCGAGCACTAGTTAACGGGGCTAGGAGCCACCCACTGCAAATCACGTCCGGTTCCTGAAGTCCATCGCTGCGATTTAAAATGGGGGGCGGAGACAGAGCTCGACGCCGCGTGCCAAGTGATATCAGCAGGCAGGCAGAGGCAGAGCTCAGTGCTGCCAAGTGATTTCAGTTCTTTTCTGTTCTTCTTCCTTCCTCTTGGGACTGATGACAGCAACTCCTCCACTCCGCTTTCTTCACTTTCTCTCCCCCTGCCGACTACCCCAGACTCGCTCAACTCCCCCATTTTATAGAGCCTCCTCATACATTTTAATGAGGCCCAAAAGTTCCGGGTGGACCTGGTTGAGGACTTTCATTCTGTGGTCCGCCTGACTTTAGAGAGTTCTGGAAAGCACTGGTTATGTTTACATAGGTATAAGTTCCACTTAATTTCATAGGTAAGTTCTTACCGTAATGGTATTAATATTCAACTATGACTAAATTTTAAGTGACCGTTGGGGGTTCCAGCAGTAATCCCCTCAATGTAAGTGAATGGACATGTGGTGGTTTGAAAAGTAAACCCATTTCTATTAACATTTTTGAGGTAAAAACTTCATGATTTGACTGTGATAAGCACGGCCACACATGGGAGGAGACCCTGCAATACACCCTGAGGGCGGGGATGTCAAAAACCCCCACTAAGAGATCTTTAACAGATTCGAGCAAAGCTGTCCAAATATTTAGATGAATATAACAGACTGTTCCAATCCAAAAAATTAAGACCGATATCTAGTTTATTTCCATTCTAAGCTTTAGTTAACTTTATCAATTTTTCCTGTAGGTTTCAGCTCTGACACGCTACTGTCCAATTGACTTTCAGATCCACTGCTGTGGAAAGAAGGGCGGGGGTGGGGGGAACAAGACAATCCTCAACAGACAAAGGAAGGCCTTCGGCAGCTGAAAGGGCAGCTAATTTATCTTCAAAGTCAACAGACATTCAGGCTTCAGGAGACACACAATTAATTTATTCGGGGAGCTCCACACCGCTCCCAACTCCCTAGCCCGTTCTAGAGCTTCACCACTCTCCTCGTGAAATAGGTTTTCCTAATATCCAACCTAGACCTCCCCCACCACAACTTAAGACCATTCATTGCTCCTCATTCTGTCCTCTGTCACCATCAAGAACATCCTCTTTGGAACCCCCGCCCCTTCAGGTAGCTGAAGGCTGCTATTAAAACCCCCTCATGCTCCTCTTCTGGGGACTACAGAAGCCCAAGTCTCTCAGCCTCTCCTCATAAGTCACATGCTCCAACCCCTAATCATTTGTCACCTTCTGCCAAACTCCCTCCAGTGCATCCAAATCCTTTCTGTGATGGGGGTAGGGGAAGAATTGTATGTAATAGTCCAAATGCAGCCTCACCTGTGCAGAATAAAGGCAAATAATGACTCCCCTAGATCTGCTGACAATACGCTTATGAATTGCACCCCACTATGTCGTTAGCCTTCTTGGCTACAAGCGCACACTGTTGGCTCATATCCAGCTTCTCATCCGCTGTAATCCCCAGGTCCTTTTCTGCAGAACTGCTGCTTAGCCAGTTGGTTACCAGCCTGTAACAGTGCTTGGGATTCCTCTGCGTAAGCCCAGGACTTTGCACTTTTCCTTGTTAAACCTCATCATATTTCCTTTGGCTTAATCCCACCATTTGCCTTGATCTCCCTGGACCCTATCCCTCCCCTCTAGTGTATCAGTATCTGCCCCCAGCTTAGCGTCATACACAAATTTGCTGACATATCACACAGTCCTCCTTGTGCTGCATCTGGGCCTTAAATCATAGAACAAGCACAGAATGAGCAGCATCAGTGCAGACTATGAAGGAGTCTCTCAAGAGTGGACTGAGGGTATGTAGCTTCTGTAGGTGGTAGCGTGTTGCAATGCCTGGTCTGGCAGATGCACTGGCTCCCCTTGAGCTTATGTGCTAAACCCAGCAGCATGATCTAACCCTAACCCTCTGCAGTGCCCACTGACTTGTGGGTTATCCTGGGAAGGAGAGAGGCTAAGGGAGTAAACCCTGACAGAAAATCCGGAGGGGAGTCCTAAGGCGTTTCTGTGCCAACTTCTGGCATTGACCCAGCAACTCCTGCAGCTGAGCTGGTACCAGATGTAGAGGTTATCCTCTCCTTTGGACTATATCAGGAAAGCCAAGAGGGGGACACTGGTGTCTGGGCAGCCCAGGGTCCCAAAAAAATTGCCCAGGCTCACGCCTGGAGAGGTACTGCAGCATCGCTTATGATCCGCAGTCTATGTAGACTGAAGGATGCCTACTACTACTACGAGAGGTGACCCCGGCAATTCCAGACCGGTGAATCTAACGTCAGTTCTGGGTAACTCAGGCGAAAAGTAAAAAGAATAAAATTGTCAGGCATGGAGAAGAACAGAATTTGATGGGCAACATTCAACCTGGTTTCTGCAGAGGGAAATCACGTCTTTCTCATGTGTTAGAGTTCTTTAAAGGGGTTAACAAACATGCAGACGGGGGGACCCAGTCGATTTAGTACACTTAGATTTCCAGAAAGCCTTTGATAAAGTACCTCATCAAAGACTCTTGTGTAAATTAAGGTGTCATGAGATAAGAGGGAAGGTCCTTTCATGGACTGAGAACTGGTTAAAATGCAGGAAACAAAGGGTAGGTGTAAATGGTACATTTTCTGAATGGAGAGGGGTAATGTGGTGTCCCCCAAGGGTCAGTCCTAGGACCAATCCTGTTCAATTTATTCGTAAATGGTCTGGAGAAGGGGGTGAGCAGTGAGGTGGCTCAGTGTGCAGATGACACAAAACTGTTCAAGATCGTCAAGACAAAGGCCGACTGTGAAGAACTTCAAAAAGATCTCATCAAACTGAGTGACTGGGCAACAAAATGGCAAATGAAATTTAATGTGGATAAGTGGAAGGTAACGCACATTGGAAAAAATAACCCCAGCTGTACCCACAATACGATGGGGGCTAATTTAGCTATAACTAATCAGGGAAGAGATCTTGGAGTTATCATGGACAGTTCCCTGAAAACCTCCACGCAGGGTGCAGAGGCCGTCAAAAAGGCAAAAAGGATGTTAGGTATTCTTAAAAAAGGGATAGAAAATAAGACAAGGAGTATCTTCCTGCCCCTATATAAATCTATGCTACGCCCACCTCTTGAATACTGCGTGCAGATATGGTCTTCTCACCTAAAAAAGATATTTTGGCATCAGAAAAGGTTCCAAAAAGGGCAACTAAAATGATTAGGGGCTTTGAACAGGTTCCCTATCAGGAGAGGCTAAAAAGATTGGAACTTTTCAGTTTAGAAAACAGGAGGCTCAGGGGGAATATAATAGAGGTCTGTAAAGTTACAGCAGGTGTGGAGAGGGTGAAGAAGGAGAAGTTATTTACTTGTGCCTATAACACAAGAACTAGAGGACACCAAATGAAATTAATGGGTAGCAGGTTTAAAACTAAGAAAAGAAACTTCTTCTTCACTTGGCACATAGTTAACCTGTGGAACTCCTTGCCAGAGCAGACTGTGAAGGCTGGGACTGTAACAGAATTTAAGAAAGAGCGAGATAAATTCGTGGAGGTTACATCCATAAGAGGCTATTAGCCAAGGGTAGGAATGGTGTCCCTGGCCTCTCTCCCAACTTCCAGGACTTTTCAAAGATGATAGCGAAAGGCTCAGATACCTCCTCTTTCAGCTCTGCCAGTATTCTGGGAAGCATTTCATCAGGTCCTTGTGACTTGCAGACATCGAACATTTCTAAGTCATTTTTAACTTGTTCTTTCTTTATTTTATCTTCCATACCTACCCCCTCCCCACTGGGACTCTCTGTGTCAGCCATTTCTCCAGCAGACTCCTTGCTGAAGACCGAAACAAAGAGGTCATGAAGCAGCTCTGCCATTTCCAATTTTTGTTGGTATTGTTCCTCCCTCCTCACTGCGCAAGGAGCCTGCCCTGTCCTTGGCCTTGCACTTGCTTCTAATACATTGCTAGTGGATCTGGATGTACAACCAACCCGTTCTCACATCCTTCTGCAGTAGCAGGACGGCCCCCAACCCTCTCCCTGTCAGCATCCCACATGGTATCGTCAGGAGAAAGGGGTAGTAAGGAAAAGAGCTTTTCATAGTCTGATCTGGGAAGGACATGGCCGGCGGAGGTGGACCTGGAATGAAACATCTCTCCTTGGAAGCTCTGTTTTCCTTTGACATTTCCAGTTTTGAAAGTCGAAAATCAGGACCATACTTTGACTCAACCTTTTCCTTTGCGGGGGGCGGGGAGGTTCCAATGAATTATAAATCCAAGGAAACCGTTCTGCCTTTCAAATTTCAAAAACTAAAGACATTTTAAATTTTGGGGTAAATTAGCAACAAAAGTCTCTCGTCCAGTTTCCAGACAGGACAAAGTCTTTCAAAAGAACAAAGAAGTTGAGAGTTGTGAGAAATTCAATAAAATGTTTATGAATTTCCCTTCACCAGGACCCCCAGCACCCAATTTTGACTAACTCGACTTCTCATTCTCTAGTTTCTCCAGTGGTGAGAAAAGCTGCTCTTCTGTACAGTTTTTCTCAAGGCTCCTTTCACCTCTTTGTTCCTCAGAGTGTAAATTACGGGGTTCAACACTGGAGAGACGATTGTGTTCAAGAGGGAAATCAATAGGTCACTCTCTGTTGTGGAGCCAGTGTTGGGCACCAGGTAGGTGATGAGGTCCGTGACATAGAACACAGTGACCACCGTGAGGTGGGAGGAGCAGGTGGAGAAGGCTTTACACCTTCCCTCCGCCGATGGCAGCTTGAGGATGGTGGAGATAATGCAGACGTAGGACATGAGTATCAACAGGAAAGGGCACAGGACAAACACAACTGACACCATGAGTCCTAAAACCTTAAACTGTGACATGTCGGCACATGCCATTTTCAATATTGGTGGAGCACCACAGAAGAAGTGTTGGATGCGGTTGGAGCCACAGAAGGGCAGGCTGAAGAGCCACGTGTTCACAGGAACTCCCACCGAGATGCCAGCAGCCCATGCAGCCCCTGCGAGCAGAGCACACACCCGGCTGCTCATGAGGGTTGTGTAGTGCAGGGGGTGACATATGGCCACGTAGCGGTCGTAGGCCATGGCTGCGAGGAGGCAGCATTGTGTGAGGCCCATGATGTTGTAGATGTATATCCCCACTGCACAAGCTGCAATGGAGATGGTCTTTTCCTCCACCAGGAGGTGAGCCAGCAGCTGAGGGATGACGCTGCTGGTGAAGCAGATTTCCGAGGCAGACAGGTTCACCAGGAAGAAATACATGGGGATGTGGAGGGAGGGGCTCAGCTTTATCAGCAGGATAACGAGCAGGTTCCCCATCAGGGTGAGCAGGTAGATGACCAGAAGCACCACAAACAGAAGGATTTGCAGCTCCTTAAGGTACGAGAACCCCACCAGGACCAACACACCAGAGATGGTCTGGTTCCCTCCAGGGTCGCCCTTGGAAGAGGTCATCTGTAGGGGGACAAAGAGACTGGGTCTGAGGCACATCAGAAATGTGACTGCAAATTAAAACATTTGTCCTGGTTTCCTTCCTGTTGGGACCCTTCTGACTAACACCTGCTGAAATTTCTCTGTAAATAACAGCGACTGACCCAACCTTGCTCAGGGCTTTAAGCAGAGTCAGGGGCATTTGGTTCATGTGCTCGAGGGGTTGACTGTCTTCTTCTGTCTCTTTGAAGTCAGGTTGCTCCAGGCTCCTCACTGTCACTGGGTTGAGATGTTGACTTCTCTCGTCCATGTGAAGACGTGTTTTCCGGAGTTCTTCATTTTCATCTGACGGAAGAGCCGCTTGTCTCTGTCTCTGTGTTTCCAGTCCATGCTGTCTGTTTGTTGCATTTCCAACAGCTCTCGATTAGGCCGTTCTGTGTGAATGGGATGGAGCTGGACCTGACGGGGGTCTAATTCCCTCAGTGAATGTGGCGCTGTGTAAGTTGTGTCACTTCGAGTGGGAAAGTGCATTTCCTGCTCTGCGTCTCTGCTGTCTCGCTGGTCTGAAAGGCGTGGTGAGGAGGAATGGTGCGGTAGGTTGAGCCCATTGTTGTAGATCAGCCTGGCGCAGCCCAGGGGTGAAGGTAACGTCTGTGTGTTTGAGGTACTCTTGTATGGCCATCCCTGGCCCTTGGGGGGCTCCCCATGGGCTGTGTAAGATATGTCAGTGGGGGTGGAGGTGGGTGTCTGAAGGCTGGGGGGGAGGGAGTGTTGGGGTGGGGGAGGGTGGAGGGGTAGGGGTGGGTGGTGGCGGAAGAGGAGCAGAAGCTGGGAGGGTTGAGGGACCAGGGCAGGGGGCAGAGGGTGCTGCAGTGAGGGCAGGGGTTGCGGGGGAGGCCTCGTTGTGTGTGGTGGTGAAGGACAGGGGATGGGGGTGCAGAAGTCAGGGGGTTGGGGGGACTCAGGGCAGGGGGTGGGAGGTGCTGGGTGGTTGTACACCAGGGAGATGATTATCAACAGGGAAGGGTCTATGAGGGCAGGGATGGGATAGGGCGGAGTGTTTGCAGGTTGGGAGGGTCGGGGGTGAGGGCAGGAGCTGGAGGTGCAGATGTCACAGCAGGGGTTGGTGTGGGGGGTCTCAGGGCAAAGGTGGAGGGGGATGGAGTGAGGTGAGGGGGCTCAGGACAGAGGGTTGGGGGGGCGTTAGGGCAGGTGTTTGGATGGGGGGGTCCTTGCTGGGGTGTGATGCAGTCTGTGCAGGGTCTGGGAGGGTTGGGGCAGCTCAGGGCAGGGGATGGAGGGTGCCAGACGGAGGGTGCGGTGTGGGGGTCGGTGCAGAGTCTGGGGGTGAAAGTGTCACCGCAGCCGAGTTCCCAAATATGATTTCTCAAACGAGGGCACATTCTCCTCTCACTCGTATGTTAATGATACAAGTAATCACACCAGTGCCCGGATTCCCCTGCAGTGACACCTCACACCAGCAAACGGACACTGGGGAGCCGAAACGCGCTGAAAACCGTTTTCCGATGGAGAAGCCCCCTGGAATCTGAAAGCAGTGGGTGACTTTGGCCTTGTTGCTCTGCACAGCGTTATTCTTCCTTCAATGTTAGTGAACCACCCAAATCATTCCTGCCTCCCTCACAGACAGTTCTGCAATACGTTGGTTTGTGTCCACATACGAGACAAGACCCAGGGCCAGCTCCATACGTGGTGTAAACCATAACAACGCCAGGGGTGTAAAGGGAGCTGTACTGAGGACAAGGAGCAATGGGCTTAAACTGCAGCAAGGGAGGTTTAGGTCGGACATTAGGAAAAATTTCCCAGCTGTCAGGGAGGTTAAACGCTGGAATAAATTACCTGGAGGGGCTGTGGAATCTCCATCCCTGGGGATGTTTAAGAGCAGGTTAGACAGACATCTATCAGGGACGGTCTGTGCAGTGCAGGGGACTGGATTAATGACCTCTTCAGGTCCCTCCCAGTTCTAATGTTCTATAATCCAATGAGTTTATGAGTTACACCACTTGCGAAGCTTTCTCCTATGATAGTAACACAAGGAATTTTACAAGAAAGATCCTAGGATGCAGGAGACATTTCCTACACGTTTTACTTCAGGCTCATTTGTTGAAAAAGAACTTCATAATCACGTGTGTGACCATGAAGTGACAGTTGAATTAAAAATGAAATATAAGAAATGGATTCTGCCTGCACTTAACTTCTTTAGTATGGGGCTCTCACAGGACTGCAGCAAATAACAGTGAGCTGGTAAGCAGGAACCAGAGTGACAGAAGAGACACACTGAGTGGGAACGCCCAGAACTGGAGACTTTGTTCTTCTGACTCTCAATGACACACGCTCTCCAAGAGAACAAAGAGAGAACATGAAATCACAGGACCAAAGGAAAGGGTGGGGCTGAGCTACGCCCAGTGCCCATCACAGAACCTTTTCAAACAGCTGTGAATGATATTTTCTAAACATACAGAAGCGGTGAGAATTCTTGTGTCTCTCTTAAGAGCTCCTTTGGGGAACCGTCACTGACGTTACGAAGGACTTTCCTCAGCACGACCATGGCACTAAATGCAGAGCTGGCCGGGAAATGGAATTTGCATCCTGTGGGAAATACCAGTGTGTGTTTTCACACTGAATCAATGTGAAAAGTTGAAGCAGCAAAAACCCAAATTACAGTTCACAAGAGTCTATATGAACTCAAACATCTAACACGTTTTCTCAGTGTTTACGGATGGAAAACATCCATATAGATTAATTCTATTTCCAGAATGGATTTTGGTTTCTGTTTTTATTTCTGAGTTGACATTTGGACAGGCTCCAAACAAATGGAATGATTTCATTATTTGGCCTTCTTTAATTTGCAGAAGAGAAGAGTGAGGTGGGGATTTGATAGCAGCCTTCAACTTCCTGAAGAGGGGCTCTAAAGAGGGTGGAGAGAGGCTGTGACAGATGGTAGAAAAAGGAACAAGGGTTTTAAGTTACAGTGGGGGGAAGTCTAGGTTGGATATTAGGAATAACTATTTCCCCAGCAGGGGGGGGAAGCACAGAAATGCGTTACCTAGAGAAGTAACAGAGAGGAAGCCGTGCTAGTCTATACACTATCAAAACAAAAAGCAGTCAAGCAGCACTTTAAAGATGAGCAAAATAGTTTATTAGGTGAGCTTTCGTGGGACAAACCCACTTCTTCAGACCATAGCCAGACCAGAAGAGACTCAATATTTAAGACACAGAGAACCAAAAACAGTAAGCAAGGAGGACAAATCAGAAAAAGATAATCAAGGTGAGCAAATCAGAGAGTGGAGGGGTGGGGGGGAAGATCAAGAATTAGAATGAGCCAAGTATGCAGACAAGCCCCTATAGTGACTCGGAAAGTTCCCATCACGATTTAAACCATGTGTTAATGTGCCCAATTTGAATATAGAAGCCAGCTCACAGTTTCTCTTTCCTGAACGGTGCGATAATTCTTCTTCAGTAACACACGTACCTTGAGGTCATTGACAGAAGGGCCCATTCCATTAAAATGTTGACAAACTGGTTTGTGGATCTGGAGTGTTTTGATGTCTGTTTTGTGCCCGTTGACCCTTTGTCTAAGGGAGGTAGAAGTCTGTCCAATATACAAAGCATCTGGGCATTGCTGGCACATGATGGCATATATGATGTTAGTAGAGGAGCATGAGAAAGTGCCCGTGATTCTGTGAGTAACCTGGTTAGGTCCAGTGATGGTATTTCCAGAGAAGATATGTGGACAGAGCTGGCAGCGGGCTTTGTTGCAGGGAAAGTTTCCAGGACTGGTGTTCCCGGGGTATAGACTGTGGCTCTTTGTGAGGATACTCATGAGGTTGTCAGGTTGTCTGTAGGAGAGAACAAGCATGTCACCCAGGGCCTTCTGGAGTGTGGCATCCTGATTAAGGATAGGTTGTAGGTCTTTAATAATTCGTTGCAGTGGTCTGAGTTGGGGGCTGTAGGTGATGAGCAGTGGTGTTCTGTTCTGGGCTTTTTTGGGCCGATCTTGGAGGAGCTGGTCTCTGGGTATTTGTCTGGCTCTGTCAATTTGTTTTTTTACCTCTCCTAGTGGGTAATTCAGGTTTATGAATATTTGGTAAAGTTCTTGTCGTTTACCTAGAGAGTTACCAAGAGAGTTGATGGAACCTCGATATCAAAAAATTTTTAAGTCACCGCTTTAAAAGTCCTGGCTGGGATGATTTAGTTGCTGTTGATCCTGCTTTAGGCAGGGGGCTGGACTCAATGACTTCCTGGGTTCTCTTCCAGTCCTGGCGTTCTACAATTTGCTCATCACTGAGAATAAGGTCCGGGGAGATTCCTGTCATTGAAAGCTCAGTGGTAATTTCAGTGCTCTTCAGGTCACCCAGACAGCCCCTTTAGAAACAGGAGACCATGAAATAAATTAACAAAGCACACATTGTGTAATGAAAGGGCTCAGATAAATTCAGCTGAGAGAGACCACCTCTAAATTAGTGGGCTTCACCTGTGGAGCATGTGCCATGGTCGTATTCAGGAGTGGATATTCTCATGAGAAGAGATCAGATGGAGCCCACCCAGCCAACTGTGGTCAAATTCAGAAACAGCACACACCTTACGAAAGAGCAGTTACACTCAGAGTCAGTGGATAATGAGGAGGAGGAGGAGGAGGAAGGCTGGGGAGCAGAGTGGAGAAAAGATGAAAGATGTGAGAAGAAAAAACACCAAGAACACAACAACAAAAAGAATCAAGTGTCGGGGGGAGGAGGAGGTGTGGGGCTCATCTGTCACTCTGCTGGGCGCTATGGAATGAGGGGACCAGAACTTCACCAAGTGCCAATGACCCCCATGCCCTGAAATCCAGCGCTTGGCCCCACCCCAGATAGCTACATTAGCTAAATTCTGAATGCAAGATGGACAGACAGACAGACACTCAGGCTCTCCACACACACATCGAAAATTCAGATGAAGGAACCAGTGAGGTGATTTGGCTCCCGTTGCAGAGTGGGGCACAACACTGAGGGTTGCAGTGGGAGGACGGCCGGGGGCTGAAGGCTCCTTTTCCCTACCTTGTTCAGGATGGGCGGTTCCACCTCCCAGCTGCTGCTGGTGCTGGACGTGCTGAAGGAAACAGGTGTGTTTATTACATTCACTGGCTTCTGGGACCAAGTCCCTCAGGCCAAATTTCTTGCCGTATTCCCCAGAGGAAAACAACACTGCCTCAGGCTGCAACAAACAATAGTCACTCAGAGAATCGGTTTGTAGGAAGTTGTACCATCGTCATCCTCATCTTCACCTGTATTTTCTAAATTAAAATCATTCTGAGATTCGCTCTCCTGGTAAATTATTTGACCTGTTTTGCCTACAAGGAGGACTGATTTGTCCCAGGAAGACACCCCAGAGTCAGGGCAGGGACAACCCCCAGGGCTCACGGCTGCAGTTTCCTGATGCTCAGACTCTTGTCTCAGAGCCATGATGAGAGCCCAGGAGCTCTGGCTCCCACCTGCTCTAACCATTACACCCCACTCCTCTGCCAGAGATGAGAACAGAACCCAGGAGCCCTCACTCCCAGACCCACTGCCCAGACCACAGGGACAGATTCCCACTGACCCCCGGTACAGCCAGGGCCACCCCTGCTAGGGCCCTGGCCTTGGACGGGGTAGAGCAATGAAGGCCCACGTCCCCCCTGCCACCACACGCTGGAGAGGGAGGGAACCGGTGACTTTAAGCCCCACTGTGCGCCCCTGAGTCTGGGGAGAGTGACAGAAGCAGAGATTGTCCAAGTGACCTAGGTGGTTTGGGCACCTGTTATTAACAGGAAATGGAAGCAGGTGCTCAAATCCCCTGGGCAGCTCTGAGCAGGCACCTGAGATGTGTGCGGAGCTGCTGCCGCTCTCGGGACCGGGCGGGGATCTGGGCTCAGATTCTCCTGACTCCTGCGGCTCCATCCCGCGAGCTGGGCGGAAGGACTCAGACGGGGCAGCGAGTGGTCCGGTGGCACCTGAGAGACTGACAGCAACGAACTCAGTGGGCAGAGCCCGTTTCCCAGCTGAGACGAGCCCCACGGGGGTTTTGCTCCAAAAGCTTCTCACGTGTGTGTGCGCAGGACTGATTTCCTAGGGGCGGGGGCAGCCCACCCCCCACTGAAACTCACGCCCCAAACCGCCCCCCAGCCGCTCCCACGTGGTTTCACCCCTGCCCCACCCGTAACTCCCAGAGCAGCCGGGGGGGAAGGGCCTCACCAGACTCCAGGTTGGGGCCGGAGACGTGGGACAGGGGAGGGGCAGTGGGTGTGGCTCCCCTCAGCCCCGCCCCCCACCGGGCTCGCCCCCACGGCCGTGCTGAGAGCAAAGGAAGTGTGGGGGGGTGTCTGTGTGTGTGGCTATGTCTGTGTGGGGTGTGTGTATCTGTGTCTGTGTGTCTCTGTATGTGTGTGTGTGTGTGTGTGTGTGTGTGTGCACTGCAGGCCCCACCCTGCCCCAGGGCAGACCCCCCCACACTGTGTGTGTGTGTGTATGGGGGGGGTGGGTGTGTGCGCTCGTGCACTGCAGGTCACGCCCCGCCACAGGGCAAACCCCCCCGTGCTCTGTGTGTGTGTGTGTGTGTGTGTGTGCGCGCGCGTGCACTGCAGACCCCGCCCTGCCCCAGGTCAGACCCACACCCCCGCACTGTGTGCACACTTGTAGCTGGCCCCGCTGCAGGTGGGAGCGCTCTGGCCCCAGCAGACTCCCTGCATGTCCGGCTGCCCTGACTGGCCGGCTCGCTGCTCAGCCCCCTCGTGCCCGGGAGTGTGCGGCTGTTCACACGAGCACTCAGCGCAGCGCAGAGCCACGTGGTGCCACCGAGCCCCCGGCCAGGGACTCCCCGCGAGAGGACTTGGGGTGACGGGCGCTGGTGCTGCACCTCCCGCGAGCCGCGGCTCCGGCTCACACAGATGCCCTGGGCCTGCCCCAAGTGTGGCTCGCAACGAGGAGAGACAGGGGAGGCGACGAGGGTCTCACGTCCCCCGGGTAACACTGCTGGGCCGGGGCTCACCCGCACCCTGTGTTTGTCCCTCAGGAGCCAGCAGGATGCGCAGGGGAGGTGTGACAGTGACTCTGGGTGCAATTACCACTGGTGAGCCCAGTCTCCAAACAACCCCCGGGGTTCTGGGATTGTCTGAAAAATGTAGAAAATAATGTGTGTGTGTGTATATGTATGTCTGTGTGTGTGCAAGTTTGTGTGTGTGTGTGTGTGTGTAAGGAATGTGGCAGCAGGAACACAACGCTGCTGAAGGCTGGGAGGAATGTGTCTCCCAGAGGACATCAGCATGCGAATGCAAAGGGTGCATGTCTGAGACGTTTCAGGCAAAGCCTGATGGGTAGTAAGTCAGCCATGAGATTTTTGTCTGTTGTAAACACATTGTTGTAAAATCACAATTTATGCCGACACTCAGTGTGGGAGTTGTGGGATCTCACATTCCTTCCATCAGCAAATCACAATCCTCTACTCAGTGGAGAAACATAATCCAGAAGAGTTATTTACTTCTTGCCATGGCACAAGAACTAGCCGATGACCAAATGACATTCGTAAGGAGCAGATTTACAACAACCCAAGGGAAGTGTTTCTGCACATGGCACAAAGGCAACCTGTGGGACTCTTTGCTGGAGGATGTTGTGAAAAAAATCTCTCTCCCTCTCCTTTCCTCCTTTTTCTTGTTTCTCTTAGAGCTCCCAAACGTCTTCCAAGGCTCAGACAGCCTTGTAGAGCTCTGGTCTGGACACCTTCAATGGGTCCATGATGTCAGCGGTCCCCCACTAAGCAATCTGCTCCACCACCCAGCTGCTAGGGCAAGACCAGGCCAGGCTCCAGAAAGAGCTGCTGCCAGGTTGTGGCACTCCAGGTGTGGCACAAGGAGAGGGAATAACACAACAGCGTGCGCAGACTTGCCCCAGGTGGCTGGTCCCAGCCGAGGAGACACCTGTGGGGGGCTGGTCTGTCCCCTGGAACATCATTTGTACAGATTGTCCTGCCACACAAGGGACATCAGTGCCTCTGCATCCGCCCACTCTCTAGGCTGCTCGGGGGACCCTTGGTTGACATTGGAGAACCACAAGAAGTCCTGTGGCACCTCATAGACTAACCTGTTTTACAGCATCAGATGCATGAAGCGGGTCTTTGCCCACGAAAGCTTTTGCTCCAAAATCTCTGTTAGTCAAAAGGTGCCACAGGACTTTTTGCTGTTCTCGAAGATACAGACTAACACGTCAGATCAGACAGGGGCAAGTGGCCCATTGTCAGCTTCTAATAGGAGATATTAACACCCAGGGTAGGGAAGCTGCTTTTGGAAGGGGCCAGCCACTCCCAGCCTCCCCCACAACCCAGTGCTGAGGCTGGTTCTCCACCCCCCAGAGCTGGGGTGCTCCCCCAGCTAACTTTGGGATGGGGCCCAGTGCTGCGGCCTGGCCCTGGCCCCCATGTTGCCCCCTCTTCTGCACCGGAGCTGGGGCCTGGGCCAGGAAAGCCACAGAATGCAGCTGTAGCGCGGACGCTCCCTGGGTCTGTCAGCAGAAGGCCACTGGAGCGCAGCCCCAGCCTGTCTGTCTGATGTGTGAGCTGAGCAGATCTACGTGAACAGCAGGGGTGAAAAGAACCAGGCTCAGTTCTGTTTTACAGACAGCAGACAATGCCGTGTTCCCGTGTCAGCCTTCCAGCCGGCTCTGCTCTCCGGACTGGGAATGCCAAGTGCACACACCACCTCAGAGGTGGGGACCTCGGTGTCCCTGGCAGGCGGGGGGAGAAGGTGGAGGGGGGGCACTCCCTGTCCACAGGCCCCCACCAGGGGGAGGGAGGAGGGGCTGGGCGTTGCTGGGAATGGGGAAGGGGTGCAGGCTGGTCCGTGGGCAGTCAGGGCGGTGCTGCTTGGCCCTGGCATCTCCCCAGGGTGGGGGGAACCCCTGCTGCAGTTCCTGGGGAAAAATTCCGGGTGGGGCTGCCTTCTGCAGCCCACTTTAGCTCTTGGTGTGGAGGGGCCTTTACACAGGTCGTGGGCAGTCTGGATCCTTGGTGCAGTGGGCGGGGGCAGCGCTCACGCCGCAAACGACCCCCACCCCCCATTGAAACTCACGCCCCAAACCGCCCCCCCACCGGAACTCACGCCCCAAACCGCCCGCCCACTGGAACTCATGCCACAAACCGCCCCCCAGCCGCTCCCACGTGGTTTCACCCCTGCCCCACCCGTAACTCCCAGAGCCGCCGGTGCAGCCGGGGGGGAAGGGCCGCACCAGACTCCGGGTTGGGGCCGGACACGTGGGGCGGGGGAGGGGCAGTGGGTGTGGCTCCCTGCAGCCCCGCCCCCCACCGGGCTCGCCCCCACGGCCGTGCTGGGAGCAAAGGGAGTGTGGGGGGGTGTCTGTGTGTGTGGCTATGTCTGTGTGGGGTGTGTGTATCTGTGTCTTTGTGTCTCTGCGTGTGTGTGTGTATGTGTGTGTGTGTGTGTGCACTGCAGGCCCCACCCTGCCCCAGGGCAGACCCCCCCCCCGTGCTGTGTGTGTGTGTTTGGGCGGGTGTGTGCGCGTGCACTGCAGGTCGCGCCCCGCCCCAGGGCAAACCCCCCCCGTGCTCTGTGTGTGTGTGTGTGTGTGTGCGAGTGCACTGCAGGCCCCCCCCGCCCCGCCCCAGGGCAGACCCCCTGCGCTTTGTGTGTGTCTGTGTGTGCGCGTGTGCACTGCAGGCCCCGCCCTGCCCCAGGGCTGACCCCACCCGCGCTCTGTGCGTGTGTGTGTGTGTGCGCGCGTGCACGTGTACTGCAGGCCCCGCCCCAGGGCAGACCCCCCGTGCTTTGTTTGTGTGTGTGTGTGTGTGTGTGTGCGCGCGCACGTGCATTGCAGGCCCTGCCCTGCCCCAGGGCAGACCCCCTGTGCTCTGTGTGTGTGTGTGTGTGTCTGGTGAACACTGCGGGCCCCTCCCCGCCCCAGGGCAGACCCCCTGTGCTTTGTGTGTGTGTGTGTGTGTGTGTGTGCATGCGTGCGTGTGCACTGCAGACCCCGCCCTGCCCCACGTCCGACCCACACCCCCGCGCTGTGTGCACACTCGGAGCTGGCCCCGCTGCCCGTGTGACACACGCCCTGAAGGTGGGAGCGCTCTGGCCCCAGCAGACTCCGTGCATGTCCAGCTGCCCTGACTGGCCGGCTCGCTCCTCAGCCCCCTTGTGCCCGGGAGTGTGCGGCTGTTCACACGAGCATTCAGCGCAGCGCAGAGCCACGTGGTGCCACCAACCCCCGGCCAGGGACTCCCCGCAAGAGGACTTGGGGTGACGGGCGCTGGTGCTGCACCTCCAGCGAGCCGCGGCTCCGGCTCACACAGATGCGCTGCTCCTGCCCAAGTGTGGCTCCCAACGAGGAGAGACAGGGGAGGCGACGAGGGTCTCACGTCCCCCGGGTAACACTGCTGGGCCGGGGCTCACTGCACCCTGTGTGTGTCCCTAACGAGCGGGCAGGATGCGCAGGGGAGGTGTGACAGTGACTCTGGCTGCAATTCCCGCTGGTGAGCCCAATCTCCAAACAACCCCCGGGGGTTCTCGGATTGTCTGAAAAATGTAGAAAATGTGTGTGTGTGTGTGTGTAAAAGGAATGTGGCAGGAGGAACACAACTCTGCTGAAGGCTGGGAGGAATGTGTCTCCCAGAGGACATCTGCATGAGAATGCAAAGGGTGCATGTGAGAGACCTTTCAGGCAAAGCCAGATGGGTAGCAAGTCAGCCATGAGATTTTTGTCTATTGTAAACACATTGTTGTAAAATCACAATTTATGCCAACACTCAGTGTGGGAGTTGTGGGATCTCACATTCCTTACATCAGCAAATCACAATCCTCTACTCAATGGAGAAACATAATCCAGAAGAGTTATTTACTTCTTGCCATGGCACAAGAACTAGCCGATGACCAAATGACATTCGTAAGGAGCAGATTTACAACAACCCAAGGGAAGTGTTTCTTCACATGGCACAAAGGCAACCTGTGGGACTCTTTGCTGGAGGATGTTGTGAAAAAAATCTCTCTCCCTCTCCTTTCCTCCTTTTTCTTGTTTCTCTTAGAGCTCCCAAATGTCTTCCAAGGCTCAGACAGCCTTGTAGAGCTCTGGTCTGGAGACCTTCAATGGGTCCATGATGTCAACTGTCCCCCACTAAGCAATTTGCTCCACCACCCAGCTGCTAGGGCAAGACCAGGCCAGGCTCCAGAAAGAGCTGCTGCCAGGTTGTGGCACTCCAGGCGTGGCACAAGGAGAGGGGATAACACAACAGCTTGCACAGACTTGCCCAAAGTGGCTGGTCCCAGCCGAGGAGACACCTGTGTGGGGCTGGTCTGTCCCCTGGAACATCATTTGTACAGCTTGTCCTGCCACAAAAGGGACATCAGGGCCTCTGCATCCGCCCACTCTCTAGGCTGCTCGGGGGACCCTTGGTTGACATTGGAGAAGCACAAGAAGTCCTGTGGCACCTCATAGACTAACCTGGTTTACAGCGTCAGATGCATGAAGCGGGTCTTTGCCCATGAAAGCTTTTGCTCCAAAATCTGTGTTAGTCAAAAGGTGCCACAGGACTTTTTGCTGCTCTCGAAGATACAGACTCACAGGTCAGATCAGACAGGGGCAAGTGGCCCATTGTCAGCTTCTAATAGGAGATATTAACACCCAGGGCAGGGAAGCTGCTTTTGGAAGGGGCCAGCCACTCCCAGCCTCCCCCACAACCCAGTGCTGAGGCTGGTTCTCCACCCCCCAGAGCTGGGGTGCTCCCCCAGCTAACTTTGGGATGGGGCCCAGTGCTGCGGCCTGGCCCTGGCCCCCATGTTGCCCCCTCTTCTGCACCGGAGCTGGGGCCTGGGCCAGGAAAGCCACAGAATGCAGCTGTAGCGCGGACGCTCCCTGGGTCTGTCAGCAGAAGGCCACTGGAGCGCAGCCCCAGCCCATCTGTCTGATGTGTGAGCTGATCAGATCTACGTGAACAACAGGGGTGAAAAGAACCAGGCTCAGTTCTGTTTTACACACAGCAGACAATGCCATGTTCCCGTGTCAGCCTTCCAGCTGGCTCTGCTCTCCGGACTGGGAATGCCAAGTGCACACACCCCCTCAGAGGTGGGGACCTCGGTGTCTCTGGCAGGCGGTGGGGAGAAGGTGGAGGGGGGGCACTCCCTGTCCACAGGTCCCCACCAGGGGGAGGGAGGAGGGGCTGGACGTTGCTGAGAATGGGGAAGGGGTGCAGGCTGGTCCGTGGGCAGTCAGGGCCCTGCTGCTTGGCCCTGGCATCTCCCCACGGTGGGGAGAACCCCTGCTGCAGTTCCTGGGGAGAAATTCCAGGTGGGGCTGCCTTCTGCAGCCCCACTTTAGCTCATGGAGTGGAGGGGCCTTTACACAGGTCGTGGGCAGTCTGGATCCTTGGCGCAGTGGGGGTGGAGCAGCCCATGATGCTGGTCCCAGACCCAGGTTGAACTGGAGTGTGGGTGGACAACCTCAGCCCCCCTTTGGGGATGTCAGGCCTCAGCCACAGGACTGGGGTTGGTGGCACCTGGGGGTTAGGACTGGGCCATGGTTCTCTGCCCGGGGCCGAGGTGATCCGAGGTGGCTTTCCTGGCCCAGACCCCAGCTCTGGTGCAGAACAGGGGGCAACATGGGGTCCAGGGCCAGGCCGCAGAACTGGGCCCCATCCCAATGTTAGCTGGGGGAGCTCCCCAGCTCTGGGGGTGGGGGAACCAGCTGCAGCACTGGGTTGTGAGAGTGGCCTCTGCCCAAGCTCTGGGCTAAGAGGCCGAGGAGGTTGTGCGGGCTGGGGCTGAGCCGTGGTGCTGGACACGGCCACAGAGTGATCCAAGAAAGTGGGGGTGGTTGGGGGCGTGTTGGCCAGCTGCAGTCCCTGCTCTGGTGGGAAGTGAGGTGACAATGTGTGGGTTGGCCTTGGCCAAAGGCATTGTCAGGGGGCCGTGCGCCCAGCCCAGAGCTGATCTGGGGTCCTGCCTCCAGCTCCAGGGGAGTCAGGGGGCCATGAGGGCAGGGCTGAGCCCCACCATTGAATTCCCCTGAACTCCTTGGTGAGGAGAATGTGCCATTCTGGCCAGTCTCAGCTCTCAGGGGTGCTGCGGTGGCTGGGACAGGTCCCCCCCACCCTCCATTGCAGTCCCTCCCCCTCCTCAAGATGGGGCTTGCTACCCCTGGAGCACCATGCAGCTGAGCTCAACCTCTCTCCCCAGAGCTGGGGCTGTGGTGAGTAGCTGGGGTGGCCTTGGCTCTGCTGCCTCCCCAGAGATGGGTCCACCCCCACCTCACCTCACTGGTGCTGGCTCTGGCCCCCTGTAGCCTGAATGCCCAGAGGGGAGGGACCATCCCCAGCTGTGGGGAGAGGGGACCGAGCAGCTATGCGGCCAGGGCCGTGCTGGGGCTGCCTCCACCCCAGGTCCACCCAACCGGTGGGGGTGCGGCAGTCTTGGCCCCAGCTGTGATGCCCTGGCTAGGAAGCCAATCTCGTTTGCTTGTCTGAGCCCAACGACCACTCCTTGTGATTCATCAAGGGAGTGACCAGGCACTGGGCCAGACAGCACGTCCCCAGCAACGACAGATCACAACACAGTAACTCTAACCCTGGAACCGATCCCTGCAACAAACCTCGCTGCCAGCTCTGCTCACAGATCTACCCCAGTGACACCATCACAGCACCTAACATCAACCACACCACCAGGGACTCCCTCACCTGCACAGCGACCAATAGAATATCTGCCATCATGTGCCAGCAATGCCCCACTGCCATTTACACTGGCCAGACTGGACAGTCTCTCCGTAAAAGAATAGATGGACACAGATCAGACAGCAGGAAGGGTAATGGACAGAAGCCGGTGGGAGACACTTCCATCTCCCTGGACACTCAGTGGCAGATTTAAAAGTAGCAGTCCTAAAACAAAGTCAGTTCAAAAATCAAATGGAGAGAGAAATCTCTGAGCTGCAATTTATTCGTAAATTTGACTCCATCAACCAAGGATGAAACAGAGACTGGGAGTGGCCGGCCCCTTCCAAAAGCAGCTTCTCTGCCCTGGGTGTTAATATCTCCCCATTAGACTCTGACAATGGGCCACTTACCCCTGTCTGATCTGACCTGGCTTTTCCTCTTTTGATACACACCACTGACAATGGGCCATTTCCACCCTGACTGAATAGACCTTGTCAGCTTTGGCCCTCCCTTTTACTGGGACCCCACACTTTAAATACTCCTCTGCAACCGCCCCACCCCACCCCCACTCATGCATCTGAAGCTTTTGCTCCAAAATATCTCTTAGTCTAGAAGGTGCCTGTGGGGGGAGGAACGTCCAACTCCTTGTTTCGATAGCAGTGTCACCGTTTATACCAAATAGAACCACGGTAACAGGTGAGAGAGAGAAGAGCGTCCCATAGGCCAGTGATCTTCTTCCCATACAGGAGAGGGAAGACTTCTCCTCCTCAGGCAGGGGATAACGATGTGGGTGATCCCCACTCGCCCAACCACACCAGGGTTCGAACCAGCAGGTGATAGATTAGAAAGGGGGTGGGATTCTGCCAAGCCCATCAGCCTTGCAAAATGGCGATTGAACTTTGTTGAAAATATTTAATGATTTGAGTTAAATTCACGAATCACAAATCAACTCTTCTTCCAAAGGAAGCTGCTACCGGAGCCCCCAACTCAGAGAAGCAAAGCACAGCCTGGATTGTCAGCGTGTAGGTGAGGGATTGAGCAGGGGAGTCTGGAGTGTACAGAGGATGGAGAGTACGTTGTTTAGGGTACCATGCTTGGGTTGGACATGCATCCATCAGGATCCCATGGACATCTGGGACTAGCATGAGGTGAGTGGAGCAGGGAGAAAAGGCCTTTGCTTCTCTGCGGCTGATGGGGTTATAAAGAGAGGGCCTATTCCAACACCCAATGGAACAGGGAACAGAAAAGGTGGATGGGTTAAAAAAGAGGCAAAGTGTTTGGTTTTTGCTGAAGGCAAAGGGAAAATAAGCTCAGCTGGTTTGATGAACGTAAGTGATAAACTTTAGTGGCATTGGCCAGCCCTGTTCTCCTCCTGTTTACCAGGCTGTTGCCGCAGAACATTAGCGTGCAGTGAGTGGTTTGCTTCATGGAAATCCTTCCTCAGCACAGAATTGAATCCGCATTGCTGTGCCTCGGACAACCAGAGGCGCCAGAGGACATCAACATGCAACTGAAAACAGCAGAAGTCAGACATGATATTTTTTTGCACACGCTGGCTCAGGCAAAGCCCTGGTGTCACCATGCTGACAAGAGAGGGTTACACCAGGGAACAGCTTGGCCCATGCCTCTGAAAACTCCTTGCAACTTTCTAGCAGTATTTCAGGAGCCATGACACAATTAATGTTGCTGTTAATTAATACCCAGAGGGCCTAATTGCAAACCATCCTTCCCCCGGGGAATGAGAAACTTTTCAGTCCCCTGAACTATTCTTGTGTGAGTTTAAATCCCCAGTTCCCCAGTTGTTGCAAACAGGTTAGCGAAAGGGGCTGGGAATATTAAACTGGGCTTTTACTCGTATGAATCCGGGTCCCTTTGCTCCTGTCGAAATGCTGATAAAATGTGAATAGCAATTTGGTAGCTTTGGCATATTTCCCAATGTACACGATAAGAAATGCCCCATCTATGGTTCAAGGCCCAGGACCTGAGTGAGGTCAATAGGTGGAGAACTGTTGACTCCCAATGGAGTCCGACCTGTTCCTCATCATTCCTTCGTTTAACACTCAGTCATTTTAGCCTGGGAAGGCATGAATGTGTTTCGAGTATTTATGGAAATTTACGTGCAGTGACTCATCAGCTAATTAAAACCACCAAAAAGTAGCACTAATTAAACATTCCAGCACATTCATTAATATCTACACCACATCTACCATCTTCTTTGAGAAGTTTTCCATAATTCTTTACCCCTGAGATTTTCAGATAAACCAAAGGAAATGACAAGGACAATGGTTTGTATTGTCCTGAGTGAACTTTGCCAAGATTCAAACATTCTCAGGACAATAAGAGATTAAAAAGTAATCCCACCTGTAGAATCTCAACTGATTCCTGAATGTAACCCAGCAAGCGGAACTGAAAATGAGGGTACTTTTCAGAGAACTAACACATCTCTCATTAGAGAAAATTCACAGATCCCAGAGCCCAAAAAGCCCAGTTCAATCATCCGGCTGGATCCCCTGTAGAGCACTGGCCAGTGAACTTCCCCCAAAATAATTCCTTTTGAGTCAGAGGAGAACTTGAAGCAAATCCAATCTTGTTTTAAAACTTGCCAATGATGGAGAATCCACCATGAGCTACCGGAAACTGTTTCCATGATTAACTAATCTGGGTGTTTAAATTGTCTTCATGTCTAGACTGCTAATAAGTTATTGCCTACCCTTTACTTCATTAAGCTAAATACATGTGGCTCCTTCCATTTCTGCCATAAGCCACTTATCTAGAGTATGGATAGATCTCCTAGCCTTTTCTGAGACCATTTCAGTTACCCACCATGGCTTTCAGTGAAAGGTCCCAAGCAAAAAAGGAAAGAAGGACAATCCGGGGAACTATAAACTGGTCAGCCTGACCTCAGTACCTGGGAAAATAACAGAGGGGATCCTCAAGGAATCCATTTTGGAGCACCTGAATAAGGGACAAGTGATCAAAAGTTGTCAATATGGATTAACCAATGGCAAGTTCTGTCTGACCAATTTGACTATCTTCTGTGGCTCTGTGGACATGAGGAAGTCAGATGTACCTTGACTTCAGCAAAGCTTCTGATACCGTCTCCCACAACATTCTTGCTCATAAGTTGAGCAGGTATGAATTGGATCCATGGACTATAAGATAGGTAGAAAGCGGGCCTGACGGTCAGGCCCAATGGGGAGTAGTCAATGGCTTAATATCTGGATGGTGGTTAGTTTCAAAAGGAGTGTTCCAGGGCCCAGTTCTGGGGCTGGTGTTGTTCAGAACCTTTATTAATGACCTGGATGAGGGACTGGATTGCACCCTCACAAAGTCTGTGGATGACACGAATCTTGGGAGAGAGGTAGATAAGCTGGAGAGTAGAGGTAGGATCCAGAGTGACCTGGATAAAGTGAAGAATTGGGCCAAAAGAAATCTGATGGTGTTCAACAAGGAGAAGTGCAGAGTCCTGCACCTGGAACAGAAGAATCCCAAGCATTGTTACAGGCTGGGGACCAAGTGGCTCAGCAGCAGTACAGCAGAAAGGGACGAAGGGATTATAATGGATGAAAGTCTGGAAATGACTAAACAGTGGGCCCTTGTAGCCAAGAAGGCCAATAGCATACTGGGGTGCATAGGAGGAGTATTTCAAGCAGATCTAGAGAGGTTGTTGTTCCCCTCTATTCAGAACGGGTGAGGACACATCTGGAGTATTGCATCCAGTTTTGGGCCTCCCAGTATAGAAAGGATGGGGATGTACTGGAAGGGGTTCAGCGGAGGGCAACTCAAATGATTAAGGGGCTGGAGCACATGATCAAGGAGGGTAGACTGAGGGATTTGGGTTTATTTAGTTTCCCGAAGAGAAGACTGAGGAGTGATTTAACAGCAGCCTTTAACTTCCTGAAGGGGAGGTCTGGAAGGGATGGAGAGAAATTGTTCTCAGGGGTGACAGACAGCAGAACAAAGAGTAATGGTCTGAAGTTGCAGAAGG
The DNA here is from genome assembly GCF_033958435.1 of Carettochelys insculpta. Lineage (NCBI taxonomy): Eukaryota > Metazoa > Chordata > Testudines > Carettochelyidae > Carettochelys > Carettochelys insculpta. Next base: position 8,410,777 of record NC_134168.1, read on the forward strand.
AGAGGAGTAAGTTGGGTATTAGGAGAAACGATTTCAACAGGAGGTTGTTGAGTCACTGGAATGTGTCACAGAGGGAGCTGTGATAGTCTGTAGCTTCGAGAACCGCAAGGAGTCTTGTGGCACCTTCTAGCGTAACAGAAAATATAATAAGTAACTAACTAAAAGAACTAACGGAATCTCTGTTAGGCTGAAAGGTGCCACAAGACTCCTTCTTTCTGCACTGGAACATGTGACCTAGAGAGGTGGTGGAATCTCCAGCCCTAGAGAGTGTTTAAGTCCGGACTTGACAAGTCCTGTCTGGGATGACTTAGTTGGGGGTGATCCTGCACTGGGCCGAGGGATGGACTCAATGACCTCCTGAGGTCCCTTCCAGCTCTGTGGTTCTATGGGTCTTTGGGCAGAAGGGCTGAGGCCAGCTCCAGTCCCAGACACAACCCCAGGCCTGGTCCGTGTCATAGCCCCAGCCAGCTGGAGGGCTGATCCCCAGCTTCCCAGTGCTCTGTGGGGGGACGGGGTTGGGGGGATAGTTGGGAGCAGTTCCATGTCCCGGGGAGTAGGGAGAGCTGTGGGAGGAAGGGATGCCATGGGGGACTCCCCAACTCACCTCTCAGCTGGGTTTGTGCCCCCCACACATTGGCTGTTGCCAGGGTTGGCCCCCATTGCACCTCCTCTCCCCCACTAGAGCTGGAGCCAGGGCTAGTCAGCATCCTACCCCCTAACTTCACCACCACCCCAGGGCCAGACCCAGAGAGGTGCCCAGCCCAAGAGCCCACAGCACTTCTCCCACTCAGACCTGGGTTGAGCCCCAGTGGTTCCCTGCCTGAATCTGTGGCCAGGCCTCCTGGAGCCAGAGCCCAGCCTGCCGCTCAGCAAAGGGCTGGGACCAGCTCTATGGCCCAGCAATGGTCCCATGTCCCCCACACCCATGGCAGAGCTGGGGCTGGGTCCAGCACCCCTGAAACTGGGTCTCAGGTCATCCCAACCTCTGCAGCCTGGTGCAGGACACGTCGCAGTTTGGGCTGAAAACCAGCTGGTTCTCAGCTCAGGCTGCACAGGAGACTCCTTCTTTCTCTGTGTCACTGCTCTAAATGCAGCCCGACGTGGGACAATGCACCACATCCCCCGGTGTGTGGCTCCATCAGCATCCTGGGCAGGAGGGAGGAGCTGTAGCTGGTCTCCAAGAAGTAAAAGGTCGCGAGTTAGAAACACATGTGAGTGTGACAGAGCAGATCAGCCACACGCAGAACTGCACCGAGGCCAGTCCTGCCTGGGGTGACAATGTAGGTCGTGGGAAACCAAAGAGCGGGAACAGCAGGTGGCTCCGGGAATTGTGCCTGCCTGGGGTTTACCAAAAATACATAAAGCAAACTGGGCGAAGTGTTGAAGGCTGAGCCAATGTTTCACTGCAGCAGCTTTCCTCTCACGTGGGATTCCTGACGGGTGCGGAGTCAGTTACGCACGTGTGGAAAGAATCAGTGGAAATGTTGTGTCTGCCTCCCAGGCTGTTGCCATCACACACGCGTGTTTGTGCTGTAACAGAGACACACGGTGCTGCGGCTTTGTTCTATCGTTTCACGTGTCACTTTTCAGAAACAATGCAGCTGGTTTTCGAATGTTACCGAGATATTTCCTGCCATCACATATGACTAATGCACTCGTTTGGGCCCACTCCCCACCTGGAGTCAATGGCTGAGTCTCCATTGAAGCCAAAGGGCCAGATCTTCTACGGGTGTAATTTGGTGTGGGGCCAATTCATTGATTTACACCAGTTGCTGTTCTGAGCCTTTGTTTAATTCTCTTTGATTGGAAAATGAGCTGGCAATAATGTGTTAACACTTCTTATTTTTTATATTATACCTGAATCTATTTTCTCAGGTTATTGACACAAGTCATCCAAAGTTGAGATTTTTAAAAATGCCAGAGGACTGAAGAGTTCAAACCCCAAGGCAGATCAGTGAGGTTTGAACATCATATGGCCTGACTGTTAGGGACAAATCCAACCACGAATTTAAAAAAAAAACAAAAAGGATTAAGTCACTGACCTGCACAGTATTGCCAACCTCACATGTCCTAAAATAATGATTTGGGCCTGTAAGTATTCAGGAGATTGTTTAAATATTATTATTTAAAACATAGGGTGATCGTCTCCTTAAAATTTTCAGTTTGTTTTCAGAAGGAAGGGGCTTGTATAGACCCAGCCATCACATATCAATAAACTGGAACTGCAGCTGGCAAGGGATGTGAAAGGTAAGAAGGGCTTCTACAGGCATGTTAAAATAAGAGGGTTATCAGGGAAGGTGTGGGGCCGTTAATGGGTGAAAGAGGTAACCTCGTGACAGATGATGTAAGAAAAGCTGAAGTACTCAAAGATTTGTTTTGCCTCAGTCTTCATGGACAAGGACAGCTCCTACCATATGGTGCTCGACAATGCAGAATGGGAAGGTGGAGGGCAGCCATTGGTGGGGAAGGAATGAGTTAAGAGCGACCTAGAAAAACTAGATGTATAGAAAACCACGGATCTGGATATAATGCACCCAGGCATACTGAGGGACTTGGTCGATGTCATTGCCGAGCTTTTGGCCATTATCTTTGAAGACTTGGAGATTGGGAGAGAAGCGAGATGACTGAAAAAAGGCAAATGCAATGTCCATCTTTAAAAAAAGGAAAGAAGGACAATCCAGGGAAGTGTAGACCGGTCAGCTTGATCTCAACCCCTGGGAAAATAATGGAGGGGATCATCAAGGAATCCATTTTGGAGCACTTGGAAGAGGGGAAGTGATCAAGAGTAGTCAACAGGGATTTACCAAGGGCAAGTCCTGCCTGACCAATCTGGTTGATTTCTATGACGAGGTAACAGGCTCCATGCACATGGGAAAGTCAGTGAGTGTGATATACCTGGACTTCAGGAAAGCTTTTGCGACAGTCTCCCACAACATTCTTGCCCGTAAGTTAAGGAAGTATGGATTGGATCCATGGACTATCAGATGGATAGAAAGCTGGCTTGATGGTCTGGCCCAACGGTTAGTGGTCAGTGGTTCAATATCTGGATGGCGGTCGGTTTCAAGAGGAGTGCCCCAAGGCTCGGTTCTGGGACCGGTGTTATTCAACATCTTTGTTAATGACCTGGATGAAGGACTGGATTGCACCCTCAGCAAGTCTGCAGACAACACGAAGCTAGGGGAAGAGGTAGATAAGTTGGAGGGGAGAGACAGGATCCAGAGTGACATGGAAAAATTGCAGGATTGGGCTAAAAGAAATCTGGTGTGATTCAACAAGGAGAAGTGTAGAGTCCTGCACTTGGGATGGAAGAATCCAAAGCATTGTTATTGGCTGGGGACTGACTGGCTAAGCAGCTGTACAGTGGAGAGGGACCTGGGGGTTATGCTGGATGAAAGGTTGGATATGAGGAAACAGTGTGCCCGTGTTGCCAAGGAGGCTGATGGCATATTAGGGTGCATTAGGAGGAGTATTGCAAGCAGATCTAGACAATTGGTTGTTCCCCTCTGTTTGGAACTGGTGAGACCCAATTTGGAATATTGTATCAGTGTTGGGTCCCCTGTTACACAAAGGATGTGGAGGTGCTCGAGCAGGTTCAGAGGAGGGCAATAAAAATGATGAATGGGCTGGAGCACATGACCAATGAGGAAAGGCTGAGGGGTTGAGGATTACTTAGTTTGTAGAAGAGAAAACTGCGGGGTGATTTAAAAGCAGCCTTTAACTTCCTGAAGGGGAGGTCTAAATAGGATGGAGTGAAACTGTTCTCAGTAGTGACAGATGGCAGAAAAAGGAGAAATGGTCTGAAGTTACAGAAGGAGAGGAGTAGGCTGGATATTAAGAAAAATGACTTCACCAGGAGGGTGGTGAAGCACTGGAATGCATTACCTAGACAGGTTGTGAATTCTCCATCTCTAGAGCTTTTTATCTCCTGGCTTGACAAGGTCCTGGCTGTGATGACTTAGTTTGGGTTGATCCTGCTTGAAGCAGGCGGCTGGACTAGGTGACCTCCTGAGGTTCCTTCCAGCCCTAGGATTCTGTGACTCCTATTCATTTGAGTTTATTCATTGCTCTTTCTTTGAACCAGAGGGAGAAATTGGGTTTTATTGGCTTTGACCACTTTGGCCCGACATCTTTTGTTGACATTGTCGGTATCTGTATTGATATCGGAGTTGATTTAGATGGACTTATTTTAATGTTCCCTAGACCCTGAAAAGCTGCAGGAACAGGCAGGAAATTAAACATGGCAGACACTGAGACTCCCAGTCCCACACAATCTGCCATAGTTCTGTTTCCCCGGCTGCAGATCTGCATAGTATAATACCCAGTCCAAGCTCTACACTTGTTAGGATGTAACGTTTTTCACCTCCTTCGAGAAGCTGATGTATAACAGAGGGTCCTGACCAGAGGATGAATATCAGTGCCAACAGTGGGAGGGGAAGAGCCCAGAATAACACAAAAGAGGTTTAGCTCCTTGTCAAATTCAGACACAATTTTACATGTGACTGAAGCAGAGTGCTTCAGCTGTACGTGTATCTGGAAAAACATCGGAATTTTCATGGGGAATGTCTCTTACGGTGACAAGTTTTTTATGAAGAAATGTGTATAAAATGCATTGCAGATCAATTGTATTAAAGTAGCAGAGTAACAGAAAGAAAGAAAGAAAGAAAAGGGGTAAAGCTCTTATCAAGGACGCAAATGGTCCTTTTCCCCTTACGTAGAAAATTAAAAAAAAAAAATAGAAAAAGTAAATTCCAAAATATTGAAACAGCAAAAGAGGAAAAAGTATCCCTTTAAAGTGCTGAGCTCTGTGCTCCTGGTTTGAAATGGTATCACCAGCACCGTCACCATGTCAAAACTGATCCCCACTCTGTTACCCTGAGAGCAGAACATGGGGGCCCACAATATTCCATTAACGTACTGCGCTTCTCTAGCTTTCTGCTTAAAAGCCCTCCAAGATCAGAGATTCCCTGACCCTGGGAGGTACCTGCCACCCCCCAAGTGAGAAAAATCCCATTTAAAAACCCAGGAAGACAAACTTGGGATGTCTGCCCCTGGGAAAACACCAAGCTCTGAACCCCCAGTTAAAAGAGAACACAAGAAATTCAGCTACAACCTCATAGGTGACCTTTCAGTATTTGCCATAATTATATGCAGACTCTTCTTGAGGACACAGGGACCAAATGATTGCCTTAAAAATGGTAATTTATTAACAAAACAAAAGATGAAATATGCCAACAAAGTGATAACACACACCTGCGAGTTGTTATAAAACAACTGTAAAAAAACGGGGAGATAAACACAGAGAAAATCACTTCTGTAGGATTCTGTTGAAAAGTTACAACGAACGGGAGGTCGCACCAACCCACCTGAGAAGTCCCACACCAAGGCCAAAATAAATGATAACCCGACTAAACATTTCCTTTCACCTTTCATATCTGTGTGCCCAGATCTCGCTCTGGCCTGGATATTTACTGGGTTCATTAGTCCCTGCTCAGGCTTAAACATCTCCATCTTCCTCTCCCGGCCACACACAAAAGAGGAGACCCCACTGCAGGTAACTGCTTCAGATCAAAAGATCCCTCTCTGTTTCCATGGGCTCACCCAGCAGCTGGCCAACAGAGAACCCCCCTCCCTGGTTTTACCCCAATACAGACGTTCACTCATGACAATTGGTTTCTGAAAGCAGCCACTTTATGAATCCCTTTGCGCAGGGACTGTTGGACCTCCTTGTTCCTAAGGCAGTAGATGACAGGGTTGATCAAGGGAGTCAGGACAATGTAGAAGACAGAGAACGTTTTGTGTAGGGCCTTGGGCGTGTTGGCTGTTGGAACCACATAGACACTGATCACGCACACATAGAAAACGGTCATCACAATGAGATGAGAGGAGCAGGTGGAAAAGGCCTTTTGCCTCCCGGTGGTGGATGGGATTCTCAGGATGGCAGCGATGGTACAACTGTAGAACGTCAGAGTCAGCAGCAGGGGGACAAGTGACCCTATGGCAGCAACAACAGTTGTCAGCAGTTTCACAGAGCCGGTGTCCACACAGGACAGCTTTATGATGGGTGCATAATCACAAAAGAAATGGTCAATTTCTTTGGAACCACAGAATGGCATTTCCCACAAGAAAGTGTTTGCTACTATGGAGAACCCAAAGCTGATTATCCAGGACCCTGCCACTAGCTGGCCACACACCCGGCCGTTCATCAGAGCAGGGTAACGCAGGGGATGGCATATCGCTAAATACCGGTCATAAGACATGACTGCCAGCTGCACAATTTCTACAGTGGACAAACAACCAAAGAAACACAATTGCACAATACAAGCCTTTACGGGAATGGGTGTGTCCCTAGTCAGGAGACTGGCCAGCAGCCTGGGCAACAAGGTGGAGGTGTAAACGATCTCCAGGAAGGACAAGTTCCCAATGAAATAGTACATGGGGGTGTGGAGGTGCTGATCACACACGACCAGCGCAATGATGAGGCCATTCCCAGCCACAGTTGCAATGTAGATCACTAGAAAAAGCAGGAAGAGAAGGGGCTGCAGCTCAGGGCCATTCCCAAATCCCAAGAGGATGAATTCCACGATGACTGTTTGATTTCTTCCTTCTGCTTTCTCCATGGTGCATATCTGCAAAAAGAAAACCAGGAAGTACTGACGGAGCGCGCACGGTCAGGCTGTGCTGTCAGCTGTACTGGCAGAAACCTCACCTCACAACTTCTCTCCACTGCAACAACAAAGTTGGCAAGAGTCAAAGGAAGACACATGCTGAGCTTCCAATGTGGTCAGAACAAGAGCACAGGAACCCAGTGAATTACACCCGTCTCCCTTCTCTCTCCCTCAACCTCTGCTGCACTTGAAATCCCCCGGTGGGGCTGGGATTCTGACACATCTTTCTGGTATCTCTGCCGCAGTGAGACTTGGAGAAGACAAAACTCAGAAATCGTTGGCTGGCAAACGAGAGCTATTCCGAGTTCAAACACGGGCATTGGAAATAGCTTCTTCCTGGTCCTGTCATCTCTCCAAATGCAGAGGACATGTGACAAACCCCCCACTGGGCAGTGGAAGCTATTTTGAGTTACCCACTAGCCCTGCAGCTGGGAGGTTAAGTTCCCAGCTTGGGCAGATGAGCAAATGAGGGGTTGACAATAGCAGCGGTGAGAACAGGGCAGCACAAGCGGCAGTGTGGGACAGGCACTGTGTCCCTATCTGAGCTCTCAGATTGGCTTGGGCTTGGGCACATCGCCTGTGCGGCCAAGGCTACGCTGCTATTTTTAGCCCAGGTGCTCAGTCTGCCTTTGGGTCAACTGAAGCTGGGAATTTCATGGTCCAGGTGAAGTACAAGTCGAATCTCTATAATCCCAAACTCTCTCAGTCGGCAAAATCCATAACCCGGCGTGATTTTATGGAGCTGGATGACCCCTGGTCGTGGTTGTAGCCAGGTTTCCTGTGGTCCCATCCATTTCCTTCCAGCCACCTGTCCTGGGTCTCAGTGCTCAGTGCTGTTATTTAACTGTAATTTACCCCTACGTGTCTTCTAAGAGCCCCGGAAGCAAAGGAAGTGTTGGTAACGTGCTAGACAATATTGACCTGCCGTGGTCTGGCAAATTCTCTCATTCAGCACCGGACAGTTCCCAAAGGTGCCGGCCAAGAAAGATTCAACCTGTATAGGCATCCCCCCTATGACATACACCAAAAGACTCAACAGCCTGTGGTTTGCATGAAAGTCTGTCCAGCTGTCCTCCGTCATGTATATACGTTTGTGTTAGTTTGTCTGTCTTTGAGGGTGTCTGTTTGTCTGTGTGTCTGTCTCAGCTTCTTGCTCATCTCACTTACAGCAGGATAAGTTGCACGAGCCTCCTTTCATGTACATGAGCACAGGTGATGTTGACATCTAACCACATATGAAGAAATAAAGTGTGATAAAAATGAAAATTCCTCAAGAGAGAAATAAAATGAAAATAGACCCAGAGAAAACAGGAGGGAGAAATAAAAGGAGATAAAATAGAGAGAAAGAGAGTGAGCGTGTGCGTTTGTGTGAGAGGGAGATTGTTATATCTCCAAATGCTATGAACAAGAAAATAGATACGTGTTTAAAGAGAAGTAGCCGAGCCATGATGTTAATACAAAGGTATCAGAGCCTGCAAATCTGCAATCTCCTGCTTGTTTTTTCCCTGTATTGCTTGTTGATAAGTCCTTATCACCTGCTTTTGTCAATGACTTACGATGCAGCTGATCAAGCTCTGGGTTCCCCACGGGCGGAAAAGGATCACCGAGAGAAGGGCAAATAGAAATCTAGAAAACACACACACACACACACACACACACACAGAAGAAAGAGCATTGTATTTGTTGGAACAATTCTACAAGCAACCAAACACATGTGGTGAATAATTGAGTGCACACACAGATCGCAAATAAACTGGAGTGATTCATGGAGAATAGCTGGGATGGAAATCACTCTTGCCCGGAGCTGGGAATGGGTGAGAGGAAATGGATCACTTGGGTTGTGTCTACAATACAAAAATAAATTCAAAGTTGCTTACTTTGTAACTTTGTAAGCTACTTTGAAGTAGACCATCTAGACACACCCTACTTTGAATTTGGAATGAAGTAGGGACTTGAAAGTTGGGCTCCCTACTTCAAAGTTAACTTTGAAGTCACGGAAAATGTGTGTAGACTCTCTGCTGGCTACTTCAATGTTGTGCCCAACTTCAAAGTTAGGTTTGAAGTTAGTTCCTAGTGTAGATGAACCCTTGATGATCACCTGGTCTATTCATTCCTTCCGGGGCACCGAGCATTGGCCACTGTCAGAAGAAAGGACACTGCAGTGTATGGACCTTGGGTCTGATCCTCGATGTTCTAAACTGGAGATCCGTGTGTTCCTCCATATTCTTCATGTTTTGCCATGAACTACTGAACTTTTTCTCCTTCCCCTGGGGCTGGACAAGCAGTGATGTTCTTTCAGACTTGGCACATGCTGGAGCAGGTCTTCATCTTTTCTAAATCTGATTACTTCGTTGTCACTGTGCTGTGTTACCTTTTTCATCCATCATCTAGTGCCAGCTGCACCCTCGTCCTCACCCTTCCTTCAGATATTCTGAGCTAAGATTATAACCTTTGCCAAATATTTTCAAGTTATTCCTACCATTGGTAGTCCTCACTGCCCACAGGAAATGAAGCTCTGCGCTCCTACTGCCTGGCTGGGCTTTATCGCTCATCTTGGGCTATTTTGTTGTCATTCCCTTGCATGGAAAAGAACTGCTTCCACACTGAAAATAACAGAGTCCAAAGAATTCTTGATCCAAAAGACAAAGCAATAGAAGAAAGGGAAAGTTTCATCTGAATGGAAATTAATGCAGAGAGACCTTTTGATCTCAAAAGAAATCGCTGTCCATGGGATAAGTATCGCAGAGGGAGCCGTGTTAGTCTGTAGCTTTGAGAACAACAACCAGTCTTGTGGCACCTTATAGACTAACAGATATTTTGGAGCAGAAGCTTTCGTGGGCAAAGACCCATTTCATCACATGCCACAGAACAGGTCTTTGCCCACGAAAGCTTATGCTGCAAAACATCTGTTAGTCTATAAGGTGCCACAAGACATCTTGTTGCTGATGGGATGTGTGAGCTGAGCACAGCTCCTGGAACAACAGAAAACAAGGACCACTGGCAGGTCTATTTTACAAAAAGAGGAAACCTGAAATACTCACAAGGAGAAACCAATTGTGAGATAAATCTCCCAGTTCAGTCTGAATTCTTTGGTGCCAAACGGAGGCTAAGAAGACCCCTGAGCTGCCACAGGACCAAAATTCCAGTCCTCTTTTGTGTTCGCTCAGGCAGGGACACGCCCAGCTGCACTTACACACAGAGTCTCTGAGCAGCTCTGGTGGTAACCAAGAAAGGAAAAGCTCCAGCTCCCTGCCTAGGAACTGCGACTGCCCTGCCCGGCCCTGCTCAAAGCACCGACCCAGAGGAGCTTGTAACCGGCTTTGCCTCTCCCTCTGCGTGCAGAGGATTAGCCACAGGTGTGTGACCAGGCTGGGATTCTGCCCTCGATATTCCATGTAGAGACACACGGCTCAGGTTAAACTACACCCACATTCATTAGCTACTAACGGTTGATTTTCTGGGCGAGCAAACAGATTGAAGCAGGTTAACGGGCAAACCCACCAAGAGGCACAGTGAGCATAAGGCCACAGTTAGATGGATTAGGGATTAGCAGGTTCTCACCCTGGCTGCTGATAACAGGAAACTGGCAGAATGGCCAGGAATGAGCTGCAGCTGATTTACGGTTTGGGTTTCTCAGGTGCCCACAGACAGGCTGAGATCCCTTCAGTCGGGTCCAGCCCTTCCCCCCAGTTAAGCCTTTTTTCTCAGCTCGTTCCAGGAGTGCTCTTGTGTGGGCCGTGAAGAGGAAGTGAGGAGCTGAGTCCCTCCCTTTTATAGCTTCAGCTCAGGGCAGGAACGCTTTGTTTCCAGTCTTGGGTCTCAGACCAGCGGGTGGAAAAACACCGATTTCCTAACACGTCGCCCAGAGTTCTGGGATCTCATCACCTGCCCCTGTAGACTCTCAGCTGCTGTTATTTACCGGCTCTGTGGGGAGTTGCCGGGAAGAATCAACCCGGGGGTAGGAGCTTCTCCTAAGGCCCATCGTGTTCCCTAAAGCTGTGGGGGCTGCCCCAGCGTCTGAGTGTAGGTCTGTGGGGTCCAGGGCTGATCTGTAACACTGGGCACAACGTCGCTGTGTCCTGAAGGCCTCAGGGGCTGGGTCAAGTCCCCATCTGGTCCCAGTCCCAATCCCAGAACCGGCTGTTAGGGGTAGAGGCTGGTGCCAGGCCAGCTCCCCACCACAGCCCCAGATACTGAGGGGGGCTTTGCCCCAGGAGCAATGCACTCAGGGACGGTGGGACTGGGCTCTGGGGACAGGTGGACAGGCTGAGGCTGGTCCCCTACCAGTGATGGGCGGTGGTACAATGGCCTGAGCCCCTGCTGTGGGGAGCTCTGGGGCTCCAGCTGCAGCCTGGCCTGTGGGTGTGGGAGGGGGACAGGATCCCTCTGCCTGGCCCAGGCACATGTGTCAAAGCCACCAAATTACTCTTCACTCTTTGCCAGCATTTAGACAGGGGGCAAAGACCCACTTTCTCAGATGTACGTCGTGGAGATTCCAGAGGTCTAATTATACAGTTTCCCGGAAAAGGGGGAGTCCGGCATCGACGAGGTGAATTCAGTCACAGGGAGGGTGCGGACCCCTTCCAGAAGCTAATGTGGAGGTTTGAACATCAAGAGAGGAGAAGCTGTTTTTGTGGTTGACCAGCCACTCCCCGTCCCTGTTCAATTTGTTGTTCACGGTGCCAAATTTTCAGATGAATTGGAGCTCGGCAGTTGCTCTTTGGAGTCTGTTTTGAAGTTTGGTTGTTGTAGGACTGCGACTTTTAAATCTGTGACTGAGTGTTCAGGGAGACTGAAGTGTGCTCTGGGCAGGCTTGTGTGTGTTACTCGTCCTGATGTCTGATCTGTGTCCATTTATTCTTTTGGATACAGACTGACCAGGTTGGCCAATGGATATGGCAGAGGGGCATTGCTGGCACATAATGGCCTATATTACATGAGTAGATGCGCAGATGAATGAGCACCTGACGGTGTGGTTGATGTGATTGGGTCCTGTGATGGTGTCGGGGTTGGAGATGTGGAGGCAGAGGTGGCAGCGAGGTTTTTTGTAGGGACTGGTTCCAGATTTAGAGTTACTGTGGTGTGGTCGATAGTTGCCGGTGAGGATTTGTTCCAGGTTGGCAGGCTGTCGGTAGGCGAGGACTGGCCTGCCTCCCAAGCTCTGTGAGAGAGAAGGATCATTGTCCAGGATGGGTGGTAGATCACCGGTGATGCGCTGGAGAGGTTTTAGCTGGGGGCTGTGTGTGGTGGCCCGTGAAATTCTGTTATGTTCCTTGTTGGGCCTGTCGTGTATCTTGTGGCTTCTGGATACCCGTCTGGCTCTGTCGATCTGTTTCTGCACTTCCTTAGCTGGGGGTTATAGTTTTGGAAAGGTTGGGAAAGGGCTTGTGGGAGTTTGCCTCAGTCTGAAGGATTGGAGCAAATGCGGCTGTACCTCAGTGCTTTGCTGTGTACAATGGATCGTGGGGTGTACCCTGGATGGAAGCTGGAGGCACGTCGGTCAGACATGGAGGTGAAAGAGCTGCTTGGAGACCCCTCCCCCACTCCTCAGCCAGAGCCAGGAGACAAATCAATGCGCACTGACAAAGAAAGAGCAGTTCAGTAGCACTTTAAGGACTAATTAAATAATGTATTAATTGATGAGCTTCAGATCTGAAGAAATGGGTCTGTCCCACAAAGCTCATCACCTCAGACATTATTTAGCTAGTCCTTAAAGTGCTACTGGACGGCTTTTTTGTGTTGATCATGTATAGACTAGCACGGCTGTCTCTCTGTTACAGTGCGCACTGCTGTCACATTTGAGGGAGAACCCAGCCCCAAAAGGGGTTGTGCCACTGCCTGTCCTTCAACACTGGTGTCCTGAATGCGCTGCAAAAAATAAAATAAAATAACACACCACAGGCAGCATCCTGAGTATGTGTGTGCTGAGATTTCTGTGTTGTCCCAGACTTGCCGTCTGGTCACTCAGTGGGTGGGCTTCCCATGGTCTTTTTGGGCAGGCAGTGCCTTCCCTGGCCTATGTTACCTACTGTCCACGTTCACCCTGGTCCCTGTCACTCAATTATCCGTTGCACGAATGATCCCTGCCTCTTGCCTTAGCCTAACATTTCTCAAAAGCAGTGCTCTGCTCTGTTCAGCCCTGGTGTAGACCATTCAGAAGTATAACATGGGATATTTACTCCTGTAAAGGGACAAAAAGCCCAGGCTATGACTTTGACTGCCATGGACCAACTCTTCCCCTCTGAAAGCGTCGTGAGTTGGGTTTAGAAGAACAGTAGAACAGTATCAGAGAGGTCGCCGTGTTGGTCTGTAGCTTTGAGAACAACAGGAAGTCTTGTGGCACCGTATACACTAACTGATACTATGGAGCAGAAGCTTTCATGGGCAAAGACCCACTTTGTCAGATGCGGTAGAATATTCAGTAGAATAATAGAGTCCTAAGCTGTGTCTACACGTGCACGCTACTTCGAAGTAGCGGCACTAACTTCGAAATAGCGCCCGTCGCGGCTACACGCGTTGGGAGCTATTTCGAAGTTAACTTCGACGTTAGGCGGCGAGACGTCGAAGTCGCTAACCTCATGAGGGGATCGGAATAGCGCCCTACTTCGACGTTCAACGTCGAAGTAGAGACTGTGTAGACGATCCGTGTCCCGCAACGTCGAAATTGCCGGGTCCTCCATGGCGGCCATCAGCTGGGGGGTTGAGAGATGCTCTCTCTCCAGCCCCTGCGGGGCTCTATGGTCACCATGGGCAGCAGCCCTTAGCCCAGGGCTTCTGGCTGCTGCTGCGGCAGCTGGGGATCCATGCTGCAGGCACAGGGTCTGCAACCAGTTGTCGGCTCTGTGGATCTTGTGGTGTTTAGTGCAACTGTGTCTGGGAGGGGCCTTTTAAGGGAGCGGCTTGCTGTTGAGTCCGCCCTGTGACTCTGTCTGCAGCTGTGCCTGGCACCCTTATTTCGAAGTGTGCTACTTTGGCGTGTAGACGTTCCCTCGCAGCGCCTATTTCGATGTGGTGCCGCGCAATGTCGAAGTTGAACATCGATGTTGCCAGCCCTGGAGGATGTGTAGACGTTATTCATCGAAATAGGCTTGCTACATCGAAATAAGCTATTTCGATGTTGGCTTCACGTGTAGACATAGCCCTAGAGTCCTAGAGCTTGATGAGAAATCAGGAATTCATCAAGTCCAGCCCCGTGCTCCAAGCAGGACCAACCCTGACTTACAAAATTCTTGCGCATAAGTTAAGGAAGTATGGATTGGATACAGGGACTGTAAGGTGGATAGAAAGCTGGCCAGGTGGTCAGGCCCAAAAGGCAGTGATCAATGGCTCAATGTCTGTTTCATGATGGATTTCTAGTGGATGGCCCCATGGATCAGTTCTGGGGCTGATAGCTTTCAACATCTTTACTAATAATCTGGAAGAGCGGATGGATTGCACCCTCAGCACATTTACGGGTGACACCAAGTGAGGGGAAGGGGCAGGGTGAGTCCACATCTGGAGTATTGGATCCAGTTCTGGCCCCACAGTATAGAAAGGATGTGAATACATTGGATCGGGTCCCTCAGAGAGCAACCAAAATGATGAGGGGACTGGAACACGTGAGCTGTGAGGAGAGACTGAGGGATCTGGGTGTACTGAAGTTGCAGAAGAGAAGAGTGACGGGGGATTTGGCAGCAGCCTCCAACTTCCTAAAGGGGGCTTGAAAGAAGATGGAGAGAGGCTGTTCTCAGTAGTGAGATGGCAGAAAAAGGGACAAAAGTGGGAGGTTCATGTTAGATGTTAGGAAAACTATTTCACCAGGAGAGTGGGGCGCCACTGTGATGTATTGCCGAGAAAGGTGGTGAAATCTCCACCCCTTAGATGTTTTTAAGTCCCAGCTTCACAAAGTCCTGGCTGGGATGATTTAATAAGTGTTGGTCCAAACAGGACTGGGCTAGATGACCTCCTGATGTCCCCTACAGCCCTAGGAGTCTTTGATTCTCTGACTAAATCATCCACCCAGGGCTTTGTCAGCCAGAACTTAAAGACCTCTGGGGATGGAGATTCCACCACCTCTCTAGGTCACACATTCCAGTGGTTCACCAGCCTCCGAGGGAAATAGTTTTTTTTTCCCTTATATCCAACCTGCACCTTCAACATTGCAATTTGAGACCATTGCTTCATGTTCTGTCATCTGTCTCCACCAAAAACAGCCTCTCTCCATCCTCTTTATACTCCAAGTTCAAGTATTTGAAGGGTGCTATCAATTCTCCCCTCAGTCTTCTCTTCTGGAGACGAAATAAGTCGAAATCCCACAGCATTACCTCATAAATCATGTGCTGCAGCCCCCTGGTCATTTTGGTTGCCCTCTGATGGACTCTCTGGACTGTGTCCACATACCTTTTGTAATAGGAGGGGACCCACAATTAGACATAATATTCAAGATGTAGCCTTGACAGTGTCAAATAAAAGAGAATAATCTCTTGCCTAGGTCTGCGGGCATTGTGCCTAATAAAGAGCCCAGTATGCCATTAGCCTTCTTGTTTCTAAGCTCTCTCTGAAAGGAAGGTTGAGAATGTGAGGAACCCCCACGTGAAGCCATCCCAAGTACATCTTCCTGGGTGAAGGGATTTTTTTTTCCACTTAGGTGGTGGCAGCTACTGCCCAGGGACAGGAAATCTGTGACACTGGGGAGTTTTTTGGGGATTTTTATGAAGAGCATTGCAGGAAAGTTATTTTGTAAGGTTTTGTGGGACCCCAATTTCTGCAATCAGAGTGTCAGAGTGGGGAGGCAGGCCTGACACAAATACCAAAATAGCTGCCCAAGTCTAAGAAATGCATCCATTGGTTTGAAACGCTTTCGGAGGGAGCGGATGTGCTATTCCAACATCCCTGAACACATTATTGCAGTGGGAGTACAGGGATGCCTTGACAAAGGGCTTTATTTTGGTATGTGGCACCAGTGAGACAGAGTCACATGCCGATACAGCCTGTTTTCAGGTGAGGTTGTCTTGTAGACACAGCTTGTGAGAATGAGCTTATCACCCATTTTGGAAAGACCAGAAAGACAGGCAGAAGTGATGGACTCAGGCAGTATCAGGGTATTTTGGAGTGGCATTTGATAAGTTTGTACACCCAAAGCCTTTGACTTTCAAATGCATTTGGGAGCCACATTCACTTCTGATCCTTAAAACTCATAGCCAAGATACACAATGGAACTTGTCCATGGTGGCTCAGATAGTGTTTTCTGGTAGGTCATCAATGTATTGCAGTTTTCCAAGGAAGTCAGTGGTGTCTCGGAGATAGCTGGGAGTGCTGGTAGCATAGGGTCTGAGGAAAGAGTCCACATAACCCGACAGTCCTTCAATGAGAGTGCCAATGCCTGAGATGATGGTACGTCGAGGATTTCCAGGTTTGTGGATCTTGGGTAGTAGGTAGAATATCCCCGGATGGGGCTCTAGAGGTGTTTTAGTATAAATCTGTTCTTGTGCTTGTGTAGGGAGTGTCCTGAGCAGATGGTGTAGTTTCTTAGTGTATTCCTCAGTTATCTGAGAAAACACTATCCTAGCCACCATGGATGTAGAGGCTCTCTATACCAACACCCCACACAAAGATGGAATAAATGCTGTCTGGAACAGAATCCCTGATGATGCTACAGCACATCTGATGGCTGAGCTATATAACTTTATCCTCACACACAACTTCTTCAGATTTGGCGACTATGTATACCTTCAAATCAGCAGCACAGCTATGGGTACCCGCATGGCCCCTCAATATGCCAATATTTTCATGGCTGACCTGGAACAGCGCTTCCTTTGCTCTTGTCCACTAACACCCCGTCTCTACTTATGCTACATTGATGACATCTTCATCATCTGGACCCATGGGAAGGAGACTCTGGAGGAATTCCACTGGGACTTCAACAACTTTCACCCCAACATCAACCTCAGCTGGGAACAGTCCACACAGGAGATCCACTTCCTGGACACCACGGTGCTAATACACAATGGCCACCTCAATACCACCCTGTACTGTAAACCCACTGACCGCTATGCCTACCTTCATGCCTCCAGCTTCCATCCCAGACACACCACATGATCCATTGTCTACAGCCAAGCACTAAGATATAACCGCATTTACTCCAACCCCTCCGACAGAGACAAACACCTACAGGATCTCTACCAAGCATTCTTGAAACTGCAATACCCACCTGAGGAAGTGAAAAAACAGATCAACAGAGCCAGACGTGTGCCACGAAGCCTCTTTCTACAGAACAAGCCCAAGAGAGAAACCAACAGAACACCGCTAGCCATCACCTACAGTCCTCAGCTAAAACCTCTACAGCTCATCATCAGGGATTTACAACCCATCCTGGACAATGATCCCCCACTTTCACAGGCCTTGGGAGGCAGATCAATCCTTGCCCGCGGACAACCTGCCAACCTGAAGCCAATCCTAACCAGCAACTATACACCGCACCACAGTCACTCGAACTCAGGGACCCATCCATGCAACAAACCTCGTTGCCAGCTCTGCCCACATATCTACACCAGCTACACCATTACAGGGCCTAACCAGATCAGCCACACCATCGTGGGTTCATTCAGCTGCACATCTACCAATATAATTTATGCCATCATGTGCCAGCAATGCCCCTCGGCTATATACATCGGACAAACTGGACAGTCTCTATGTAAAAGATTAAACACACACAAATCAGATATCAGAAATGGCAATATACAAAAACCCGTAGGAGAGCACTTCAGTCTCCCAGGCCACACAGTAGCAGACTTAAAAGTAGCTGTCCTACAGCAAAGAAATTTCAGGACCAGACTCCAAAGAGAAATTTCTGAGCTACAATTCATCTGCAAATTTGACACCCTCAGCTCAGGCTTAAACAAAGACTGTGAATGGCTGGCTAAATGCAAAAGCAGCTTCCCCTCCCTTGGTGTTCACACCTCCAGATCAACTGCTGGTAGTAAGCCTCACCCCTGCTGACTGAGCTAACCTTGTTATCCCCACCCTTGCTCTGGCTTATTTATACCTGGCCCTGCAGATTTCCAAGACCAGCATCTGATGAAGTGAGTCTGTGCTCACGAAAGCTCATGCTCAAAACTTTTCTGTTAGTCTATAAGGTGCCACAGGACCCTTCGTTGCTGTTACAGTTAGGACTGACTCCCTGGGAGTTTTTAAACTCTCCCCACCACCAGTTTCATGACAATTGATACATTGTCAAAGCACCTTTCGCTCTTCTCTTCAGCAGCACACACCCGACTTCCCAGAGCAGAGAAGATCCATTATCCCCATTGTACAGATGGAGAAACTGGGGCAAAGAAAGGGGCGGAGCCTTGCCTGAAGTCACCAAGCTGGAAAGTGGTAGGCCCAGGCCCAATGATTGTCAGTCCAGGGCTGGACATACTCCCCTCGATCAGGAGCAGCCACATTAGTGCCCCTCTGAGCATGTTAGTCTTTAAGGTGCCACAGGACTTCTTGTTGTTTCTGAAGATACAGACTCAGTCGGCCTCTCTCTGACACTTCTCTCTGAGCATGGGGTCTTTAGGCTCTAGAGGCTGTTGACTTTGAGTAAAGGGCCCTGGGGGAAGCAGAAAACTTTCCGAGCAGGGGAGCAGGGCTGATAAAGTGCCTGGAGTGGGTCTGTCCAGCTTAGAGCCCAGGCAGCTGACAAGGGATCTGAGGGGCATTTAGCAAAGGGCGAAAGGTGCAGAAACACGTGGCTGGTGGAGTGGGATTCCCCCATTCCCACAATACAACCGCTGCTGGCGCTGTGCAGTGGGGTCGCTCCGCCTGTGGGCCTGGGGACTCGCCTGGTTCCCATTCCCATGGCAGGACCTGCTGTCAGGGCAGTTCAGTCCCTAGAGTGAAGGAAGCAGCCACAGTCCTGCTCTGTAAAACCAGAATGAAATTCAAATCAATGGTTTTGTTCCCTCTAAACACGTCCTGTCCCAAACTGGGTTTGTTCTTACAGTACCAGAGAGAAAGCCGTGCTTGTCCATTTAACGGTAATATTTAATATTTTGTGGTAACTATGAAAGGGTGTAAAAGTCCCTCAGCGACTGTCCATCTAAACCCAACTCACAGCCCTTTCAGAGAGGACGAGTTCAATTGTGTAGATTGGCTGTGAGTTTTAAGGATCAGAAGTGAATGTGGCTCCCGAATGCATTTGAAAGTCAAAGGCTTTGGGTGTACAAACTTATCAAATGCCACTGCAAAATACCCTGATACTGCCTGAGTCCCTCACTTCTGCCTGTCTTCCTGGTCTTTCCAAATGGGTGATAAGCTCATTCTCACAGGCTGTGTCTACTAGACAACCTCACCTGAAAACAGGTGGTATTAGCATGTGGCTGTGTCTCACTGGCGCCACGTGCCAAAATAAAGCCCTATGTCAAGGCATCCCTGTACTCCCACTGCAATAACGTGTTCAGGGATGTCGGAATAGCACGTCCGCTCGCTCCAAAAACGTTTCAAGACAATGGATGCGCTTCTTAGACCTGGGCAGCTATTTTGGTGCACGTGTCAGGCCTGTCCCCCACTCTGACACTCTGATTGCAGGAATTGGGGTCCCACAAAACCTTACAAAATAACTTTCCTGCAATGCTCTCCTTAAAAAAAAAATATCCCCAAGGTCCCAGATTTGCTGTCCCTGGGCAGTAGCTGCCACCACCTAAGTGGAAAAAAAAATCCCTTCACCCAGGAAGACGCACTTGGGATGGCTTCACGTGGAGGTTCCTCACATTCTCAACCTTCCTTTCAGAGAGAGCTTAGAAACAAGAAGGCTAATGGCATACTGGGCTCTTTATTAGGGACAATGCCAGCAGAGCTAGGGAAGAGATTATTCCCCTTTATTTGACACTGGTGAGGCCACATCTAGAATATTGTGTCTAATTCTGGGCCCCTTCCATTACAAAAAGTATGTGGACACAGTCCAGAGAGTCCAGCAGAGGGCAACCAAAATGATCAGGGGCTGGAGGACATGATTGTTAGTCAATGGCTGAGTAATGAGTGGTCTGTGAGCCTTATTACATCCAAGTCTTTAACTGCTAGGACCAGCAGTCCCTTCGCAGCAGGCAGCCAGGGTGGCTGACAGGTGCCCCAAAGATTGGTGCAGAGAGCTTATTCCACCCGAGTCTTTAACTGCTAGGACACACTGTCCCTTCGCAGTGGGCTGCCAGGGAGGCTGACAGGTGCCCCAGGAGTCTGTCCTGTGGAGGCGACACGACTCAGCTCTCAGCTTTTACTGCACCTTACCAGTGACCAGGCTGATATAGGCAAACTGTCTAAGGTTCTTTGTTTGTGTTCAGCCGAGTTACAGTAACTGGAAGGAGTCAGGCTGAAAGCTTAAATGGTTACTATTTCTTAAAAGCAGAAACAAGAATCTTCATGGTTACAAGGTTATTGCTCTACCTTCTTAACTACAAGTAGGGTGATACATATTACATGCCAGTTAGATTACAAGTGAAAAGTTACCCATTTGAGGACCAGACGCCTCAGCCTAAAGAGCTCTTACTATTAAATGTGCACAAAAGTACATTGCAGGTATAATTCTCACCCCTGCGTCCTTCGACTCCGGCGTAGCCAATGTCCTTCACCGAATCCCTCAGGAAGAACAATACGAGGAGGGCGTCCCCTGGGACCTCAGGAGGCAAAGACCGAACTGGCAGGTATAGGTAATTGAAGCTCACTTAGAGTGGGCTGCTGGGCCCCTCTTTATACCCCTTGGGTCACGTACGCTGTTCCTTATCTAAAGGTGCCAGTTGTGCTGGTTCGTCTTTGAGATGCCAGTTCTTACAAGGCAGTTGCAATTTAATTTACAGTTGTAAGATGGAGATAACTAAATCATTAAGAGAGGACATTCTTTTCATATGGGTGGGAGATTCCTCTTCTGGGATGATGTGTGGGTGTATCAATTATCAGTACAAGCCAAGGGCAGATTGAGGCCCTGTGGTCATCGGCTGGACCATTAGCCTTCTTATCTGTGTTCTTCCATCCAGGGTCATGATGAGACAGAACATCTATGTTTTCAAACATTCTAAGACTGTGCTGTTTCCTTCTGCTTTGTGCTCACAGGCACCTAAGAGGGGCAAGATGGAGTCGAGCAGGCGGATTCTGTCTGGCTACAATGATTTACGAGGCAATGCTGTGGGATTTAGACTTATTTAGTCTCCAGAAGAGAAGACTGAGGGGAGAATTGATAGCACCCCTCAAACACTTGAAGTTGGAGTATAAGGACGATGGCAAGAGGCTGTTTTCAGTGGAGACAGATGACAGAACATGTAGCAATGGTCTCAAATTGTAATGTCGGAGGTGTAGGTTGGATATTAGGAAAAAAAAACTATTTCTCTAGGAGGCTGGTGAAGCACTGGAATGTGTTACCTAGAGAGATGGTGGAACCTCCATCCCTAGAGGTCTTTAAGTTCTGGCTGACAAAGCCCTGGATGGGATGATTTAGTCATAGAATCACAGAATCCTAGGTCTGTAAGTGACATCAGGAGGTTATTGAGTCCAGTCCTTTTTGGACCAACCCTTATTGAATCACCCCAGCGAGGACTTTGTCAAGCTGGGACTTAAAAACCTCTAAGGGGTGGAGATTTCACCACCTTTCGAGGCAATACATGACAGTGGTTCCCCACCTTTCTGGTGAAATAGTTTTCCTAATATCTAACATGCACCTCCCACTCTTGTCCCTTGTTCTGCCATCTCACTACTGAGAACAGCCTCTCTCCATGTTCTTTAGAGCCCCCTTCAGGAAGTTGAAAGCTGCTGCCACATCCCGCCTCACTCTTTCCTTCTGCCACTTCAATACACCCAGATCCCTCAGCCTCTCCTCATAGGTCATGTGTTCCAGTCCCCTCATCATTTTGGCTGCTCTCTGCGGTACCTAATCCAGTGAATCCACATCCTTTCTATACTGTGGGCTCAGGACTAGATGCAGTGCTCCAGATGTGGACTCACCCTCCCCTCTTCCCCGACCTTAGTATCACCCGCAAATGTGGTGAGGGTGCAATCCATCCCCTCTTCCAGACCATTAGTAAAGATGGTGAAAACTATCAGCCCCAAAACTGATCCGTGGGGAAATCAACTAGAAACCGATCACCAAACAGACATTGAGACATTGATCGCGACCTTTTGGGCCCGACCGCCTGGCCAGCTTCCTATCCACCTTACAGTCCCTGTATCCAATCCATACTTCCTTAACTTATGCGCAAGAATTTTGTAAGTCAGGGTTGGTCCTGCATGGAGCACGGGGCTGGACTTGATGACATCCTGATTTCTCGTCCAGCTCTAGGAGTCTATGACTCAATTATTCAACTGACTATTCTTCTGCATCTGATGAAGCCGGTCTTTGCCCATGAAAACTTAGGCTCCAAAATATCGGGTTGGTGTATATGGTGCCACAAGACTTCCTGTTGTTCTCAAAGCTACAGACTAGCACAGTTACCTCTCTGATATTATTCTACTGTTCTTCTAAACCCAAATCACGGCCTTTTTGAAGTGGAAGAGTTGGTCCATGTCAGTCAAAGTCATAGCCTGGGCTTTTTGTCTCTTTACAGGAACAAATGTCCCATGCTGTGCTTCTGAATGGTCTACACCAGGGCTGAACAGAGCAGAGCACTGCTTTTGAGAAATGTTAGGCCTAGACAAGAGGCAGGGATCATTCGTGCAACAGATTAGTGAGTGACAGGGACCAGGGTGAACGTGGGCAGTAGGTAACATAGGCCAGGGAAGGCACTGCCTGCCCAAAAAGACCATGGGAAGCCCACCCACTCACTGACCAGACGGCAAGGCTGGAACAACACAGAAAACTCAGCACACACATACTCAGGACGCTGCCTGTGGTGTGTTAATACATTATTTTATTTTATTTTATTTTTTAGCAGCGCATTCAGGACACCAGTGTTGAAGGACAGGCAGGGGCAAAACCCCTTTTGTAGCTGGGTTCCCCCTCAAATGTGACAGCAGCGCGCACTGTAACAGAGAGACAGCCGTGCTAGTCTATATACGATCAACACAAAAAAGCCGTCCAGGAGCACTTTAAGGACTAGCAAAATAATGTCTGAGGTGATGAGCTTCGTGGAACAGACCCACTTCTTCAGATCTGAAGCTCATCACCTCAGACATTATTTTGTTAGTCCTTAAAGTGCTACCGGACTGCTCTTTTTTTGCCAGTGCGCATTGATTCGTCTCCTGGCTCTGGATGAGGAGTGGGGAGGGGTCTCCAAGCAGCTCTTACACCTTCATGTCTTACCAATGTGCTTCCAGCTTCCATCCAGGGTACACCCCACGATCCATTGCACACAGCAAAGCACTAAGGTACAGCCGCATTTGCTGCAATCCTTCAGACTGAGGCAAACTCCCACAAGCCCTTTCCCAAGCTTTCCAAAAACTACAACCCCCAGCTAAGGAAGTGCAGAAACAGATCGACAGAGCCAGACGGGTATCCAGAAGCCACAAGATACACGACAGGCCCAACAAGGAACATAACAGAATTTCACTGGCCACCACACACAGCCCCCAGCTAAAACCTCTCCAGCGCATCACCGGTGATCTACCACCCATCCTGGACAATGATCCTTCTCTCTCACAGAGCTTGGGAGGCAGGCCAGTCCTCGCCTACCGACAGCCTGCCAACCTGGAACAAATCCTCACCGGCAACTATCGACCACACCACAGGAACTCTAAATCTGGAACCAGTCCCTGCAACAAACCTCGCTGGCACCTCTGCCGACATATCTCCACCCCCAACACCATCACAGGACCCAACACATCAACCACACCATCAGGTGCTCATTCATCTGCGCATCTACTCATGTAATACAGGCCCTTATGTGCCAGCAATGCCCCTCTGCCATGTCCATTGGCCAAACTGGCCAGTCTGTGCACAAAAGAATAAATGGACACAGATCAGACATCAGGACGAGTAACGCACACAAGCCTGCCCAGAGCACACTTCAGTCTCCCTGAACACTCAGTCACAGATTTAAAAGTCACAGTCCTAGAACAAAAAAAACTTCAAAACAGACTCCAAAGAGCAACTGCCGAGCTCCAATTCATCTGAAGATTTGACACCCTGAACAAAGAATTGAAGAGAGATGGGGAGTGGCTGGTCAACCACAGAAACAGCTTCTCCTCTCTTGATGTTCACAACTCCACATTAGCTTCTGGACGGGGTCCGCACCCTCCCTATGACTGAATTCACCTCGTCGATGCCAGACTCCCCCTTTTCCGGGAACCTGCATAATTAGACCTCTGGAATCTCCACGACACACATCTGAGAAAGTGGGTCTTTGCCCCCTGTCTAAATGCTGGCAAAGAGTGAAGAGTAATTTGGTGGCTTTGACACATGTGCCTGGGCCAGGCAGAGGGATCCTGTCCCCCTCCCACACCCACAGGCCAGGCTGCAGCTGGAGCCCCAGAGCTCCCCACAGCAGGGGCTCAGGCCATTGTACCATGGCCCCATCACTGGTAGTGGACCAGCCTCAGCCTGTCCACCCCTCCCCAGAGCCCAGTCCCACCATCCCTGAGTGCTTCGCTCCTGGGGCAAAGCCCCCATCAGTGTCTGGGGCTGTGGTGGGGAGCTGGCCTGGCACCAGCCTCTACCCTTAACAGCCGGTTCTGGGATTGGGATTGGGACCAGATAGGGACTTGACCCGGCCCCTGAGGACTTCAGGACACAGCGACGTTGTGCCCAGTGCTACAGATCAGCCCTGGACACCACAGACCTACCCTCAGACGCTGGGGCAGCCCCCACATCTTTAGGGAACATGATGGGCCTTAGGAGAAGCTCCTACCCCCCGGGTGAGCCTTCCCGGCAACTCCTCACAGAGCCTGTAAATAACAGCAGCTGTGAGTCTACAGAAGCAAGCGATGAGATCCCAGACCTCTGGGCGCCATATCAGCAAATCGGTGTTTTTCCACCCGCTGGTCTGAGACCCAAGACTGGAAACAAAGCGTTCCTGCCCTGCGCTGAAGCTATAAAAGGGAGGGACTCAGCTCCTCACTTCCTCTTCACGGCCCACACAAGAAGACTCCTGGAAAGAGCTGAGAAAAAAGGCTTAACTGGGGGGAAGGGCTGGACCCGACTGAAGGGATCTCAGCCTGTCTGTGGGCACCTGAGAAACCCAAACCGCAAATCAGCTGCAGCTCATTCCTGGCCATTCTGCCAGTTTCCTGGTATCAGCAGCCAGGGTGAGAACCTGCTAATCCCTGATCCATCTAACTGGGGCCTTACGCTCAATGTGCCGCTTTGTGTGTTTGCCCGTGAACCTGCTTCGATCTGTTTGCTGGCCCAGAAAATCAACCGTTAGTAGCAAGTGAATGTGTGTGTAGTTTAACCTGAGCCGTGTGTCTTTGCATGGAATATCGAGGGCAGAATCCCAGCCTGGTCACACACCTGTGGCTAATCCTCTGCACGCAGAGGGGGAGGCAAAGCCGGTTACAAGCTCCTCTGGGTCGGTGCTTTGAGCAGGGCCGGGCAGGGCAGTCGCAGTTCCTAGGCAGGGAGCTGGAGCTTTTCCTTTCTTGGTTACCACCAGAGCTGCTCAGAGACTCTGTGTGTAAGTGCAGCTGGGCGTGTCCCTGCCTGAGCGAACACAAAAGAGGACTGGAATTTTGGTCCTGTGGCAGCTCAGGGGTCTTCTTAGCCTCCGTTTGGCACCAAAGAATTCAGACTGAACTGGGAGATTTATCTCACAATTGGTTTCTCCTTGTGAGTATTTCAGTTTTCCTCTTTTTGTAAAATAGACCTGCCAGTGGTCCTTGTTTTCTGTTATTCTAGGAGCTCTGCTCAGCTCATACATCCCATCAGCAACAAGATGTCTTGTGGCACCTTATAGACTGACAGATGTTTTGGAGCATGAGCTTTTGTGGGCAAAGACCTGTTCTGTGGCTTGTGATGAAATGGATCTTTGCCCACGAAAGCTTCTGCTCCAAAATCTCTGTTAGTCAAAAAGGTGCCACAAGACTGGTTGTTGTTCTCAAAGCTACAGACTAACACGGCTCCCTCTGCGATACTTATCCCATGGACAGCGATTTCCTTTCAGATCAAAAGGTCCCTCTGCATTAATTTCCATTCAGATGAGACTTTCCCCTTCTTCTGTTTCTTTGTCTTAGGGATGAGGAATTCTTTGGACTCTGTTATGTTCAGTGTGGAAGCAGTTCTTTTCCATGCAAGGGAACAACAACAACATCACCCAAGATGAGCAATAAAGCCCAGCCAGGCAGTAGGAGCGCAGGGCTCCATTTCCTGTGGGCAGTCAGGACTAGCAATGGGAGG
Organism: Carettochelys insculpta; assembly: GCF_033958435.1. NCBI lineage: Eukaryota > Metazoa > Chordata > Testudines > Carettochelyidae > Carettochelys > Carettochelys insculpta. The sequence goes on from NC_134168.1 coordinate 8,436,712, forward strand.
AATAACTGGAAAATATATGACAAAAGTTATAATCTTAGCCCAGAATATCTGAAGGAAGGGTGAGGACGAGGGTGCAGCTGGCACTAGATGATGGATGGAAAAGGTAACACAGCACAGTGACAATGAAGTCATCAGATTTAGAAAAGATGAAGACCTGCTCCAGCATGTGCCAAGTCTGAAAGAACATCACTGCTTGTCCAGCCCCAGGGGAAGGAGAAAAAAGTTCAGTAGTTTATGGCAAAACATGCAGAATAAGGAGGGACACACGGATATCCAGTTTAGAACATCGAGGATCAGACCCAAGGTCCATATACTCCAGTGTCCTTTCTTCTGACAGTGGCCAATGCTCGGTGCCCCAGAAGGAATGAATAGACCAGGTGATCATCAAGGGTTCATCTACGCTAGGAACTAACTTCAAACCTAACTTTGAAGTTGGGCACAACATTGAAGTAGCCAGTGGAGATTCTGCACACATTTTCCATGACTTCAAAGCTAACTTTGAAGTAGGGAGCCCAACTTTCAAGTCCCTACTTCATTCCAAATTCAAAGTAGGATGTGTCTAGATGGTCTACTTCAAAGTAGCTTACAAAGTTACAAAGTAAGCAACTTTGAATTTATTTTTGTATTGTCGACACAACCCAAGTGATCCATTTCCTCTCACCCATTCCCAGCTCCGGGCAAGAGTGATTTCCATCCCAGCTGTTCTCCATGAATCACTCCAGTTTATTTGCGATCTGTGTGTGCACTCAATTATTCACCACATGTGTTTGGTTGCTTGTACAATTGTTCCAAGAAATACAATGCTCTTTCTTCTGTGTGTGTGTGTGTGTGTGTGTGTGTGTGTGTTTTCCAGATTTCTATTTGCACTTCTCTCAGTGATCCTTTTCCACTCGTAGGGAAGCCAGAACTGGATCAGGTGCATCATAAGTCAGTGACTATAGCAGGCGATAAGGACCTATCAACAAGTGATACAGGGAAAAATCAAGCAGGAGATTGCAGATTTACGCGCTCTGATACCTTTGCATTAACATCACGGCTCAGCTACTTCTCTTTAAACACATATCTATTTTCTTGTTCATAGCATTTGGAGATATAACAACCTCCCTCTCACACAAACGCACATGCTCACTCTCTTTCTCTCTATTTTATCTCCTTGTGTTGCTCCCTCCTGTTTTCTCTGGGTCTATTTTCATTGTATTTCTCTCTTGAGGAATTTTCCTTTTTATCACACTTTATTTCTTCGTATGTGGTTAGATGTCAACATCACTTGTGCTCATGTACATGAAAGGAGGCTCATGCAACTTATCCTGCTGTAAGTGAGAGGAGCAAGAAGCTGAGACAGACGCACAGACAAACAGACAGACAGACACCCTCAAAGACAGACAAACTAACACAAACGTATATACATGACAGAGGACAGCTGGACAGACTTTCATGCAAACCACAGGCTGTTGAGTCTTTTGGTGTATGTCATAGAGGGATTTCTACACAGGTTGAATCTTTCTCAGCCGGCACCTTTGGGAACTGTCCGGTGCCAAATGAGAGAATTTGCCAGACCACGGCAGGTCAATATTGTCTAGCACGTTACCAACACTTCCTCTGCTTCCGGGGCTCTTAGAAGACACGTAGGGGTAAATTACAGTTAAATAACAGCACTGAGCACTGAGACCCAGGACTGGTGGCTGGAAGGAAATGGATGGGACCACAGGAAACCTGGCTACAACCACGACAAGGGGTCGTCCAGCTCCATAAAATCACGCCGGGTGATGGATTTTGATGACTGAGAGAGTTTGGGATTATAGAGGTTCAACCTGCACTTCACTTGGGCCATGAAATTCCCATCTCCAGATGACCCAAACGCAAAATGAGCACCTGGGCTAAAAATAGCAGTGTAGCCTTGGCCACACAGGCGATGTGCCCAAGCCCAAGCCGATCTGAGCACTCAGATAGGGACACAGTGCCTGTCCCACGCTGCTGCTTGTGCTGCCCTGTTCTCACCGCTGCTATTGTCAACCCCTCGTTTGCTCATCTGCCCAAGCTGGGAACTTAACCTCCCGGCTGCAGGGCTAGTGGGTAACTCAAAATAGCTTCCACTGCCCAGTGGGGGGGGTTTCATATGTCCTCTGCATTTGGAGAGATGACAGGACCACGACGAAGCTATTTCCAATGCCCGTGTTTGAACGCGGAATAGCTCTCGTTTGCAAGCCAACGATTTCTGAGTTTTGTCTTCTCCAAGTCTCACTGTGGCACAGATACCAGAAAGATGTGTCAGAATCCCAGCCCCACCATGGGATTTCAAGTGCAGCAGAGGTTGAGGGAGAGAGAAGGGAGATGGGTGTAATTCAATGGGTTCCTGTGCTCTTGTTCTGACCACATTGGAAGCTCAGCCTGTGTTTTCCTTCGACTCTTGCCAACTTCATTGTTGCAGTGGAGAGAAGCTGTGATGTGAGGTTTCTGCCAGTACAGCTGACAGCACAGCCTGACCATGCGCGCTCCATCAGTACTTCCTGGTTTTCTTTTTGCAGATACGCACTATGGAGAAAGCAGAAGGAAGAAATCAAACAGTCATCGTGGAATTCATCCTCTTGGGATTTGGGAATGGCCCTGAGCTGCAGCCCCTTCTCTTCCTGCTGTTTCTGGTGACCTACATTGCAACTGTGGCTGGGAATGGTCTCATCATTGCGCTGGTCGTGTGTGATCAGCACCTCCACACCCCCATGTACTATTTCATAGGGAACTTGTCCTTCCTGGAGATCGTTTACACCTCCACCTTCTTGCCCAGGCTGCTGGCCAGTCTCCTGACTCGGGACACACCCATTCCTGTTAAGGCTTGTATTGTGCAATTGTGTTTCTTTGGTTGCTTCTCTACTGTAGAAACTGTGCTGCTGGCGCTCATGTCTTACGACCGGTATTTAGCGATATGCCATCCCCTGCGTTACCCTGCTCTGATGAACGGCCGGGTTTGTGGCCAGCTCGTGGCAGGGTCCTGGATAATCAGCTTTGGGTTCTCCATAATAGCAAACACGTTCTTGTGGGAAATGTCATTCTGTGGTTCCAAAGAAATTGACCATTTCTTTTGTGATTATGCACCCATCATAAAGCTGTCCTGTGAGGACACCGGCTCTGTGAAACTGCTGACATCTGTTGCTGCTGCCATAGGGGCACTTGTGCCCTTGCTGCTGACTCTGACACTCTACAGTTGTACCATCACTGCCATCCTGAGAATCCCATCCACCACCGGGAGGCAAAAGGCCTTTTCCACCTGCTCCTCTCACCTCATTGTGCTGACCGTTTTCTACGTGTGCGTGATCAGTGTCTATGTGGTTCCAACAGCCACCATGCCCAAGGCCCTTCACAAAACGTTCTCTGTCTTCTACATAGTCCTGACTCCCTTGATCAACCCTATCATCTACTGCCTTAGGAACAAGGAGGTCCAACAGTCCCTGCGCAAAGGGATTCATAAAGTGGTTGCTTTCAGAAACCAACTGTCATGAGTGAACATCTGTATTGGGGTAAAACCAGAGAGGGGGGTTCTCTGTTGGGCAGCTGCCAGGTGGGCCCATGGGAAGAGAGAGGGATCTTTTGATCTGAAGCAGTTACCTGCAGTGGGGGCTCTTTCTCTGTATGTGGCCAGGAGAGGAGGAGAGAGATGTTTAAGCCTGAGCAGGGCTTAATGAAACCAGTAAATATCCAGGCCATTGTGAGATCTGGGGATACAGATATGAAAGGTGAAAGGAAATATTTAGTGAGGTTGTCATTTCTGTTGGCCTTGGAGTGGGACTTCTCAGGTGGGTTGGTGCCCCCCACATACCTCATAACTTTTCAACACAATCCCAGGGAAGTGATTTTCTCTGTGTTTATCTCCCCGCTTTTTTAAAGTTCCTTTTTAACAACCAGCACGTGTGTGTGATCACTTTGTTTGTATATTTCATCTTTTGTTTTGTGAATAAATTACCATTTTTAAGGCAATGATTTGATCCCTGTATCCTCAAGAAGAGTCTGCATATAATCATGGCAAAGACTGAAAGGTCACCTATGAGGTTGTAGCTGAAATTTTTATGCTCTCTTTTAATTCGGGGTTCAGAGCTTGGTGTTATCCCAGGGGGAGGCATCGCAAGTTTGTCTTCCCTGGTCTTAAAATGGGCTTGTTCTCACTTGGGGGGTGGCAGGTACCTCCCAGGGTCAGGGAATCTCTGACCTTGGAGGGCTGTTAAGCAGAAAGCCAGAGAAGCGCAGTACGTTAATGGAATATTATGGGCCCCCAGCCTCTGCCCTCAGGGTGTCAGAGTGGGGATCAGTTTTGACATGGTGACGGTGCTGGTGATACCATTTCGAACCAGGAGCACAGAGTTCAGGACTTTAAAGGGACACTTTTTCCTCTTTTGCTGTTTCAATATTTTGGAATTTACTTTTTCTTTTCTTTTTTTTTTTAGTTTCTTCCTAAGGGGAAAAGGACCATTTGCATCCTTGATAAGAGCTTTACCCCCTTTTCTTTCTTTCTGTTACTCTGCTACTTTAATACAATTGATCCGCAATACATTTTACACACATTTCTTCATAAAAAACTTGTCACCATAAGAGATATTCCCCATGAAAATTCGATGTTTCTCCAGATACACATACAGCCGAAGCACTCTGCTTCAGTCACATGTGAAATTGTGTCTGAATTCGACAAGGAGCTTAACATCTTTTGTGTTATTCTGGGCTCTTCCCCTCCCGCTGTTGGCACTGAAATTCATCCTCTGGTCAGGGCCTTCTGTTACACATCAGCTTCTCAAAAGGAGGTGAAAAACATTACATCCTAACAAGTGTAGAGCTTGGACTGGGTATTATACTATGCAGATCTGCAGCCACGGAAACAGAGCTATGGCAGATTGTGTGGGACTGGGAGTCTCAGTGTTTGCCATGTTTAATTTCCTGCCTGTTCCTGCAGCTTTTCAGGGTCTAGGGAACATTAAAATAACTCCATCTAAATCAACTCCGATATCAATACAGATACCGACAACGTCAACAAAAGATAGAATCACAGAATCATAGAAGAGTAGGACTGAAAGGAACCTCGACAGGCCATCGAGTCCAGCCCCCTGACCTCATGGCAGGACCAAGCACTTTCTAGACCATCCCTGAAAGCCATCTATCTAACCTCTTCTTAAATAGCTCCAGTGATGGAGATTCCACCACCTCCCTTGGCAATTCGTTCCAGTGTTTGATCACCCTGACAGTTAGGAACTTTTTCCTAATGTCCAACCTGAACCTCCCCTGCTGCAGTTTCAGTCCATTGCCTCTTGTTCTATCCTCAGAGGCAAGGAAGAACAAGTTCCCTCCCTCTGCCTTATGACACCCTTTTAGGTACCTGAAAACTGCTATCATGTCCCCCCTCAATCTTCTCTTTTCCAAACTAAACAAGCCCAATTCTTTCAGTCTTTCTTCATAGGTCATGTTCTCGAGACCTTTGATCATTCTCGTTGCTCTCCTCTGGACCCTCTCCAATTTCTCCACATCCTTCCTGAACTGCAGTGCCCAGAACTGGACACAATACTCCATCTGAGGCCTAACCAGCAGAGAGTAGAGCGGGAGAATGACTTCTCGTGTTTTGTTCACAGCACACCTGTTAATGCATCCTAGAATCATGTTTGCTTTTTTTGCAACAGCATCACACTGCTGACTCATATTTAACTTATGGTCCACTATAACCCCTAGATCCCTTTCTGCTGTACTCATTCCTAGGCAGTCCTTTCCCATTCTGTATGTGTGACACTGATTGTTCCTTCCTAAGTGGAGCACTTTGCATTTGTCCTTATTAAACTTCATCCTGTTTACTTCAGCCCATTTCTCCAGTTTATCCAGATCCTGTTGAATTATGACCCTATCTTCCAAAGAAATTGCAACCCCTCCCAGCTTGATATCATCTGCAAACTTAATAAGTGTACTTTCTATGTCAATATCTAAATCGTTAATGAAGATATTGAACAGAACCGGTCCTAAAACAGACCCCTGCGGAACCCCGCTAGTTATACTTTTCCAGCAGGATTGAAAGCCATTAATAACTACTCTCTGGGTACGGTTATCCAGCCAGTTGTTCACCCACCTTATAGTAGCCCCATCCAAGTTGTATTTGCGTAGTTTATTGATAAGTATATTATGTGAGACCGTGTCAAATGCTTTACTGAAGTCTAGGTATACCACATCCACCGCTTCTCCCTTATCCACAAGGCTCGTTATTCTATCAAAGAAAGCTGTTAGATTGGTTTGACATGATCTGTTTTTAACAAAACCATGCTGGCTGTTCCCTAGCACCTTACCACCTTCCTATTGCTTCCAGATGATTTCTTTAATTACCTGCTCCATTGTCTTTCCTGGCACAGAAGTTAAGCTGACTGGCCTGTAGTTTCCTGGGTTATTCTTGTTCCCCTTTTTATAAATGGGTACTATATTTGCCCTTTTCCACTCTTCTGGAATCTCTCCCGTCTCCCACGATTTACCAAAAATGATTGCTAAAGGCTCAGATACCTCTTCTATCAGCTCCTTGAGGATTCTAGGATGCATTTCATCAGACCCTGGTGATTTGCAGATATCTAATTTTTCTAAGTAAATTTTCATTTGTTCTTTTCGTATTTCAACTTCTAAACCTACCCCTTTTTCTCTAGCATTCTCTATGTCAGGCATTCCTTCAGATATCTCAGTGAAGACCGAAACAAAGAAATCATTAAACATCTCTGCCATTTCCAAATTCCCTGTTACTGTTTCTCCCTCATCACTGACCAATGGCCCTACCTTCTCGTTGGTCTTCCTCTTGTTACCAATGTATTTGTAAAAGGCCTTCTTGTTTCCCCTTACGCCTGTGGCTAGTTTGAGCTCATCTTGTGCCATAGCCTTTCTAATCTTGCTCCTGCATGCTCGTGCTGTTTGCCTATATTCGTCCTTTGTAATTTGTCCTAGTTTCCATTTCTTATACGATTCCTTTTTTAGTTTGAGATCATGCAAGATCTCCTGGTTAAGCCAAGGCAGTCTTCTGCCATGTTTTCTATCTTTCCTATGCAGCGAGATAGCTTGCTTTTGGGCCCTTAATAATGTCCCTTTGAAAAACTGCCAACTCTCCTCAGCCGTTTTTCCCCTCAGTTTAGCTTCTCATGGGACCTTACCTACCAGCAGCCTGAGTTTACCAAAATCTGCCTTCCTGAAATCCATTATCTCTATTGTACTATTTTCCCTTCTACCCTTCCTTAGAATTGTGAACTCTGTGATTTCATGATCACTTTCACCCAAGCATCCTTCCACTTTCAAATTCTCAATAATTTCCTCCCTATTTGTTAAAATTAAATCTAGAACAGCTTCCCCCCGGTAGCTTTTTCAACCTTTTGGAATAAAAAAGTTGTCTGCAATGGAATCCAAGAATTTATTGGACAGTCTGTCCCCTGCTGTATTAGTTTCCCAACATATACCTGGATAGTTGAAGTCCCCCATCACCACTAAATTCTGGGCCCTGGATGATTTTGTTAGCCGTTTAAAGAAAGCCTCATCCACCTCTTCCACCTGGCTAGGGGGCCTGTAGTAGATGCCTAGTAGGACCTCATCCTTGTGTTTTACTCCTCTGAGTCTAAGCCAGAGACTTTCAACCCGTCCATCTCCTACGTCCATCTCCACCTCTGTCCAAGTGTGTACATTTTTAATATACAAGGCAACACGTCCTCCCTTCTTTCCCTGTCTGTCCTTACTAAGCAGGCTGTACCCTTCAATACCAACATTCCAATCATGAGTATTGTCCCACCAAGTTTCTGTGATGCCAACGATATCATAGTTGTATTCATTTATTGGTACTTTCAATTCTTCTTGTTTATTTATTTATTTATTTATTTATCTTGTTTATTTATTTATCATTACTGTGAGGTGTAATGCTGAGCAGGTCAAGAGTGACTACAGAGCTCTGGGGGCATGGGTGAAGGGGTTTGGGGCGCAGGTGGTATTCTCTTTAATCCTTCCTGTTGCGGGTAGGGGCCTGGGCAGAGATAGGTGCATCCTCGAGGTGAATGCCTGGCTGCGTGGATGGTGTCGCTGGGAAGGCTTTGGATTCTTCGACCATGGGATGCTATTTCAGGAAGGACTGCTAGGCAGAGATGGCATTCACCTTTCGAGGAGGGGAAAGACCATATTCGGACACAGACTTGCTAACCTGGTGAGGAGGGCTTTCAACTAGGTTTGCCGGGGACAGGGGAGCAAAGCCCGCAGGTAAGTGGAGAACATGGAAGCCTGGGAGATGGGTCGGAAGTAGGAGGGAGCATGGGCAACAATGTCAGAGTAAAAAGAGGGCCAGGAAAAAACTGGGGGGAAGTTCAAATCAATATCTAAGATGCCTATATACCAATGCAAGAAGTATGGGTAATAAGCAGGAAGAACTGGAAGTGCTAATAAATAAATACAACTATGATATCATTGGCATCACAGAAACTTGGTGGGATAATACACATGATTGGAAAGTTGGTATTGAGGGCTACAGCCTGGTTAGGAAAGACAGACAGGGAAAAAAGGGGGGAGGTGTTGCCTTATAAAAAAAATGTACACATTGGACTGAGGTGGAGATGGACATAGGAGATGGACGTGTTGAGAGTCTGTGGGTTAGTTTAAGAGGGGTAAAAAACAAGGGTGATGTCCTGTTAGGAGTCTACTACAGGCCACCTAACCAGGTGGAAGAGGTGGATGGTGCTTTTTTTAAACAACTAACAAAATCATCCAGAGCCCAGGATTTGGTGGTGATGGGGGACTTTAACTATCCAGATATATGCTGGGACACTAATACAGCGGGGCACAGACTATCCAATAAGTTCTTCGACTGCATTGGAGACAATTTTTTATTCCAAAAAGTTGAAAAAGCCACCAGGGGAGAAACTGTTCTGGATTTGATTTTAACAAATAAGGAGGACTTGGTCGAGAATTGAAGGTGAGAGGCTGCTTGGGTGAAAGTGATCATGAAATCATAAAATTCACAATTCTAAGGACTGGTAGGAGGGAAAACAGCAAAATAGAGATGATGGATTTCAGGAAGGCAGATTTTGGTAAACTCAGAGAGCTGGTAGGTAAGATCCCATGGGAGGAAAAACTGAGGGGAAAAACAACTGAGGAGAGTTGGCAGTTTTTCAAAGAAACATTATTAAGGGCCCAAAAACAAGCTATTCCCCTATGTTGGAAAGATCGTAAATATGGGCAAAGACCGCCTTGGCTTAACAAGGAGATCCTGCATGATCTCAGACTAAAAAAGGAATCCTGTAAGAAAATGGACACTAGGACAAATGACAAAGAATGAACATAGGCAAATAACACAGGAATGCAGGAGTAAAATTAGAAAGGTTAAGGCACAAAATGAGCTCCAACTAGCTACAGGCATAAAGGGTAACAAGAAGGCCTTTTACAAATATATTAGAAACAAGAGGAAGACCAAGGACAGGGTAGGGCCATTGCTCAGTGAGGAGGGAGAAACAGTCACGGGGAATTTGGAAATGGCAGAGATGTTTAATGATTTCTTTGTTTCGGTCTTCACTGAGAAATCTGAAGGAATGCCTGACATAGAGAATGCTGGTGAAAAAGGGGTAGGTTTAGAAGTTGAAATACGAAAAGAACAAATGAAAATTTACTTAGAAAAATTAGATGTCTGCAAGTCACCAGGGCCTGATGAAATGCATCCTAGAATCCTCAAGGAGCTGACAGAAGAGGTAGCTGAGCCGTTAGCTCTCATTTTTGGAAAGTCATGGGAGACAGGAGAGATTCCAGAAGACTGGAAGAGGGCAAATAGAGTGCCCATCTACAAAAAGGGGAACACAAACAACCAGGAAATTACAGGCCAGTCAGCTTAACTTCTGTGCCAGGAAAGATAATGGAGCAGGTAGTTAAGGAAGTCATCTGCAAGCACTTGGAAGGCAGTAAAGTGATAGGGAACAGCCAGCACGGTTTTGTAAAAAACAAATCATGTCAAACCAACCTGATGGATTTTTTTGACATGATTACGAGACTCGTAGATAAGGGAGAAGCAGTGGACGTGGTATACCTCGACTTTAGTAAAGCATTTGATACGGTCTCGCATAATATTCTTATCGACAAACTAGGCAAGTCCAACTTAAATGGGGCTGCAATAAGGTGGGTGCATAACTGGCTGGCTAATCGTACCCAGAGCGTAGTTGTTAATGGTGCTCAATCCAGCTGGAAAAGCATAACAAGTGGGGTTCCTCAGGGGTCTGTTTTGGGACCAGTTCTGTTCAACATCTTCATTAATGATTTGGATATTGGCATAGAAAGTACGCTTATTAAGTTTGCAGATGATACCAAGCTGGGAGGGGTTGCAACTACCTTGGAGGATAGGGTCATAATTCAGAATGATCTAGATAAATTGGAGAAATGGTCTGAAGTAAACAGGATGAAGTTTAATAAAGATAAATGTAAGGTGCTGCACTTAGGAAGGAATAATCTGTTTCACACATACAGAATGGGAAAAGACTGTCTAGGAAGGAGTACAGCAGAAAGGGAACTAGGGGTTCTAGTAGATCACAAGTTAAATATGAGTCAACAGCGTGATGCTGTTGCAAAAAAAGCAAACATGATTCTGGGATGCATTAGCAGGTGTGTTGTGAACAAGACACGAGAAATCATTCTTCCGCTCTACTCTGCGCTGGTTAGGCCTCAGCTGGAATACTGTGTCCAGTTCTGGGCACCCCAATTCAAGAAAGATGTGGAGAAATTAGAGAAGGTCCAGAGAAGAGCAGCTAGAATGATAAAAGGTCTGGAGAACATGACTTATGAAGAAAGGCTGAAAGAATTGGGCTTGTTTAGCTTGGAAAAAAGAAGATTGAGGGGGGACATGATAGCGGTTTTCAGATATCTTAAAGGGTGTCATAAGGAGGAGGGAGAAAACTTGTTCTTCTTGGCCTCTGAGGAGAGAACAAGAGGCAATGGACTTAAGCTGCAGCAAGGGAAGTTTAGGTTGGACATTAGGAAAAAGTTCCTAACTGTCAGGGTGGTCAAGTACTGGAATAAGTTGCCAAGGGAGGTTGTGGAATCTCTCTCGCTGGAGATATTTAAGAACAGATTAGATAGATGTCTGTCAAGGATGATGTAGGTTGTGGTCGGTCCTGCCGTTGGGGCGGGGGACTGGACTTGATGGCCTCTCGAGGCCCCTTCTGGTCCTAGTGTTCTATGATTCTATGATTTCCCATACTTCTTGCATTTGTACATAAGCATCTCAGACATTGATTTGGTCTTGCCTCCCAGTTTTGCCCTGGCCCTCTTTTTACTCTCCCAGTGTAGCCCATACTCTCTCCCATTTCAAGTTCATCTCCCAGGTATCCATGCTCTCCACTTACCTGCAAGCTTTGCTCCCCTGCCCCCGTCGAACCTAGATGTTGGGCCAAAATGGTCACAGCCAATAAAACCCAGTTTCTCTCTCTGATTCAAGCAAAGAGCAGTGAATGAACTCAAATCAATGGGAATCACAGGGCTAGAAGTTACCTCAGGAGTTTACCTTGTCTAGCCGCCTGCTTCAAGCAGGAACAACCCAAACTAAGTCATCCCAGCCAGGACCTTGTCAAGCCAGGACTTAAGCTCTAGAGATGGAGAATTCACAGCCTCTCTAGGTAATGCATTCTAATGCTTCACCACCCTCCTGCTGAAGTAGTTTTTCTTAATATCCAGCCTACTCCTCTCCTTCTGTAACTTCAGACCATTGCTCCCTTTTCTGCCATCTGTCACTACTGAGAACAGTTTTTCTCCATCCTCTTTAGACTTCCCCTTCAGGAAGTTGAAGGCTGCCCATTAAATCACCCCACAATTTTCTCTTCTACAAACTAAATAAGCCCAAATCCCTCAGCCTTTCTCAATAGGTCATGTGCTCCAGCCCTCCTCTGAACCTGCTCCAGTACGTCCACATCCTTTTTATACTGGGGGACCCAACTCTGGGTCTCACCAGTGCCAAATAGAGGGGAACAACCAATTATCTAGATCTGCTTGCAATACTTCTCCTAATGCACCCTAATTTGCTGTTAGCCTTCTTGGCAACACGGGCACACTGTTTCCTCATATCCAACCTTTCATCCAGCATAACCCCTAGGTCCCTCTCCGCTGTACAGCTGCTTAGCCAGTCAGTCCCCAGCCTATAACAATGCTTTGGATTCTTCCATCCCAAGTGCAGGACTCTACACTTTCCCTTGTTGAACCACACCAGATTTCTTTTGGCCCAATCCTCCAATTTATCCAGGTCCCTCTGGATCCTGTCTCTCCCCTCCAACTTATCTACCTCTTCCCCTAGCTTCATGTTGTCTGCAAACTTGCTGAGGGTGCAATCCAGTCCTTCATCCAAGTCATTAATAAACATGTTGAATAACACCGGTCCCAGAACCGAGCCTTGGGGCACTCCTCTTGAAACCGACTGCCATCCAGATATTGAACCACTGACCACTAACTGCTGGGCCAGACCATCAAGCCAGCTTTCTATCCATCTTATAGTCCATGGATCCAATCCATACTTCCTTAACTTACGGGCAAGAATGTTGTGGGAGACTGTAGCAAAAGCATTACTGACGTCAAGTTATACCTGATTCACTGACTTCCCCATGTCCACAGAGCCTGTTACCTCCTCTTAGAAGTCAACCAGATTGGTCAGGCAGGACTTGCCCTTGGTGAATCTGTGTTGACTACTTTTGATCACTTTCCCCTCTTCCAAGTGCTTCAAAATGGATTCCTTGATTATCCCCTCCATAATTTTCCCAGGGATTGAGATCAAGCTGACCGGTCTACACTTCCCTGGATTATCCTTATTTCCTTTTTTTAAAGATGGGCATTACATTTGCCTTTTTCCAATCATCTGGTTTCTCTCCCAATCTCCAAGTCTTCAAAGATAATGGCCAAAAGCTTGACAATGACATCTGCCAAGTCCCTCAGTACCCTGGGGTGCATTAAATCCAGACCCATGGTTCTTCTGTACATCTCATTTTTCTAGATAGCTCTTAACTCATTCCTTCCCCACCGATGGCTGCCCTCCACCTTCCCATTCTGCATTGTCGAGCACCGTATGGTAGGAGCTGTCCTTGTCCATGAAGACTGAGGCAAAAAAAATCTTTGAGCTCTTCAACTTTTCTTACATCATCTGTCACTAGGTTACCTCTTTCACCCATTAACGGCCCCACACCTTCCCTGATAACCCTCTTATTTTAACATGCCTGTAGAAGCCCTTCTTACCTTTCACATCCCTTGCCACCTGCAGTTCCAGTTTATTGATACCTTATGGCTGGGTCAACACAAGCCCCTTCCTTTTCAAAAACAAACTGAAAATTTTAAATAGAAGATCACCCTATTTTTTCATACAATATGAAGACAATCTCCTGAATACTTACAGGCCCAAATCATTATTTTAGGACATGTGAGGTTGGCAATACTGTGCAGGTCAGTGACTTAATCCTTTTCTTTAAAAAAAAAATATTAGTGGTTGGATTTGTCCCTCACAGTCAGGCCATATGATGTTCAAACCTCACTGATCTGCCTTGGGGTTTGAAGTCTTCAGCCCTCTGGCATTTTTGAAAATCTCAACTTTGGATGACTTGGGTCAATAACCTGAGAAAATAGATTCAGGTGTAATATACAAAATAAGAAGTGTTAACACATTCTCGCCAGCTCGTTTTCCAATCGAAGAGAATTAAATAAAGGATCAGAACAGCAACTGGTGTAAATCAATGAATTAGCCCCACACCAATTTACAACCGTAGAAGATCTGACCCTTCGGCTTCAATGGAGACTCAGCCATTGACTCAAGCTGGGGATTGGGCCCAGAGTGCATTAGTCATATACAATGACAGGACTGGCCTCGGTGCAGTTCTGCTTGTGGCTGATCTGCTCTGTCACACTCACATGTGCTTGTAACTCGTGAACTTTTACTTCTTGGAGACCAGCTACAGCTCCTCCCTCCTGCCCAGGATGCTGATGGCGCCACACACCGGGGGATGTGGTGCATTGTCCCACGCCGGGCTGCATTTAGAGCAGTGACACAGAGAAAGAAGGAGTCTCCTGTGCAGCCTGAGCTGAGAGCCAGCTGGCTTTCAGCCCAAACTGCGACGTCACCTGCACCAGGCTGCAGAGGTTGGGATGACCTGAGACCCAGTTTCAGGGGCGCTGGCCCCAGCCCCAGCTCTGCCATGGGTGCGGGGGACATGGGACCATTGCTGGGCCATAGAGCTGGTCCCAGCCCTTTGCTGAGCGGCAGGCTGGGCTCTGGCTCCAGGAGGCCTGGCCACAGATTCAGGCAGGGAACCACTGGGGCTCAACCCAGGTCTGAGTGGGAGAAGTGCCATGGGCTCTTGGGCTGGGCACCTCTCTGGGTCTGGCCCTGGGGTGGTGGTGAAGTTAGGGGGTAGGATGCTGACTAGCCCTGGCTCCAGCTCTAGTGGGGGAGAGGAGGTGCAATGGGGGCCAACCCTGGCAACAGCCAACGTGTGGGGGGCACAAACCCAGCTGAGAGGTGAGTTGGGGAGTCCCCCATGGCATCCCTTCCTCCCACAGCTCTCCCTACTCCCTGGGACATGGAACTGCTCCCAACTATCCCCCCACCGTCCCCCCGCAGAGCACTGGGAAGCTGGGGATGAGCCCTCCAGCTGGCTGGGGCTATGACATGGACCAGGCCTGGGGTTGTATCTGGGACTGGAGCTGGCCTCAGCCCTTCTCCCCATAGAGCCACAGAGCTGGAAGGGACCTCAGGAGGTCATTGAGTCCATCCCTCTGCCCAGCACAGGATCACCCCCAACTAAGTCATCCCAGCCAGGACTTGTCAAGCCGGGACTTACACACTCTCTAGGGCTGGAGATTCCACCACCTCTCTAGGTCACATGTTCTAGTGCAGCAAGAAGGAGTCTTGTGGCACCTTCTAGCCTAACAGAGATTCCGTTAGTTCTTTTAGTTAGTTACTTATTATATTTTCTGTTACGCTAGAAGGTGCCACAAGACTCCTTGTGGTTCTCGAAGCTACAGACTAACACAGCTCCCTCTGTGATACATTCCAGAGCTTCACCACCCTCGTGTTGAAATCGTTTCTCCTAATATCCAACTTACTCCTCTCCTTCTGTAACTTCAGACCATCACCCTTTGTTCTGCTGACTGTCACCCCTGAGAACAATTTCTCTCCATCCCTTCCAGAGCTCCCCTTCAGGAAGTTAAAGTCTGCTGTTAATCACTCCTCAGTCTTCTCTTCTGGAAACTAAATAAACCCAAATCCCTCACCCTACCCTCATTGATCACGTGCTCCAGCCCCTTCATCATTTGAGTTGCCCTCCGCTGAACCCCTTCCAGTACATCCACATCCTTTCTATACTGGGGGACCCAAAACTGGACGCAATGCTCCAGATGTGTCCTCACCCATTCTGAATAGAGGGGAACAACAACCTCTCTAGATCTGCTTGAAATGCTCCTCCTATGCACCCCAGTATGCTATTGGCCTTCTTGGCTACAAGGGTCCACTGTTTAGTCATTTCCAGCCTTTCATCCATCATAATCCCTTCGTCCCTTTCTGCTGTACTGCTGCTGAGCCACTTGGTCCCCAGTCTGTAACAATGCTTGGGATTTTTCTCTCCCAGGTGCAGGACTCTGCACTTCTCCTTGCTGAACACCATCAGATTTCTTTTGGCCCAATTCTTCACTTTATCCAGGTCACTCTGGATCCTACCTCTACTCTCCAGCTTATCTGCCTCTCTCCCAAGCTTGGTGTCATCCACAGACTTTGTGAGGGTGCAATCCAGTCCCTCATCCAGGTCATTAATAAAGGTGCTGAACAACACCAGCCCCGGAACTGGGCCCTGGAACACTCCTTTTGAAACTAACCATCATCCAGATATTAAGCCATTGACTACTCCCCATTGGGCCTGACTGTCAGGCCCGCTTTCTACCTATCTTATAGTCCATGGATCCAATTCATACCTGCTCAACTTATGAGCAAGAATGTTGTGGGAGACAGTATCAGAAGCTTTGCTGAAGTCAAGGTACATCACATCCACTGACTTCCTCATGTCCACAGAGCCACAGAAGATAGTCAAATTGGTCAGACAGAGCTTGCCATTGGTTAATCCATGTTGACAACTTTTGATCACTTGTCCCTTATTCAGGTGCTCCAAAATGGATTCCTTGAGGATCCCCTCCATTATTTTCCCAGGTACTGAGGTCAGGCTGACCAGTCTATAGTTCCCTGAATTGTCCTTCTTTCCTTTTTTGCTTGGGACCTTTCACTGAAAGCCATGGTGGGTAACTGAAATGGTCTCAGAAAAGGCTAGGAGATCTATCCATACTCCAGATAAGTGGCTTATGGCAGAAATGGAAGGAGCCACATGTATTCAGCTTAATGAAGTAAAGGGTAGGCAGTAACTTATTAGCAGTCTAGACATGAAGACAATTTAAACACCCAGATTAGTTAATCATGGAAACAGTTTCCGGTAGCTCATGGTGGATTCTCCATCATTGGCAAGTTTTAAAACAAGATTGGATTTGCTTCAAGTTCTCCTCTGACTCAAAAGGAATTATTTTGGGGGAAGTTCACTGGCCAATGCTCTACAGGGGATCCAGCCGGATGATTGAACTGGGCCTTTTTGGCTCTGGGATCTGTGAATTTTCTCTAATGAGAGATGTGTTAGTTCTCTGAAAAGTATCCTCATTTTCAGTTCCACTTGCTGGGTTACATTCAGGAATCAGTTGAGATTCTACAGGTGGGATTACTTTTTAATCTCTTATTGTCCTTAGAATGTTTGAATCGAGGCAAAGTTCACTCAGGACAATACAAACCATTGTCCTTGTCATCTCCTTTGGTTTATCTGAAAATCTCAGGGGTAAAGAATTATGGAAAACTTCTCAAAGAAGATGGTAGATGTGGTATAGATATTAATGAATGTGCTGGAATGTTTAATTAGTGCTACTTTTTGGTGGTTTTAATTAGCTGATGAGTCACTGCACGTAAATTTCCATAAATACTCGAAACACATTCATGCCTTCCCAGGCTAAAATGACTGAATGTTAAACGAAGGAATGATGAGGAACAGGTCGGACTCCATTGGGAGTCAACAGTTCTCCACCTATTGACCTCACTCAGGTCCTGGGCCTTGAACCATAGATGGGGCATTTCTTATCGTGTACATTGGGAAATATGCTAAAGCTACCGAATTGCCATTCACATTTTATCAGCATTTGGACAGGAGCAAAGGGACCCGGATTCATACGAGTAAAAGCCCAGTATAATTTTCCCAGCCCCTTTAGCTAACCTGTTTGCAACAACTGGGGAATTGGGGATTTAAACTCACACAAGAATAGTTCAGTAGACTGAAAAGTTTCTCATTCCCCGGGGGAAGGATGGTTTGCAATTAGGCCCTCTGGGTATTAATTAACAGTAACATTAATTGTGTCATGGCTCCTGAAATACTGCTAGAAAGTTGCAAGGAGTTTTCAGAGCCATGGGCCAAGCTGTTCCCTGGTGTAACCCCTCCTTTTGTCAGCGTGGTGACACCAGGGCTTTGCCTGAGCCAGCGTGTGCAAAAAAATATCATGTCTGACTTCTGCTGTTTTCAGTTGCATGTTGATGTCCTCTGGCGCCTCTGGTCGTCCCAGGCACAGCGATGCGGATTCAATTCTGTGCTGAGGAAGGATTTCCATGAAGCAAACCGCTCACTGCATGCTAATGTTCTGCGGCAACAGCCTGGTAAACAAGAGGAGAACAGGGCTGGCCAATGCCACTGAAGTTTATCCCTTTCATTCATTAAACCAGCCAAGCTTATTTTCCCTTTGCCTTCAGTAAAAACCAAACACTTTGCCTCTTTTTTAACCCATCTACCTTTTCTGTTCCCTGTTCCATTGGGTGTTGGAATAGGCCCTCCCTTTATAACCCCATTAGCCGCAGGGAAGCAAAGGCCTTTTCTCCCTGCTCCACTCAGCTCATGCTAGTCCCAGATATCCATGGGATCCTGATGGATGCATGTCCAACCCAAACATGGTACCCTAAACAACATACTCTCCATCCTCTGTATGCTCCAGACTCCCCTGCTCAGTCCCTCACCTTCACCCTGACAATCCAGGCTGTGCTTTGCTTCTCTGAGTTGGGGGCTCCGGTAGCAGCTTCCTTTGGAAGAAGAGTTGATTTGTAATTCATGAATTTAACTCAAATCATTAAATATTTTCAACAAAATTCAATCCCCATTTTGCAAGGCTGACGGGCTTGGCAGAGCCCCGCCCCCTTTCTAATCTGTCATCTGCCGGTTTGAACCCTGGTGTGGTTTGGGGAAGTGGGGATCACCCAACACCATTATCGCCTACCTCGGGGGGGAGAAGTCTTCCTTCTCCCCTATGGGAAGAAGATCACTGGCCTATGGGACGCTCTTCTCTCTCTCACCTGTTACCGTGGTTCTATTTGGTATAAACGGTGACACTGCTATCGAAACAAGGAGTTGGATGCTCCTCCCCCCACAGGCACCTTCTAGACTAAGAGATATTTTGGAGCAAAAGCTTCAGATTCATGAGTGGGGGTGAGGTGGGGGGTTGCAGAGGGGGATTTAAAGAGTGGGGTCCCAGTAAAAGGGAGGGCCAGAGCTGACATGGTCTATTCAGTCAGGGTGGAAATGGCCCATTGTCAGTGGTGTGTATCAAAAGAGGACAAACCAGGTCAGATCAGACTGGGGCAAGTGGCCCATTGTCAGAGTCTAATGGGGAGATATTAACACCCAGGGCAGAGAAGCTGCTTTCGGAAGGGGCTGGCCACTCCCAGTCTCTGTTTCATGGAGTCAAATTCATGGACTCTGTTGATGGAGTCAAATTTACGAATAAATTGCAGCTCAGAGATTTCTCTCTCCATTTGATTTGTGAAATGACTTTGTTTTAGGACTGCTACTTTTAAATCTGCCACTGAGTGTCCAGGGAGATGGAAGTGTCTCCCACCGGCTTCTGTCCATTACCCTTCCTTTTGTCTGATCTGTGTCCATCTATTCTTTTACGGAGAGACTGTCCAGTCTGGCCAGTGTAAATGGCAGTGGGGCATTGCTGGCACACGATGGCAGATATTCTATTGGTCGCTGTGCAGGTGAGGGAGTCCCTGGTGGTGTGGTTGATGTTAGGTGCTGTGATGGTGTCACTGGGGTAGATCTGTGAGCAGAGCTGGCAGCGAGGTTTGTTGCAGGGATCGGTTCCAGGGTTAGAGTTACTGTGTTGTGATCTGTCGCTGCTGGGGACGTGCTGTCTGGCCCAGTGCCTGGTGACTCCCTTGATGAATCACAAGGAGTGGTCGTTGGGCTCAGACAAGCAAACGAGATTGGCTTCCTCGCCAGTGCATCACAGCTGGGGACAAGACTGCCGCACCCCCACCGGCTGGGTGGACCTGGGGTGGGAGCAGCCCCAGCACAGCCCCGGCTGCACAGCTGCTCGGTCCCCTCTCCCCACAGCTGGGGCTGGTCCCTCCCCTCTGGGCGTTCAGGCTACAGGGGGTCAGAGACAGCACCAGTGAGGTGAGGTGGGGACGGACCCATCTCTGGAGAGGCAGCAGAGCCAAAGCCACCCCAGGTACTCACCACAGCCCCAGCTCTGGGGAGAGAGGTTGAGCTCAGCTGCATGGTGCTCCGGGGTAGCAAGCCCCATCTTCAGGAGGGGGAGGGACTGCAATGGAGGTGGGGGGGACTTGTCCCAGCCACCGCAGCACCCCTGAGAGCTGAGACTGGCCAGAATGGCACATTCTCCTCACCAAGGAGTTCAGGGGAATTCAGTGGTGGGGATCAGCCCTGCCCTCATGGCCCCCTGGCTCCCCTGGAGCTGGAGGCAGAACCCCATATCAGCTCTGGGCTGGGCGCATGGCCCCCTGACACGGCCTTTGGCCAGGGTCAACCCACACGTCGTCACCTCACTTCCCACCAGAGCAGGGACTGCAGCTGGCCAACACGCCCCCAACCACCCCCACTTTCTTGGATCACTCTGTGGCCGTGTCCAGCACCACGGCTCAGCCTCAGCCCTCACAACCTCCCCGGCCTCTTAGCCCAGACCTGGGGCAGAGGCCACTCCCACAACCCAGTGCTGCAGCTGGTTTCCCCCGTCCCCCAGAGCTGGGGAGCTCCCCCAGCTAACATTAGGATGGGGCCCAGTTCTGCGGCCTGGCCCTGGACCCCATGTTGCCCCCTCTTCTGCACCAGAGCTGGGGTCTGGGCCAGGAAAGCCACCTCGGATCACCTCGGCCCCGGGCAGAGAACCATGGCCCAGTCCTAACCCACAGGTGCCGCCAACCCTAGTCCTGTGGCTGAGGCCTGACATCCCCAAAGGGGGGCTGAGGTTGTCCACCCACACTCCAGTTCAACCTGGGCCTGGGACCAGCATCATGGGCTGCTCCACCCCCACTGCACCAAGGATCCAGACTGCCCACGACCTGTGTAAAGGCCCCTCCACACCAAGAGCTAAAGTGGGCTGCAGAAGGCAGCCCCACCCGGAATTTCTCCCCAGGAACTGCAGCAGGGGTTCCCCCCACCCTGGGGAGATGCCAGGGCCAAGCAGCACCGCCCTGACTGCCCACGGACCAGCCTGCACCCCTTCCCCATTCCCAGCAATGTCCAGCCCCTCCTCCCTCCCCCTGGTGGGGACCTGTGGACAGGGAGTGCCCCCCCTCCACCTTCTCCCCCCGCCTGCCAGGGACACCGAGGTCCCCACCTCTGAGGTGGTGTGTGCACTTGGCATTCCCAGTCCAGAGAGCAGAGCCAGCTGGAAGGCTGACACGGGAACATGGCATTGTCTGCTGTCTGTAAAACAGAACTGAGCCTGGTTCTTTTCACCCCTGCTGTTCACGTAGATCTGCTCAGCTCACACATCAGACAGACAGGCTGGGGCTGCGCTCCAGTGGCCTTCTGCTGACAGACCCAGGGAGCGTCCGCGCTACAGCTGCATTCTGTGGCTTTACTGGCCCAGGCCCCAGCTCCGGTGCAGAAGAGGGGGCAACATGGGGGCCAGGGCCAGGCCGCAGCACTGGGCCCCATCCCAAAGTTAGCTGGGGGAGCACCCCAGCTCTGGGGGGTGGAGAACCAGCCTCAGCACTGGGTTGTGGGGGGAGGCTGGGAGTGGCTGGCCCCTTCCAAAAGCAGCTTCCCTGCCCTGGGTGTTAATATCTCCTATTAGAAGCTGACAATGGGCCACTTGCCCCTGTCTGATCTGACGTGTTAGTCTGTATCTTCGAGAACAGCAAAAAGTCCTGTGGCACCTTTTGACTAACAGAGATTTTGGAGCAAAAGCTTTCGTGGGCAAAGACCCGCTTCATGCATCTGATGCTGTAAAACAGGTTAGTCTATGAGGTGCCACAGGACTTCTTGTGGTTCTCCAATGTCAACCAAGGGTCCCCCGAGCAGCCTAGAGAGTGGGCGGATGCAGAGGCACTGATGTCCCTTGTGTGGCAGGACAATCTGTACAAATGATGTTCCAGGGGACAGACCAGCCCCCCACAGGTGTCTCCTCGGCTGGGACCAGCCACCTGGGGCAAGTCTGCGCACGCTGTTGTGTTATTCCCTCTCCTTGTGCCACACCTGGAGTGCCACAACCTGGCAGCAGCTCTTTCTGGAGCCTGGCCTGGTCTTGCCCTAGCAGCTGGGTGGTGGAGCAGATTGCTTAGTGGGGGACCGCTGACATCATGGACCCATTGAAGGTGTCCAGACCAGAGCTCTACAAGGCTGTCTGAGCCTTGGAAGACGTTTGGGAGCTCTAAGAGAAACAAGAAAAAGGAGGAAAGGAGAGGGAGAGAGATTTTTTTCACAACATCCTCCAGCAAAGAGTCCCACAGGTTGCCTTTTTGCCATGTGCAGAAACACTTCCCTTGGGTTGTTGTAAATCTGCTCCTTACGAATGTCATTTGGTCATCGGCTAGTTCTTGTGCCATGGCAAGAAGTAAATAACTCTTCTGGATTATGTTTCTCCACTGAGTAGAGGATTGTGATTTGCTGATGGAAGGAATGTGAGATCCCACAACTCCCACACTGAGTGTCGGCATAAATTGTGATTTTACAACAATGTGTTTACAACAGACAAAAATCTCATGGCTGACTTACTACCCATCAGGCTTTGCCTGAAACGTCTCAGACATGCACCCTTTGCATTCGCATGCTGATGTCCTCTGGGAGACACATTCCTCCCAGCCTTCAGCAGCGTTGTGTTCCTGCTGCCACATTCCTTACACACACACATACACACACAAACTTGCACACACACAGACATACATATACACACACACACATTATTTTCTACATTTTTCAGACAATCCCAGAACCCCGGGGGTTGTTTGGAGACTGGGCTCACCAGTGGTAATTGCACCCAGAGTCACTGTCACACCTCCCCTGCGCATCCTGCCGGCTCCTGAGGGACACACACAGGGTGCGGGTGAGCCCCGGCCCAGCAGTGTTACCCGGGGGACGTGAGACCCTCGTCGCCTCCCCTGTCTCTCCTCATTGCGAGCCACACTTGGGGCAGGCCCAGGGCATCTGTGTGAGCCGGAGCCGCGGCTCGCGGGAGGTGCAGCACCAGCGCCCGTCACCCCAAGTCCTCTCGCGGGGAGTCCCTGGCCGGGGGCTTGGTGGCACCACGTGGCTCTGCGCTGCGCTGAGTGCTCGTGTGAACAGCCGCACACTCCCGGGCACGAGGGGGTTGAGGAGCGAGCCGGCCAGTCAGGGCAGCCGGACATGCAGGGAGTCTGCTGGGGCCAGAGCGCTCCCACCTGCAGCGGGGCCAGCTACAAGTGTGCACACAGTGCGGGGGTGTGGGTCTGACCTGGGGCAGGGCGGGGTCTGCAGTGCACGCGCGCGCACACACACACACACACACACACACAGAGCACGGGGGGGTTTGCCCTGTGGCGGGGCGTGACCTGCAGTGCACGAGCGCACACACCCCCCCCCCATACACACACACACACAGTGTGGGGGGGTCTGCCCTGGGGCAGGGTGGGGCCTGCAGTGCACACACACACACACACACACACACACACACACATACAGAGACACACAGACACAGATACACACACCCCACACAGACATAGCCCCACACACAGACACCCCCCCACACTTCCTTTGCTCCCAGCACGGCCGTGGGGGCGAGCCCGGTGGGGGGCGGGGCTGAGGGGAGCCACACCCACTGCCCCTCCCCTGTCCCACGTGTCCGGCCCCAACCTGGAGTCTGGTGCGGCCCTTCCCCCCCGGCTGCTCTGGGAGTTACGGGTGGGGCAGGGGTGAAACCACGTGGGAGCGGCTGGGGGGCGGTTTGGGGCGTGAGTTCCGGTGGGGGGGCAGTTAGGGGCGTGAGTTTCAGTGGGGGTGGGGGTCCTTTGGGGCGTGAGCGCTGCCCCCGCCCCTAGGAAATCAGTCCTGCACACACACACATGAGCAGCTTTTGGAGCAAAACCCCCGTGGGGCTCGTCTCAGCTGGGAAACGGGCTCTGCCCACTGAGTTCGTCGCTGTCAGTCTCTCAGGTGCCACCGGACCACTTGCTGCCCGGTCTGAGTCCTTCCGCCCAGCTCGCGGGATGGAGCCGCAGGAGTCAGGAGAATCTGAGCCCAGATCCCCGCCCGGCCCCGAGAGCGGCAGCAGCTCCGCACACATCTCAGGTGCCCGCTCAGAGCTGCCCAGGGGATTTGAGCACCTGCTTCCATTTCCTGTTAATAACAGGTGCCCAAACCACCTAGGTCACTTGGACAATCTCTGCTTCTGTCACTCTCCCCAGACTCAGGGGCGCACAGTGGGGCTTAAAGTCACCGGTTCCCTCCCTCTCCAGCGTGTGGTGGCAGGGGGGACGTGGGCCTTCATTGCTCTACCCCGTCCAAGGCCAGGGCCCTAGCAGGGGTGGCCCTGGCTGTACCGGGGGTCAGTGGGAATCTGTCCCTGTGGTTTGGGTAGTGGGTCTGGGAGTGAGGACTCCTGGGTTCTGTTCTCATCTCTGGCAGAGGAGTGGGGTGTAATGGTTAGAGCAGGTGGGAGCCAGAGCTCCTGGGCTCTCATCATGGCTCTGAGACAACAGTCTGAGCATCAGGAACCTGCAGCCATGAGCCCTGGGGGTTATCCCTGCCCTGACTCTGGGGTGTCTTCCTGGGACAAATGAGTCCTCCTTGTAGGCAAAACAGGTCAAATAATTTACCAGGAGAGCGAATCTCAGAATGATTTTAATTTAGAAAATACAGGTGAAGATGAGGGTGACGATGGTACAACTTCCTACAAACCGATTCTCTGAGTGACTATTGTTTGTTGCAGCCTGAGGCAGTGTTGTTTTCCTCTGGGGAATACAGCAAGAAATTTGGCCTGAGGGACTTGGTCCCAGAAGCCAGTGAATGTAATAAACACACCTGTTTCCTTCAGCACGTCCAGCACCAGCAGCAGCTGGGAGGTGGAACTGCCCATCCTGAACAAGGTAGGGAAAAGGAGCCTTCAGCCCCCGGCCGTCCTCCCACTGCAACCCTCAGTGTTGTGCCCCACTCCGCAACGGGAGCCAAATCACCTCACTGGTTCCTTCATCTGAATTTTCGATGTGTGTGTGGAGAGCCTGAGTGTCTGTCTGTCTGTCCATCTTGCATTCAGAATTTAGCTAATGTAGCTATCTGGGGTGGGGCCAAGCGCTGGATTTCAGGGCATGGGGTCATTGGCACTTGGTGAAGTTCTGGTCCCCTCATTCCATAGCGCCCAGCAGAGTGACAGATGAGCCCCACACCTCCTCCTCCCCCCGACACTTGATTCTTTTTGTTGTTGTGTTCTTGGTGTTTTTTCTTCTCACATCTTTCATCTTTTCTCCACTCTGCTCCCCAGCCTTCCTCCTCCTCCTCCTCCTCATTATCCACTGACTCTGAGTGTAACTGCTCTTTCGTAAGGTGTGTGCTGTTTCTGAATTTGACCACAGTTGGCTGGGTGGGCTCCATCTGATCTCTTCTCATGAGAATATCCACTCCTGAATACGACCATGGCACATGCTCCACAGGTGAAGCCCACTAATTTAGAGGTGGTCTCTCTCAGCTGAATTTATCTGAGCCCTTTCATTACACAATGTGTGCTTTGTTAATTTATTTCATGGTCTCCTGTTTCTAAAGGGGCTGTCTGGGTGACCTGAAGAGCACTGAAATTACCACTGAGCTTTCAATGACAGGAATCTCCCCGGACCTTATTCTCAGTGATGAGCAAATTGTAGAACGCCAGGACTGGAAGAGAACCCAGGAAGTCATTGAGTCCAGCCCCCTGCCTAAAGCAGGATGAACAGCAACTAAATCATCCCAGCCAGGACTTTTAAAGCGGTGACTTAAAAATATTTTGATATCGAGGTTCCATCAACTCTCTTGGTAACTCTCTAGGTAAATGACAAGAACTTTACCAAATATTCATAAACCTGAATTACCCACTAGGAGAAGTAAAAAAACAAATTGACAGAGCCAGACAAATATCCAGAGACCAGCTCCTCCAAGATCAGCCCAAAAAAGCCCAGAACAGAACACCACTGCTCATCACCTACAGCCCCCAACTCAGACCACTGCAACGAATTATTAAAGACCTACAACCTATCCTTAATCAGGATGCCACACTCCAGAAGGCCCTGGGTGACATGCTTGTTCTCTCCTACAGACAACCTCCCAACCTCATGAGTATCCTCACAAAGAGCCACAGTCTATACCCCGGGAACACCAGTCCTAGAAACTTTCCCTGCAACAAAGCCCGCTGCCAGCTCTGTCCACATATCTTCTCTGGAAATACCATCACTGGACCTAACCAGGTTACTCACAGAATCACGGGCACTTTCTCATGCTCCTCTACTAACATCATATATGCCATCATGTGCCAGCAATGCCCAGATGCTTTGTATATTGGACAGACTTCTCACTCCCTTAGACAAAGGGTCAACGGGCACAAAACAGACATCAAAACACTCCAGATCCACAAACCAGTTTGTCAACATTTTAATGGAATGGGCCCTTCTGTCAATGACCTCAAGGTACGTGTGTTACTGAAGAAGAATTATCGCACCGTTCAGGAAAGAGAAACTGTGAGCTGGCTTCTATATTCAAATTGGGCACATTAACACATGGTTTAAATCGTGATGGGAACTTCCCGAGTCACTATAGGGGCTTGTCTGCATACTTGGCTCATTCTAATTCTTGATCTTCGCCCCCACCCCTCCACTCTCTAATTTGCTCACCTTGATTATCTTTTTCTGATTTGTCCTCCTTGCTTACTGTTTTTGGTTCTCTGTGTCTTAAATATTGAGTCTCTTCTGGTCTGGCTATGGTCTGAAGAAGTGGGTTTGTCCCACGAAAGCTCACCTAATAAACTATTTTGCTCATCTTTAAAGTGCTACTTGACTGCTTTTTGTTTTGATAGTGTATAGACTAGCACGGCTTCCTCTCTGTTACTTCTCTAGGTAACGCATTTCTGTGCTTCCCCCCCCTGCTGGGGAAATAGTTATTCCTAATATCCAACCTAGACTTCCCCCCACTGTAACTTAAAACCCTTGTTCCTCATTCTACCATCTGTCACAGCCTCTCTCCACCCTCTTTAGAGCCCCTCTTCAGGAAGTTGAAGGCTGCTATCAAATCCCCACCTCACTCTTCTCTTCTGTAAATTAAATAAGGCCAAATAATGAAATCATTCCATTTGTTTAGAGCCTGTCCGAATGTCAACTCAGAAATAAAAACAGAAACCAAAATCCATTCTGGAAATAGAATTAATCTATGTGGATGTTTTCCATCTGTAAACACTGAGAAAACGTGTTGGATGTTTGAGTTCATATAGACTCTTGTGAACTGTAATTTGGGTTTTTGCTGCTTCAACTTTTCACATTGATTCAGTGTGAAAACACACACCGGCATTTCCCACGGGATGGAAATTCCATTTCCCAGCCAGCTCTGCATTTAGTGTCATGGTCGTGCTGAGGAAAGTCCTTCGTAACATCAGTGAAGGTTCCTCAAAGGAGCTCTTTAGAGAGACACAAGAATTCTCACCGCTTCTGTATGTTTAGAAAATATCATTCACAGCTGTTTGAAAAGGTTCTGTGATGGGCACTGGGCGTAGCTCAGCCCCACCCTTTCCTTTGCTCCTGTGATTTCATGTTCTCTCTTTGTTCTCTTGGAGAGCGTGTGGCATTGAGAGTCAGAAGAACACAGTCTCCAGTTCTGGGCATTCCCACTCAGTGTGTCTCTTCTGTCACTCTGGTTCCTGCTTACGAGCTCACTGTTATTTGCTGCAGTCCTGTGAGAGCCCCATACTAAAGAAGTTAAGTGCAGGCAGAATCCATTTCTTATATTTCATTTTTAATTCAACTGTCACTTCATGGTCACACACGCAATTATGAAGTTCTTTTTCAACAAATGAGCCTGAAGTAAAACATGTAGGAAATGTCTCCTGCATCATCGGATCTTTCTTGTAAAATTCCTTGTGTTACCATCGTATGCGAAAGCTTCACAAGTGGTGTAACTCATAAACTCATTGGATTATAGAACATTAGAACTGGGAGGGACCTGAAGAGGTCGTGCGTCCAGTCCCCTGTACTGCACAGACCGTCCCTGTTAGATGTCTGTCTAACCTGCTCTTAAACAACCCCAGGGATGGAGATTCCACAGCCCCTCCAGGTAATTTATTCCAGCGTTAACCACCCTGACTGCTGGGAAATTTTTCCTAATGTCCGACCTAAACCTCCCTTGCTGCAGTTTAAGCCCATTCCTCTTTGTCCTCAGTGCAGCTCCTTTTACACCCCTGGCGTTGTTACGATTTACACCACGTATGGAGCTGGCCCTGGGTCTTGTCTCGTATGTGGACACAAACCAACGTATTGCAGAACTGTCTGTGAGGGAGGCAGGAATGATTTGGGTGGTTCACTAACACTGAAGGAAGAATAACGCTGTGCAGGGCAAAAAGGCCAAAGTCCCCCACTGCTTTCAGATTCCAGGGGGCTTCTCCATCGGAAAATGGTTTCCAGCGTGTTTAGGCTCCCCAGTGTCCGTTTGCTGGTGTGAGGTGTCACTGCAGGGGAATCCGGGCACTGGTGTGATTATTCGTATCACTAACATACGAGTGAGAGGAGAATGTGCCCTCGTTTGACACTTTCACCCCCAGACTCTGCACCGACCCCCACACCGCACCCTCCGTCTGGCACCCTCCTTCCCCTGCCCTGAGCTGCCCCAACCCTCCCAGACCCTGCACAGACTGCATCACACCCCAGCAAGGACCCCCCCGCCCAAACACCTGCCCTAACGCCCCCCCAACCCTTTGTCCTGAGCCCCCTCACCTCACTCCACCTTTGCCCTGAGACCCCCCACAGCAAACCCTGCTGTGATTTCTGCACCTCCAGCTCCTGCCCTCACCCCCGACCCTCCCAACCTGCAAACACTCCGCCCTATCCCATCCCTGCCCTCATAGACCCTTCCCTGTTGATAATCATCTCCCTGGTGTACAATCACCCAGCACCTCCCACCCCCTGCCCTGAGTCCCCCCAACCCCCTGACTTCTGCACCCCCATCCCCTGTCCTTCACCACCACACACAACGAGGCCTCCCCCGCAACCCCCTGCCCTCACTGCAGCACCCTCTGCCCCCTGCCCTGGTCCCTCAACCCTCCCAGCTTCTGCTCCTCTTCCGCCACCACCCACCCCTACCCCTCCACCCTCCCCCACCCCAACACTCCCTCCCCCACAGCCTTCAGACACCCACCTCCACCCCCACTGACATATCTTACACAGCCCATGGGGAGCCCCCAAGGGCCAGGGATGGTCATACAAGAGTACCTCAAACACACAGCTGTTACCTTCACCCCTGGGCTGCGCCAGGCTGATTTACAACAATGGGCTCAACCTACCGCACCATTCCTTCTCACCACGCCTTTCAGACCAGCGAGACAGCAGAGACGCAGAGCAGGAAATGCACTTTCCCACTGGAAGTGACACAACTTAAACAGCGCCACATTCACTGAGGGAATTAGACCCCCGTCAGGTCCAGCTCCGTCCCATTCACACAGAACGGCCCAATCGAGAGCTGTTGGAAATGCAACAAACAGACAACATGGACTGGAAACACAGAGACAGAGACAAGCGGCTCTTCCATGAGATGAAAATGAAGAACTCCGGAAAACACATCTTCACATGGACGGGAGAAGTCAACATCTCAACCCAGTGACAGTGAGGAGCCTGGAGCCACCTGACTTCAAAGAGACAGAAGAAGACAGTCAACCCCTCGAGCACATGAACCAAATGTCCCTGACTCTGCTTAAAGCCCTGAGCAAGGTTGGGTCAGTCGCTGTTATTTACAGAGAAATTTCAGCAGGTGTTAGTCAGAAGGGTCCCAACAGGAAGGAAACCAGGACTAATGTTTTAATTTGCAGTCACATTTCTGATGTGCCTCAGACCCAGTCTCTTTGTCCCCCTACAGATGACCTCTTCCAAGGGCGACCCTGGAGGGAACCAGACCATCTCTGGTGTGTTCATTCTAGTGGGGTTCTCGTACCTTAACGAGCTGCAAATCCTTCTGTTTGTGGTGCTTCTGGTCATCTACCTGCTCACCCTGATGGGGAACCTGCTCGTTATCCTGCTGATAAAGCTGAGCCCCTCCCTCCACATCCCCATGTATTTCTTCCTGGTGAACCTGTCTGCCTCGGAAATCTGCTTCACCAGCAGTGTCATCCCTCAGCTGCTGGCTCACCTCCTGGTGGAGGAAAAGACCATCTCCATTGCAGCTTGTGCAGCAGGGCTCTACATCTACAACATCATGGGCCTCACACAATGCTGCCTCCTCGCAGCCATGGCCTACGACCGCTACGTGGCCATATGTCACCCCCTGCACTACACAACCCTCATGAGCAGCCGGGTGTGTGCTCTGCTCGCAGGGGCTGCATGGGCTGCTGGCATCTCGGTGGGAGTTCCTGTGAACACGTGGCTCTTCAGCCTGCCCTTGTGTGGCTCCAACCGCATCCAACACTTCTTCTGTGATGCTCCACCAATATTTAAAATGGCATGTGCCGACATGTCACAGTTTAAGGTTGTAGGACTCATGGTGTCAGTTGTGTTTGCCCTGTGCCCTTTCCTGTTGATACTCATGTCCTACGTCTGCATTATCTCCACCATCCTCAAGCTGCCGTCGGCAGAGGGAAGGTGTAAAGCCTTCTCCACCTGCTCCTCCCACCTCACTGTGGTGACTGTGTTCTATGGAACGTCCCTCATCACCTACCTGGCACCCAAGCCTGGCTCCACAACAGAGAGTGACGTATTGACTTCCCTATTGAACACAATCGTCTCTCCAGTGTTGAACCCCGTAATTTACACTCTGAGGAACAAAGAGGTGAAAGGAGCCTTGAGAAAAACTGTACAGAGGAGCAGCTTTTCTCACCACTCGAGAAACTAGAGAATGAGAAGTCGAGTTAGTCAAAATTGGGTGCTGGGGGTCCTGGTGAATGGAAATTCATGAACATTTTATTGAATTTCTCACAACTCTCAACTTCTTTGTTCTTTTGAAAGACTTTGTCCTGTCTGGAAAATGGAAGAGAGACTTTTGTTGCTAATTTACCCCAAAATTTAAAATGTCTTTAGTTTTTG
Organism: Carettochelys insculpta; assembly: GCF_033958435.1. Taxonomy (NCBI): domain Eukaryota; kingdom Metazoa; phylum Chordata; order Testudines; family Carettochelyidae; genus Carettochelys; species Carettochelys insculpta. The sequence continues at coordinate 8,467,259 of NC_134168.1, forward strand.
AAATTCAAAAGGCAGAACGGTTTCCTCGGATTTATAATTCATTGGAACCTCCCCGCCCTCCGCAAAGGAAAAGGTTGAGTCAAAGTATGGTCCTGATTTTTGACTTTCAAAACTGGAAAAGTCAAAGGAAAAGAGAGCTTTCAAGGAGAGATGTTTCATTCCAGGTCCACCTCCGCCGGCCGTGTCTTTCCCAGCTCAGACAATGTGAAGCTCTTTTCCTTACTACCCCCTTGCTCCTGATGATACCATGTGGGATGCTGACAGGGAGAGGGTTGGGGGCTGTCCTGATACTGCAGGAGGATGTGAGAAGGGGTTGGTTGTACGTCCAGATCCACCAGCAATGTATTAGAAGCAAGTGCAAGGCCAAGGACAGGGCAGGCTCCTTGCGCAGTGAGGAAGGAGGAATAATACCAACAAAAATTGGAAATGGCAGAGCTGCTTCATGACCTCTTTGTTTCAGTCTTTACCAAGGAGTCTGCTGGAGAAATGGCGAACATGGGGAGTCCCAGCGGGGAGGGGGTAGGTTTGGAAGATAAAATAAAGAAAGCGCAAGTTAAAAATGACCTAGAAATGTTCAATGTCAGCAAGTCACAAGGACCTGATGAAATGCTTCCCAGAATACTGGCAGAGCTGAAAGAGGAGGTATCTGAGCCTTTCGCTATCATCTTTGGAAAGTCCTGGAAGTTGGGAGAGAGGCCAGGGACACCATTCCTACCCTTGGCTAATAGCCTCTTATGGATGTAACCTCCACGAATTTATCTCGCTCTTTCTTAAATTCTGTTACAGTCCCAGCCTTCACAGTCTGCTCTGGCAAGGAGTTCCACAGGTTAACTATGTGCCAAGTGAAGAAGAACTTTCTTTCCTTAGTTTTAAACCTGCTACCCATTAATTTCATTTGGTGTCCTCTAGTTCTTGTATTATAGGCACAAGTAAATAACTTCTCCTTCTTCACCCTCCCCACACCTGCTGTAACTTTACAGACCTCTATTATGTTCCCCCTCAGCCTCCTGTTTTCTAAACTGAAAAGTTCCAATCTTTTTAGCCTCTCCTGATAGGGAACCTGTTCAAAGCCCCTAATCATTTTAGTTGCCGTTTTTGGAACCTTTTCTGATGCCAAAATATCTTTTTTAGGTGAGAAGACCACCTCTGTGCGCAGTATTCAAGAGGTGGGCGTAGCATAGATTTATATAGGGGCAGTAAGATACTCCTTGTCTTATTTTCTATCCCTTTTTTAAGAATACCTAACATCCTTTTTGCCTTTTTGACGGCCTCTGCACCCTGCGTGGAGGTTTTCAGGGAACTGTCCAGGATAACTCCAAGATCTCTTTCCTGATTAGTTATAGCTAAATTAGCCCCCATCGTACTGTGGGTACAGCTGGGGTTATGTTTTCCAATGTGCGTTACCTTCCACTTATCCACATTAAATTTCATTTGCCATTTTGTTGCCCAGTCACTCAGTTTGATGAGATCTTTTTGAAGTTCTTCACAGTCGGCCTTTGTCTTGACGATCTTGAACAGTTTCGTGTCATCTGCACACTGAGCCACCTCACTGCTCACCCCCTTCTCCAGACCATTTACGAATAAATTGAACAGAATTGGTCCTAGGACTGACCCTTGGGGGACACCACGAGTTGCCCATCTCCATTCGGAAAATTCACCATTTACACCTACCCTTTGTTTCCTGGATTTTAACCAGTTCTCAGTCCATGAAAGGACCTTCCCTCTTATCTCATGACACCTTAATTTACACAATAGTCTTTGATGAGGTACTTTGTCAAAGGCTTTCTGGAAATCTAAGTGTACTAAATCGACTAGGTCCCCCCTGTCTGCATGTTTGTTAACCCCTTTAAAGAACTCTAACACATGAGAAAGACGTGATTTCCCTCTGCAGAAACCAGGTTGAATGTTGCCCATCAAATTCTGTTCTTCTCCGTGCCTGACAATTTTATTCTTTTTATTTTTCGCCTGAGTTACCCGGAACTGACGTTAGATTCACCGGTCTGGAATTGCCAGGGTCACCTCTCGTAGTAGTAGTAGGCATCCTTCAGTCTACATAGACTACGGATCATAAGCGATGCTGCAGTACCTCTCCACGCGTGAGCCTGGGCAATTTTTTTGGGACCCTGGGCTGCCCAGACACCAGTGTCCCCTTCTTGGCTTTCCTGATATAGTCCAAAGGAGAGGATAACCTCTACATCTGGTACCAGCTCAGCTGCAGGAGTTGCTGGGTCAATGCCAGAAGTTGGCACAGAAACACCTTAGGACTCCCCTCCGGATTTTCTGTCAGGGTTAACTCCCTTATCCTCTCTCCTTCCCAGGATAACCCACAAGGCAGTGGGCACTGCAGAGGGTTAGGGTTAGATCATGCTGCTGGGTTTAGCACATAAGCTCAAGGGGAGCCAGTGCATCTGTCAGACCAGGCAGGGCAACACGCTAGCACCTACAGAAGCTACACACCCTCAGTCCACTCTTGAGAGACTCCTTCATAGTCTGCACTGATGCTGCTCATTCTGTGCTTGTTCTGTGATTTAAGGCCCAAATGCATCACAAGGAGGACTGTGTGATATGTCAGCAAATTTGTGTATGACGCTAAGCTGGGGGCAGATATTGATACACTAGAGGGGAGGGATAGGGTCCAGGGAGATCAAGGCAAATGGTGGGATTAAGCCAAAGGAAATGTGATGAGGTTTAACATGGAAAAGTGCAAAGTCCTGGGCTTACGCAGAGGAATCCCAAGCACTGTTACAGGCTGGAAACCAACTGGCTAAGCAGCAGTTCTGCAGAAAAGGACCTGGGGATTACAGCGGATGAGAAGCTGGATATGAGCCAACAGTGTGCGCTTGTAGCCAAGAAGGCTAACGACATAGTGGGGTGCAATTCGTAAGCGTATTGTCAGCAGATCTAGGGGAGTCATTATTTGCCTTTATTCTGCACAGGTGAGGCTGCATTTGAACTATTACATACAATTCTTCCCCCACCCCCATCACAGAAAGGATTTGGATGCACTAGAGGGAGTTTGGCAGAAGGTGACAAATGATTAGGGGTTGGAGCATGTGACTTATGAGGAGAGGCTGAGAGACTTGGGCTTCTGTAGTCCCCAGAAGAGGAGCATGAGGGGGTTTTAATAGCAGCCTTCAGCTACCTGAAGGGGCGGGGGTTCCAAAGAGGATGTTCTTGATGGTGACAGAGGACAGAATGAGGAGCAATGAATGGTCTTAAGTTGTGGTGGGGGAGGTCTAGGTTGGATATTAGGAAAACCTATTTCACGAGGAGAGTGGTGAAGCTCTAGAACGGGCTAGGGAGTTGGGAGCGGTGTGGAGCTCCCCGAATAAATTATTTGTGTGTCTCCTGAAGCCTGAATATCTGTTGACTTTGAGGATAAATTAGCTGCCCTTTCAGCCGCCGAAGGTCTTCCTTCGTCTGTTGAGGATTGTCTTGTTCCCCCGCACCCCTGCCCTTCTTTCCACAGCAGTGGATCTGAAAGTCATTTGGACAGCAGCGTGTCAGAGCCGAAACCTACAGGAAAAATTGATAAAGTTAACTAAAGCTTAGAATGGAAATAAACTAGATATCGGTCTTAATTTTTTGGATTGGAACAGTCTGTTATATTCATCTAAATATTTGGACAGCTTTGCTCGAATCTGTTAAAGATCTCTTAGTGGGGGTTTTTGACATCCCCGCCCTCAGGGTGTATTGCAGGGTCTCCTCCCATGTGTGGCCGTGCTTATCACAGTCAAATCATGAAGTTTTTACCTCAAAAATGTTAATAGAAATGGGTTTAGTTTTCAAACCACCACATGTCCATTCACTTACATTGAGGGGATTACTGCTGGAACCCCCAACGGTCACTTAAGATTTAATCATAGTTGAATATTAATGCCATTACGGTAAGAACTTACCTATGAAATTAAGTGGAACTTATACCTATGTAAACATAACCAGCGCTTTCCAGAACTCTCTAAAGTCAGGCGGACCACAGAACGAAAGTCCTCAACCAGGTCCACCCGGAACTTTTGGGCCTCATTAATATGTATGAGGAGGCTCTATAAAATGGGGGAGTTGAGCGAGTCTGGGGTAGTCGGCAGGGGGAGAGAAAGTGGAGAAAGCGGAGTGGAGGAGTTGTTGTCATCAGTCCCAAGAGGAAGGAAGAAGAACAGAAAAGAACTGAAATCACTTGGCAGCACTGAGCTCTGCCTCTGCCTGCCTGCTGATATCACTTGGCATGCGGCGTCGAGCTCTGCCTCCGCCCCCCATTTTAAATCGCAGCGATGGACTTCAGGAACCGGACGTGATTTGCAGTGGGTGGCTCCTAGCCCCGTTAACTAGTGCTCGACCTGGCCCCCCTTCGGGGAGGTGCTGCGCCCTAGTTAGCGTGGGAGGTGGTAGAGCCCCACTGTCAACATCAAGGGAACTGTTTTACCGTAATAAAAGAATTACGGCCCAGTCTCCCTCATATCCTTTGCTTTTAATTTGTGTCCAATTATTAATCTCCAACCATTGATAAAGACTTCAGAATTCCTTAACTGTACAAAAACATAAGAAAATTTCTGTTCATAATAGTAGTGTTAGTATAAGGTGAAATAGGTGTAGGACAAGTAGAGCAATTAAATATATGATTAGTCTTATTTAGGAGATATAAGATAGGATATTTAGTATTGTTAACTATAAGTTCGGATACTTAATGTTTTCATCTTACCCAAATTGAAACTATTATTGTCAACAGCAGTTAGTAAAATGTAAAGGAGATGTTAAAGGAGCAACTATATATAACTTAACAGTTTCGGGAAGGAGTTGCACCCCCTCAAGCTAGTTGCCTGGAGAGCATCCAGTGGGAGCAGCACCTCACTTGATCTATATCGTCAACTAAAGGTTCAATAGGTAGCAGGGCCTTGAACCTATATAATATCCTTAGGGGTCAGTTACCTTAAGGGTTAGTTACAAGTAACAAAATAGGAAGCCAAGTCTTGTTATAAATTTGTTACTTTGACACAACAAATTGGCAGGATGCCAGTACCTCAAGTTGTGCTCTGTGTAAGCACCAGCTGTAACTTTATGTGACTTTGTTGATGTGTGTAATACTAGCGTCAAAGATATCAAAACAACAAACCTCAGGGCTATAAGATTCAAACAATAAGGCAAATAAACTCTGTAGTTAATTTTAACCAGTTTGTCTGGTTCATCTTCATTTGCCTTCGGATACATTGTGAGCGTATTGAGTTGCAGAGTCTATCTGATGTCCCCTCTGGCATTTTATCTGTACAAAAAGCAAGCATCTGTGTCTACCTCTAAATTCGGTATTGCTTCTGCTTTTAAACCACACACCCACCTATCACTTGGTCTAATTGGCCATACATTTATTTTTACTAATAGGATTTCATTAAAGGGGAACTGTGTGCAACGGTGGCACAGATTACCAGGCCATTGTTGGCGCCGGTATCTGATCCCCTCCAGGGGCCCGTGAGGTAACGGGACTCGGGAGGTGGAACTTGGTATGTGGGGCCGGCTCATGCGCACTTTGTCGTCGACAAAATCGGTCTGCTTACTAAGACCTGGTATATACACAGGCTTTGGTACCAGTAGAAGTATTTTGGTTTGGGGTGTCATTCCTTTTCACTGATAAAATTATACTGCGACAAGCCCTAGTACAGACACCATTGTCTCAGCATAAAGAAGCCTTACACAACTGTAGCTTCTTCCACTTTCCATACCGAGATAGCTATACTGGATAAAGCACCTTTATACAGAAAAACCTGCATCACAGGTACTGTACTGCATACAACTTCTGTGTGCCGACTATTATTTACGTTATCACAGTGCCTAGAAACCTTAGTCAAGGACCACAACCCAACTGTGCTCAGAGATGTGCAAATACGGACCAAAAAACAAGCCAAGACCCAAAGATATATTAAAGTATATGACAGGAGTCAATAGATGGATAAAGGGAGATCAATGAAGGGAGAAGAAGGCAAGCTCCAATATATCTATATGGTGACCCATATGGCTTGGTCAGATGGATGTAAGCAAACAACACTGCACACCTAGAAGGAAAAAAGTTAGAATGTAGCATACATAGAGAATAGGTGACTTCACTGACTGGAAAAGATGTGAGGGTGATGAGTGGATGCACAAACCAAAGAATCTCCAGTAGGAGTAGGCAAGTGATATTATCGTTTGTATGTGACAGTTGTGTGACTGACAATGACTGGAAACCTAGGTTCTGTTCTGGTGCTCCCAATTAAAGAAAGATGCTGATAAATTGGAGAAGGCTCAAAGGTTAGCCATGAGAATGATTCAAGGGCTTGGAAACACACGGGTTAAAACCATTCTAGTAAGTCACTCTCGGGAACTGATTGGTGCCCAACTGGAGAATTTGCTGAACAATGGTAAGTCAGTATCATCCGGTAGCATTATCAACACTTCCACTGCTTACTGGGCTCTTAGAAAACATTCAGGGGTAAATGTCAGCTAAATAACAGCAAAGAGCACTGAGAGCCATGACTGGTGGCTGTAAATAAATTTTATGGGACCCCAGGAAACTTGGCCACATCCATTATAAACAGAAATCCAGATAACTAAAATCATGCCAGACCATTCCTGTTGCCAGACCTGGGTGTTTTCCACTAGAGAGATTCACCCTGCGCTCTACAGCGATAAAGCTCGTAGAGTCTATTTAGCTTAACAATGAAAGGTTATGGAGTGAGGATCACTGTGTCCCATTAGCAATCTTCCGGTCGTTAGGTACGGCAGCTGATCTGAAGGACAGGTTCCAATGCCCTTGGATGAACACCATCCAGTCCTGGGGATTTGTTAACATTAAGTTTCTCTTTGTTCCAATAGTTGCGACGGTCACTCACATCAGTTCCCAGTTCAGTGGGAAGTTTCCAGCCATGCAGATGAGCTTTGTTCCCAGCTCTTTGCCGGCCCCTTGCTCTGAATTTGGAGGGAGTTGGGCTCTGTGGTTTGAGAAGGTCGCCCACCCCCGCCGTAGGGCCGAGCAGGTTCCTTTGGGCACAGGCTGGTGTGGGTAAAACCCCCCGTGGGCAGGCGGGTGAGATGTTGTGGCTGAAGTCGCAGTGTGGGCAGAGCTGCCAACGTCAGGGTGTCGAGCAGGGACCAGTTCTTGGGTTGGGGTTTCTGTGGTGTGGGGTGTGGCTGCTGGCGAGTGTCGGTGTCGGGTTGGGGCTGTGTGTGGGCAAGGCCTGGCCTGTCTCCCAGCACCTGTGAGAGGGAGGGACCGTTCCTAAGAGTGGGGGTGGGTTCATGAGGTGCTGGTGGGAAGTGAGCCGGGGCTGCACATGACGATGGGCTGTTCTATTAGTTCCCTTCCTGGGCCTGTCCTGGAGCAGGCGACTTCTGGGCACAGCTCTGGTTGTGTCCGTCTGTGGCCTCTGTGTGCCAGGCGGGTGTTGCAGTGTCAGCAAAGCCCAACACAGCCCTGGGGGTGTTTGTCTCTGGCAGATCGGAGCCAATGTGGGTGTGTCTCAGGACTGGGCATTAGACACTGACCGTGTGACCTGGGCTGGGTGGAAGCTGGAGGCGGGTAGGAAAGTAACAACCACACGGGTTTTGCCCACAAAAGCTGATGCCCAGATAAATCCATTAGTTGAAGGCGCTGCTGGACTCCTCATTGCTTCTGTAGATACAGACGAACACGGCTCCTGCTCCCCCAACACCTGTTTGTTAATCTGGGTCTCCCAGACACACCAGTCCTGGTGCTCGGCCCAGTGCTCAGAGCAGTGAGGTGGAAATGGCTTTGTGTTTCCTCTGAGCCCAAGCTGTGGTGGGTCCCACTGAGACATGGGACCAGGCAGCGGGTGCTGGAACCCACCTTTTGCCTGGGGCTGGGGAGTCACACAAAGGGTCCCTGCCCTTGGGGAATTCTGTCCCAGGAAGGGGAAGCCATGCGCGGTCATCTTCAGCTGTGTGGGATTTCTTTGTACAGGGTGTGATGGGGTGTATCAAACCCCAGACTGGGTGTGAACGTGAGCGTTTGTGCCTCCAGCTCCTAACAGCAGCCACTGAACACACTTGAGCGGGAGGAATTTCCCAGCTGCCCTGCACTCGGCAACGGGAAACATGAGCTCCCTCGTGCTGAGCTGCTCCAGACAATTCTTTCCCAGCGCTCGGCTGGGGGCTCTGGCCAAACACTCCTGCTCTGAGCGACCCCGTGTCTGGGCTCGGAAGGGAGTTTCAGGGGGTCGGATGTGCAGAGCCCATGGGGGTGGGGGATGAGGCTCCCTCACTCTGCGGTGTGCGCCAGGGTCCTGGGCTGGGTTCAAGTCATGTCAATGGCTGCTTCAAAAACACTCCTGGGTGAGTGGGCTGCATCCCAGGGAGGGCTCTGCTGGCACCGCTCTGTCCCCACAGGCCTGGGGTGTAGCCGCCACCTCGGCTGTCCTGGGAAAAGTGTTTCACCTCCTCCGGCTTGCAGGGAAAAGGCTGAAACCCGACCCCAGCGTGTGCTTCAGGCTCAGAAAGCAAAGCTCAGAAAAAGACCCCACACGAGAGTTTTCTTTATTTCACTTTAATCTCAGTGTTTCCAGCCAGTCTCACAGGGGTCGGCGCTTTGAGCAGGGCCGGGGGGGGGTGGGCAGGCGCCGTCCCTAGGCAGGGGCTGGCGCTGGGCCAGGCGTGGGTTACGCCGGGTGTGCGCCGAGAACCTGTGTGTCGCTGCAGCTGGGTGGGTGCCCGCCTGGGAGCTCCCCACAGCAGCCCGGCGGGAGAGGGAGCCCAGCCTCGGGCACCAGAGGGGCCGTGGAGCCCAGGTCCAGGTACCCCCGGGGAACCTGGCGCCGACGGAGAGCGCAGGGAATGGCCTGGCGGGGAGAAGGGGAGGTTGGCCACACTGGGCCAGCCTGAAGGTCCGTCTAGCGCAGCGCCCTGCCCTGCCCTGCCCTGCCCTGCCCTGCCCGCCAGCACAGACAAGGGGGTGTGTGTGAGAGACAAGGAAACACAGAGTGTGTGTGGCACAGTGTGTGTGTGTGTGTGAGTGTGTGTGTGTGTGTGAGACAAGGAAACACAGAGAGTGTGTGGCACAGTGTGTGTGTGTGAGTTTGTGTGTGTGTGAGACAAGGAAACACAGAGAGTGTGCGGCACCATGTGTGTGTGTGTGTGTGTGTGTGAGACAAGGAAACACAGAGAGTGTGTGTGTGAGAGAGAGTCAAGGAAACACAGATAGTATGCGGCACCGTGTGTGTGTGTGTGTGTATGTGTGTGAGAGACAAGGAAACAGAGAGTGTGCGGCACAGTGTGTGTGTGTGTTTCTGTGTGTGTGTGAGACAAGGAAACAGAGAGTGTGCGGCACAGTGTGTGTGAGAAAAGGAAACACAGAGAGTGTGCGGCACAGTGTGTGTGTGTGTGAGTGTGAGAGAAGGTAACACAGTGTGCGGCACTGTGTGTGTGTGTGAGAGAGAGAGAGAGACAAGGAAACACAGAGAGTGTGCGGCACAGTGTGTGTGTGTGAGTGTGAAACAAGCAAACACAGAGAGTGTGCGGCACAGTGTGTGTGTGTGTGAGTGTGAGACAAGGAAACACAGAGAGTGTGTGGCACAGTGTGTGTGTGAGACAAGGAAACACAGTGTGCAGCACAGTGTGTGTGTGTGTATGTGAGACAAGGAAACAGAGTGTGTGTGGCACAGTGTGTGTGTGTGTGAGTGTGAGACAAGCAAACAGAGAGTGTGTGGCACAGTGTGTGTGTGTGAGTGAGTCTGAGACAAGGAAACACAGAGAGTGTGCAGCACGGTGTGTGTGTGTGAGTGTGAGACAAGGAAACAGAGAGTGTGCGGCACTGTGTGTGTGTGAGAGAGAGAGAGAGAAACAAGGAAACACAGAGAGTATGCGGCACCGTGTGTGTGTGTGTGTGTGTGTGTGTGTGAGAGACAGAGAGAGAGAGACAATTAAACAGTGTGTGCAGCACAGTGTGTGTGTGAGTGTGAGACAAGGAAACACAGAGAGTGTGCAGCACAGTGTGTGTGTGTGAGTGTAAAACAAGCAAACACAGAGAGTGTGCGGCACAGTGTGTGTGTGTGTGAGTGTGAGACAAGGAAACACAGAGAGTGTGCAGCACAGTGTGTGTGTGTGTGTGAGTGTGAGACAAGCAAACAGAGCGTGTGCGGCACAGTGTGAGTGTGTGTGAGAGAGAGACAAAGAACCACGGAGAGTGTGCAGCACAGTGTGAGTGTGTGTGTGTGTGAGACAAGGAAACACAGAGAGTGTGCGGCACAGTGTGAGTGTGTGTGTGTGTGTGTGAGACAAGGAAACAGAGAGTGTGCGGCACAGTGTGTGTGTGTGTGTGAGACAAGGAAACACAGAGAGTGTGCGGCACAGTGTGAGTGTGTGTGTGTGTGTGAGACAAGGAAGCACAGAGAGTGTGCGGCACAGTGTGAGTGTGTGTGTGTGTGTGTGAGACAAGGAAACAGAGAGTGTGCGGCACAGTGTGAGTGTGTGTGTGTGTGAGACAAGGAAGCACAGAGAGTGTGCGGCACAGTGTGAGTGTGTGTGTGTGTGTGTGAGACAAGGAAACACAGAGAGTGTGCAGCACAGTGTGAGTGTGTGTGTGTGTGAGACAAGGAAGCACAGAGAGTGTGCGGCACAGTGTGAGTGTGTGTGTGTGTGTGTGTGAGACGAGGAAGCACAGAGAGTGTGCGGCACCGTGTGAGTGTGTGTGTGTGTGTGTGTGTGAGACGAGGAAGCACAGAGAGTGTGAGGCACCGTGTGTGCGTGTGTGTGTGTGCGAGACGAGGAAGCACAGAGAGTGTGCGGCACCGTGTGTGCGTGTGTGTGCACCAGACGCACAATGACAGCGCATGCGTGTGCGTGTGAGCGAGAAGGAGACCCAGGGCCAAGTGGAGGGTGTGCGCCGCCCACGGGGGAGGTCGGTGACAGAGGACAGGCTGTGTGTCCCGGCGCTGACGTCCCATGTCTGACCGTGGAGCCGGTCGCAGCATCTCTCCTGGCTGCTTGGCCCTGGCCTCCGCCCACCCCCTCACCCTGCGGAGATGGGTCCCTGGGCAGAGAGGGGCCAGGGAGGGGACCCATGGCCGGCAGTGCCCCTCTCTCACGCCGCCGGCTCCCCACTGCACACAGGAGGTGCTGGGAGCTGCGGGGCAGGATTCACAGGAGGCTGCAGGGACCCTGACAAGAAGCCCCTGTGCGGATCCCCTCCTGGGCGCGTAGATGCCGTTCCCTGCTGCGCGGCCAGGCAGCTGCGCGGCTTGGAGGGGACGCAGCCTCATCCCGTGGGAGACGCGGCCCCTCTCCCTTTGCAGTGGGCAGAGGACGGGGGCCAGTGAGACCCTCCGGCACCACAGTGGAGATTTCAGAGGAGCAGAGGGAGGTGAGGTGCCCCCCACCAGGCACATGCAAAGGCAGCTGGATGCCAATGAGAGATTGCTTGAAAATCACCACCAACGTCACAAGAAGACTGGAAAGTTGTTCCTGTGGCAGCTTCGGTCTTCCTAGCCGACGTGCGGTGTGAAAGGGCCAGAACTCAGGCTGAACTGGGAGATTTGCCCCAGAATTGTTCACTTCTGAGCATTGCAATTCCCTCCTTTCTCTGAAACTGAATTGACCTCGGTCCTTTTGTGTTATTTCAGGAGATGTGCTGCTCTCGTCGATGACACACACAGATTTCATTTTCCACCAGAAGTTCTCTCTGCATTAATTTCCATTCAAATGAGACAGTCCCCTATTTTCCTGCGTTGTTGAATGGATAAGGAATTCTTTGCTCGCCGTTATTTTCAGTTTAAAATCAGTTGTTTTCCACAACTTTGCCTTTGAGTCTAGAAATACGACTTTCCTTCTCCCATTCTAAAATTAAACATTATCTCCTGTATGCAAAAATTTGAAATTCCCCCCTGCAGAAAAATCAGAGTAGTTAGCTCGCAGGAAGGAGGAAATATCAGGTGGAAGAGGCGTTAATTTCCATGAAAGGGAATGTCAATAAAATATCCTGAGGTGAGGAATAGAACCCAGCCAGGCAAGCAGGAATACAGAGCTCCATTTACTGGGGGCAGGGAAGACTATCAATCGTACATAAGACTGGAAAGTGTAATGCAAAGACGATAATCTTATCTCAGAAGATCTGGCTATTCTCCACGAATTAATACAGTTGATTTGCTACCTGTGTGCGCACTTTATTTTCACCACACATTTTATTGCTTGTAATGTTTTTCATCAAAGACCATCACTTTTCTTCTGTGTGTGTGTTTGCCTGGATTTCTGTTGCCCCATCACATCATTATCTTGCACAGTTCGAAATGTTCTATTGCCATTCACAGTGAAGTCTGCAGATGTTGGGATCAGGAACGATCGGGAAGTGTGAAAGGGAAAAGCAAGCAGGGGTCTCAGATTTACTGGCTCAGATACTTTTGCTTTAATACCAGAGATTGGATACTTCTCTGTGAACAGACACCTGTTTTGTTATTCACAGTATTTGGAGGAATGACCATCTCTCACACACAAATACGCACACTCTTCCTCTCCATCTCTGTGCTGTGTTTTCTTCCATTTCCCTCTTCCTGCTCTCTCCAGTATTTTTTTGTTTTTTCTCACGGTACATTCTCCCTTTTGGATAACATCAGCTGCACTTGTGCAAATCAATGAGGCTGATGCAGTTTAGCATCCTGTACCTGAGATTTAAGACAGACAAAATCCGTCACATCTATCGCACATGATAGCGGACAGCTGGATATATTGTCATACAAACCACAGCCTCTTGAGTCTGTCCATGTATATCATATGGGGGATGGCTGTACATGTTGAATGTCTCTCACGCGGTACCCTCGGAACCTGACAGGTGCCAAACAAGAGAACTTGCAAGACCATGGAAGGCCAATATTGTCCGGCACGTTACCAACACAGCCTCAGATTACTGAGCTCTTAGAAGACATTTGGGGTAAATTACAGCTCAATAACAGCACAGAGCACTGAGAGCCAGGACTGGTGGCTGGATTGCAGATGTTGCCAGATGAGAAAGTTCTGGATTCGAGAGTTTTAACACGTACTTCATCTGGTCTATGAAATTCCCTGCTGCAGTCGATCCAAAGCCAGACTCAGTGCTTGGGCTTACAACAGCAGCATAGCCTTGGCAGCACAGACAATAGCCCAGTCCCAATCCTACATGAGGTCCTAGATGTCTACTCCAACATCCGTCTCTCCCTCACTGCTATTTGTGCGCCCATATTGCCACCAGTAGTTTTATCCCATCTAGCTGTATCAGAGCTCATGGGCACATATCTTCCCAACATTGGAATTAGCCGGCTGGCTGCAGAGCTAGCGTTAAACTCAAAATACTTTTCATTTCCCATGTATGGATTTTTCTTATGTCTTCTACATGGGCCACCTACTCGAACCAGGAGAAAAAATTGAGCAGCTTCCATCTTTGCTGCCTCCACAGAATTATGAATATCAGCTGGCAAGATAAAGTTTGAAATACAGATGTCCTGTCCAGATCTGGCATACCCACCCTCATAGCGATCCTCAACAGTGGAAGACTATGATGACTTGGTCATGTGAGAAGAATGGGTGATGAACGTCTTCCCAAGGAAATCCTCTTTGATGAACTGTCCTGTGGGATGAGAACCAGAGGAAGAACAAAATTAAGATTCAAGGATACGTGCAAAAATATCATGAAAAATTTCAACATCGATCCAAAATCCTGGGAATCTACATCCTCAGATCGAAATACGTGGTGACGATTGCTACGACGGGGCCCATCGTCCTTCGACAGTACATGTGCGAGCCACATGAAAGAGCTTTGTCTTAGAAGGAAAAACTCTCAGACGCCAGAATTCAAAAATGGACCGACGTGAGGTTATTGCCATCGACCGTGCAAATCCAGCATTGGACGGATGAGCCAGACTCAAACGCTGCCCATAGAGCCTCACTGCCGCTGCTGAACACTGTTTCTGGAGACGAAAAGGGGCCATAGTCTAGATTTGGACATAACACAGTATTATGAGGAAACTACCTCTAAGTCTCTCCTCGTATGCCCGTGTTGGAACACTGAATATCTCTCATTAGCAGTCAAATGATTTTTGGTTCTATCTTCTTCATTGCTCGCTATGGCACAGCTGTGATAACATAGGTCTAAACCCAGCCTCACAACCGTATTTCAAGTTCAGGGGACACCGAAGGGAGACATGTATAATTCCGCGTGGTTCCGTGCTCTGTGTCCAACGATACGGGAGCTTAGCCTCTTTCTGATCTATTTCTTCCTATGGTTATTGGCAACAACATTTTTCCTTTGGAGATGTTGTGGTGTGAGGTTTCTGCGAGTGTAACTGACAACACAGCCTGTGTGCGTGCACTCTGCCGGAATTTAACGGCTGTCTTTTTCTAGATACGTCGTTTGGAGAGAGCAGAAGGAAGAAATCAAACACTACCATGGAATTCATCATTTAGGATTTGGGAATGGCCCTGAGCTGCAGCCCCTTCTCTTCCTGGTGTCTCCAGTGACCTACATTGCAACTGTGGTTGGGAACAGTCTCATCTTTGCGCTGGTTGTGTGTGACCAGCACCTCCACACCCCCATGCCCTACTTACTAGGGAACTTGCCCTTCCTGGAGATCTGTTTCGCCTCCACCATCTTGTATTCCACCAGCGTTGCTTACGAAAGATCCTGGGTGTCACCTACCGCGATCACATTACCGATGAGGAGATACTACAAAGATGTGGGTCACGGGCACTGCAGGATATCGTGACAGAGCTCAGAGTGCAGTTTGCTGGACACATTCTGCATCTGCCAGATCAACTGCACCCAAAGACTGCAATGAGATGGACACCGGCAGAGGGAAGAAGGAAGAGAGGCAGGCCACTCAAGACCTGGCGCGCCACATTTAAGGAAGACTTATTAAACACTGTTGACAACTATACGTTAGAGGTCATCCACGAGTTCGTTTACCTCGGGTCCACCATCACTGACACCCTGTCGTTGGACACTGAGCTAAATAGGAGGATCGGAAAAGCGGCCACAACTCTGTCCACACTCAGCAAGAGAGTGTGGAATAACAACAAGCTGTACACTCACACCAAAATGCAAGTCTACAGAGCCTGCATCCTCAGCACCCTCCTTTATGGCAGCGAGACTTGGACCCTGTATGCCCACCAGGAAAAGAGGCTGAACGTCTTCCACTTGCGCCACCTCAGGCGCATCCTTGGAATATCATGGAAGGACAGAGTGACCAACACAGCCATCCTCGAGCAAGCTGGAATCCCAACCATGCACACCCTCCTCAGGCAGCGTCGGCTCCGCTGGCTTGGCCACGTCCACAGGAT
Source organism: Carettochelys insculpta (assembly GCF_033958435.1). Lineage (NCBI taxonomy): Eukaryota > Metazoa > Chordata > Testudines > Carettochelyidae > Carettochelys > Carettochelys insculpta. Next base: position 8,482,535 of record NC_134168.1, read on the forward strand.
GAATGACGGAAGGATTCCAAAAGACATCGTGTATGGTTAGCTAGCCTCTGGCAAAAGACCTCCCGGACGCCCCCAGTTGCGCTACAAAGATGTCTGCAAGAGAGACTTCAGAGAGGTAGACATCGAGCTGGACGACTGGGAAGAACTAGCAGACGACCGCAGCAGATGGAGGCAGGGGTTACGCAAGGGCCTTCAGAAGGGCGAGATGAAGATCAGACAGCTAGCAGAGGAGAAGCGAGCGCACAGAAAGCACAATAAGGACTTGCCAGGCACCCACTACATCTGCAAGAGATGCAGCAATGACTGTCACTCTCGTGTGGGTCTTCATAGTCACGATAGACGCTGTAAATGAAGTCCTCAATTGAAACTTTAAAGGGCGCGATCCATAGTCTGTGCAGACTGAAGGATGCCTACTACATGGGAGGAGGCGGAATTATTTGCAGCCGACTGAAATCACTGGTGAGCACGTGTTGCCCAATGTGCCCAGATGCACGGGCGGACCTAAGTCTAAGTCTAAGTCATCTTGCCTAGGCTGCTGGCCAGTCTCCTGACTAGGGACAAACCCATTTCTGCACAGCCTTGCTTTCTGCAGCTGTGTCGCTTTGGTGGCTTGTCCAGTACAGAAGCTCCACTGCTGTGGCCATGTCTTACGACCGGTATTTAGTGACCAGCCATCTGCTCCGTTACGCTGCTCGGGTGAGTGGCCGGGTTGGTGGCCAGCTAGTGGCAGGGTCCTGGGTAAGCAGCTCTGTGGGCTGCACAGTAGTAAATATTTTCTTGTGGCAATTACCGTGCTGGGGTTCCAAAGAGATTGGCCGTTTCTGATGGGATTATACACCCCTGGTAAAGCCGCCCTGGTGGGACACCTGCACTGTGCAACCGGTGCCATCCGTTGTTGCTGCCATAGGGGCACTTGTGCCCTTGCTACTGACCCTGACCATTGCCGCCATCCTGAGAATCCCGTCCACCACCGGGAGGCAAAAGGCCTTTTCCACCTGCTCCTCTCACCTCTTTGTGCTGACCGTTTTCTACGTGTGCCTGATCAGTGTCCATGTGGTTCCAACAGCCACCACGCCCACGGCCCTGCACAAACCCTTCTCTGTCTTCTACACCGTCCTGACTCCCTTGGTCAACCCTGCCATCTACTGCCTCAGGAACAAGGAGGTCCAGCAGTCCCTGCGGAAAGGGAGGCGTAATGTGGTTGCTTTCAGAAACCAGCTGTTGTGATTGAATTCCTCTGATGGGGGAAACCCAGCGAGAGGGGGTTCTCCGCTGGAAAGCTACCAGGTCAGCCAATGGGCAGAGAGAGGGATCTTTGAACGGAAGCTGTTACCTCCTGAGGGGGCTCAGTCTGCGTCTGAACACAGCAGAGAAACCACGCTGGTGGGCTTAATAAATCCGGTAATATTTCGGCCACACCGTGAGCTGGGCATACAGAAATGTAAGTAGAAAGGGAATGATCCGTCAGACGTGATCCGTTCCTCATTTGTTTCCAGCTCGGTGCAGGGTTTCTCAGGCTGGCTGGTGTTCCTCTTTCCCGCCGCTCTCCCCTGCACACACACACCCTGTAACTCTTAAACTCAACCCCAGGGAAGTGGTTTTCTGTGCGATCATCTCCCCTTTTGTTGTTTTAAATTCCCTGTAACACCCCGTCCATGTGCGCCCTGTCACCGCATGTGGGCGCTTTATCTTCTTTTGTTTGCTAATGAACCAGCTTCTTCCAGGCGATGATCTGACTCCTGGGTCCTAGGGAAGGCTCTGTGGATATGCCTGCCCAAGGCGGAATTGCAGCTATCAGGTTGCAGCTTAATTTCTTCCTCTCTCTTTCCAGGGTACCCCCAGGGCGACATCCCAAGTGGGTCCTCCTGGGATTTAAAATGATTTTTTCCACTTGGGTGGTGGCATCAACAGGTGCACAAGTGACTGCAACCCACCAGTCCCTAGCAGACACAGAACCCACTGATAAAACTATTTGACCCATTATGGGAGACTTTTTGGACCTGCCTACAGCCAGGCTTAATCATGCAGGCCAGTGGCAGGCTCATGTTGGAGGTAAGACCCACACAGTGCTTCATAAAGAGGAGCTTGTCCACTTCCACAGATGTCGGGTGCCCAGAAAGGTGGCCTCTAACATTCAACCTTGTGACGCAGGTGCTCCAGCATTAGGTCTACCACATTTCTGCGGGTTATTCTCCAGGGTTTCAGTGGTAAAAGAGTAGAGGAAACCCACCCGCATCCCCACTGCTGCCAACGTGGCCTCTAGCCCACTGTGACGAGTACATTACAGTGCAGGTGGTTGCCCTTGTACAACCAGCCTATTTAAAGGAGGCCCAAATGGGACTGGGATACAGGTACCAGGCAACAGCAGTGCCGTGGGGTTGGCAATATTAACAGGGTATTGAAAAGGGGTCGGCCAAACATATGCTAACAATTGCAGACGGCCATGCCCTTGAATTGTGATTATACAGATAAAGAGGATGGTTAACAGACAAAATAATATTAGGACCTGGAAGGAAACAATATGCTACCCAGTGAGAGGGAAGAGGTGTCACTCGCAAAAGGCTGCCAGCCTTCTCTCCCGAGAGCCATGTTTTCCTGCTTTTAGCTACACGACGGGCATGGCCGGGAAATGCCACGTCCTGGTGCCACCACAGGGCTCTGAAATGACAACAGGCCTCCTCAGCAGTGAGGCCCATCATCAGCACAGCCTCTCGCTTCACCAGTTCATCACCGTTCCTGGCGTCCTCAGACACGTCAGCTGCCGCTCCTAGAAAGGGGCCAGTGATCTGAGATCTTAATTCCATCGTATACTGAGCTGTGGGGGCGTCGTGCCCCTGACCGGCCCTCTCAGCATTGCGGAAGAAAAGTTCTACGCTGTCTCCCACCTGGTACATGGGCAGTTTTCTGGGCTGTTGAACAGAGGTTGGAGCTGGGGGGAGACGGTTTACCTGGAGCATTCCGCCACCTGAGCTTTTCCAGTTCAACTTCTGCCCATCTCACTCCTAGCGCCAGCTCCGCGCGCTGCCTCTGCTTCCATCTGTGCACGTTTCACCTCTGCTCCCATGCGCCGGCCTTCTGCCTGCTTCTCCTTAGAGCTTCCTCTCCTCCTTAGAGAGCTTCTGCCCTCCTGCAAGGCAGCCTCCTCGTAGGACTGGACGGGACCTCAGGAGCTCGTTGAGTCCAGTCCCTTGCTTGCTTGGCAGGACCAAGCACCGGCATTTTTCTTTTTTAAATCTGTTGCCTCCAGATCCCTAAGTGGCCCCCTCAAATACTGAGCTCACAACCATGGGTTTAGCAGGCCACCTTGTGGTCCATCGTGTGGCCAGGTCAGATTCACTCCTTCCATCTGCCCTGCGTTGTGCCATTTGGCTCATGTCCACGGTTGCTTCCAAGCTGCTGTGCCTGTCCCCAATTCTTACACTGGGCTGGTTCCTGCACAACTCTACCCAGCTATCTATTGCCCTGAAGGCTAGCAAAAAATCATCTCTTTGGTCTGGACTCTCAGCTTTACAGCTGAAACCTCTATGAGGGCCTGTTCCCCCACAGGCAGCACCATCCCAAATAGCAAAAGAAAGTTAAAAAGTGTCCCTTTAAAACCCCGAGGTCTGTGTTCCTGGGTCAAAATGATCCCACCTCTGCTGCCAGCATGTCAGGGCTACTCCCCACTCTGACACTCCGAGTGCAGAAGGTGGGGTCCTGCAAGATCTTCAGAAAATACCTGGTCTGTAAAAGCCTTTGCTTGAAAAGCTCCCCAAGGTCACAGATGCCCTGACCTGGGGGCAGGGGTGTAATCACAGCCACCACCTGAGTGGGAAAAAATCCCCTAACCCAGGCAGACACACTCAGGACCTCTCCCAGGGGGGTGCCCCAGGCTCTTAACCCTCCCTCAGGAGAGAGCTTAGCCACCAAGAATGTAATCTAGTAGCCGGCCTTGTTGTCTAAGGCCTGAACATGCACAGAAACAAGAAATCTCTAGGACACAGGAATCACATCGTGTGCTTTGAACAAGTCATTTATTCACAAAAGACGAGAAGAGAAACCATGCCGGCTGCAGCATTACTTCCCTGGGATTCATCTGAAAAATTAGAGATGACCAGGGGAAAAATCAAGTCATTAACCAAAGCAACTAAAGAGAAGGACAGTCAGTCCACACCAAATAACCATAACCTGATCTGCACATTTCCCTTCCCCTACCTATCTATGGCTGATTTGAGACAGTCAGGATATTTATTAGATTCATTCCAACCGCTTGGGAGCAGTCATCTCTCCCTGTCTCCTCGGCATCAGCCACACAGACAAAGACCCCTCAGACTGCATTTGTTTGCAGTTCAAAAAAGTTTCACCCGTTAACTTACCTGACCACCCCCTGCTGACAGCCTTCTGTGAACCCTTTACAGCCATTCATTCACGACCACAGGTTAGACAGACATCTATCAGGGAAGGTCTAGGTGGTGCTTGGTCCTGCTGGGAGGGAGGGGACTGGACTCAATGACCTCTCAAGGTCCCTTCAAGTTTTAGTGCTCTGTGATTCGATGAGCTATGAGTCCAGTCTGCAGCTTTAAAAATACCCAGCCTGGGTGTTCGCCGGGTTTGATTTTTTTCTCATTAACCAGAAACCGAAGCTGATTGAAATCACTGAAATCTTGCTCAGTCTGGAGGAAAACACAACCTATGTCCGTTTGTTGTTTCACTTCTAAGTTTGGGCCTTATTCTTGTACAACCTCTTTCCAGTGTAACATCAAGCATGTCAGTAGGGTTACTTCTCCTTCCTCCCAGGGTGAGTGAGAGTCATGGATTTTAGTTTCAATTAAGTTATTTCTAATGTAATATAGGAGGTTTCCTGGGGCACAGCTGAGAGAGCCAAACCAGGGCAAATTGCTTAAAACAGGGCTCCTTACAGCCCTAGACCATGGGTCCTCCTCAGCACCAAACCAGTTCCACAACCAAAACGCTCTTGTGCCACAGCCAGTACCCTCCTCACAGATTGGAGATTACGTCAACCTATCTCACCAAAACCACAAAGGTTCTTCCAGTCCCAAAGAATCAGCCACAGCCCCAGGTCAATACATACCCAGATCTTCCCCAAAAAGCACACCGTGCCAATCCTTTAGAATCTCAAATCTAAAGGTTTATTAATAAAAAGAAAGAATAGAATGACAGTAAATATTGATAGAGCAAATTGCATACATGAATCACACAGTTCTTGATGCGGGTTGCAGCACAGGGAATAGGTGTCTATCTTAAATGTCTCTGGAGCACGTCCTTGGTTAGGCTGGGTCTGCGGCCCTTCCAGGTCAGTTCACAGCAGAGGTGTTCCTGAAGTGATGAGCTGGATTGAAGAATGAGGGCTGAGGACTGAGGACTTCATGGACGAGCCTCAGGGTCCCCTTTATACCCTTGCCCATGTGGAGGGAGATCGTCTGTTCCTGCCTGTGTGAAAGCACATCCAAAATGGAGCCTCTCACATGAGCTCACCTCTCCGTGTCCTTTTTCAAGCATTCTGCCGTCGGCGGCCTTCTGGGCTACATGGCCACAGCTAAATTCCTGAGGTGTGGATTGAACTCAGGTGCTGCTGAACCTGGCTAGCAATCCCTGTACAGCACGTGCCATGTGGCCTCCCATTGTGGTCTCCCAGAGGCGACAATTTCAACTCTAAGCCCAGAGCCAATACTCATAACTCCACATGTAAAAATGATACAAATATATAAACAGCATCAATATTCAGTGAAGGACCAGCTTTCATTAGACACCTCGCTTGGCCGGCTTTCAACAAGATGGGCCAAACCCAGGACAGTGGTTCCCACAGTGTCTGCATGTTCATTTTAACGTCATGGGAAGACAAGGGGGTATTACCCCTATAACTTCCAGGGAGGACAACTCACAGAAGCAATGGATTTGTTTTTCTGATTGCCAGAACATGATTTTGTCCTTGTGATCAGTAAGTCAAATTGTTTTACATTCAGACTGGGAGCCAAATTAAGACAGAACCAATCTCGCGCTCTGCCAGCGAGGGACCCCAACTGCTCAACCCATTTCCCAACAGTACCAAAATGAAAGAACTGTCTTTCTGTTCCCTTTGCTCTTGGCCATTAATCAGTTGATCTGTGATCAGAACTTGTGTAAATCTTCCTCCTTCTCTACAGCCAGACTTTCTTAGCTTCTTCACGCTCAGCTCTCCAGCCAAGATGGATGTGGAAACCCAGTCCTTCCCCCAGTGACTTCTCACAATCCATCGGCCTGAGTAGAATCCTGTCCAGGAAATCTGAAGCCTCACTGCCTGTGAGCAGCTTGTGTGTGTGAAGAGTTCCAGTGGTGGGTCCGTTCTGGGCCCAACTCAAGGCTAGTGGTCACTGCTAGAGACGTTGGGGTCAGCACTCTTGACACCCAGCATCTTTCTTAGTGCCCCCTTCACTTCCTGGTTCCTCAGGCAGTAAATGAAGGGGTTCAACATGGGGATGGCAATGGTGTACACCACGGACACGAGCTTGTTGAGGTCAAAGGAGTAGATCCTCCGGGGCCGGGCGTACATGAAGACGGTGGTTGAGAAGAAGACGACAACCACAGTGAGGTGGGAGCCGCAGGTGGAGAAGGCCTTCCTCCTGCCCTGGGCGGTGGGGATGCGCAGGATGGTGCTGATGATGCAGATGTAGGAGGTGACAGTGACGGAGAGGGGGATGAGGAGGATGATCAAGGCACAGACAAAGTCCACCATCTCTGCCACTGTCATGTCGGAGCAGGAGAGGTTGAGCAATGGGGAGATGTCACAGAAGAAGTGGTTGATGACATTGGGGCCACAGTATGACAGCTGGGCGATGAAGAAGACCTTCAGTATGGACATGAGGAAGCCAGTCAGCCAGGAGCCCACCGCCAGCTGCAGGCACAGCCGGTGACTCATGATAGTCGGGTAGCGCAGTGGGTTACAGATGGCCACATAGCGGTCATAGGCCATGGCAGCTAAGAGGGCACATTCAGTGCAGAACAAGGCAATGAAGAAGTAGAGCTGGACCATGCAGCCCAGGAAGGAGATGCTCTTATTCACCACCAGGAAATTCACCAGCAGCTTTGGGACGGTGACCGAGATGTACCAAGCCTCCAGGAAGGAGAGGTGACTGAGGAAGAAGTACATGGGCTTGTGGAGGTGGAGGTTGGTCCAGATCAGGGCAATGATGACCATGTTCTGCAGGAGGGTCAGCAGGTATATGGTGAGGAACACCACAAAGAGCAGCACCTGCAGCTCCAGGATGGTTGGGAATCCCACAAGGATGAACTCCCGCACTCGGGTGTGGTTCTCCTGCTCCATCGTGAGCCTGGGGGTCTGCGAAGAAAGAAAGAAAGAAAGAAAGAAAGAGCATTTTAAGCTCTTTCTTACCACAGTTTTTTGAATTCCTCTGCATTGTGGGGAGAAATAAGTTTAAATGTCTATATGAGAAACAAGTTTCTATAATAGTGGACTCTGTGATCTGCTCTACAGGTTGTACCTCCCTCACCCGGCACCCTCAGGATGAGAGTGGTCATGAACATGGGGATTTACCGGACAAGGGGAAGTTAAGCTCCCAACGTGCCTGGAGGGAAGCCCTACTCCTGCAGGGTTCCTCACAACCCCAGCCAGGATCACTGAAACTGTGGAGCTGCTGGTGGGGATCCCTTCCACAGCCAGCTCCCTGTGCCATGGGGCTGCTGGGGTTCCCCACCCCAGCCAGGGGTCCTCGGGGCTGTGGGCTGCTGGCAGGGCTCCCAGCTGGGGCTGGACTCCCCACAGTAAGGCTCCCCAACCCCAGCCAGGCTCCCAGCAGTGGGTCTCCCTGACCTGGCTGCCTACCCCATGGCTGCCCCCCAGGCTCCCCAGAGTAGGATTCCAGCAGGGGCTCCCTGCCAGCAGCAGGGCTCTGGTGCAACCCGCACAGCTGGAGGTCCCTGGCCCAGCAGCCTCCATGGTCCTGCCGGACGCAGGAAGTTGCTGGACGAGAGAGTTTCAACCCGTCTGACACCGTCCAACAGCTGAATTCTGAAGCGAGAGAAGTTCCCACCCGGAGCAATGGGGACGTCTTTCACAGTGAGGCTCAGGGGCTGCTCCATCACCTGCCGCTTTTAAAGCCAGGTTGAGTTTTCCCCCTCACACACCTGCTCTCGTTCCAGCCTGGATTGGTCCGGGGAGGTTCTAAGGCCAGTGTCACGCAGGACTTCAGGCTAAACCAGCGGTGGACAACCTGTGGCTGGCAGGTTGCACCCAGCCCCTCAGGGACACCCACAGGTGGGGCACAAGGCCTTTTGCTGGTGCTGACTGTCCACAGGCCTGGTCCCGCAGCTCCCACTGACTACGATTTGCCGTCCTGAGCCAGTGGGAGCTGTGGGAGGCAGCTTGGGCCTCGGGCCTTGGGCCACTTCCTGCAGCCCCCATTGGCTGAGAACTAACAACCACAGCCAGTGGGAGATCTGGGAGCCAGGCGTGTGGCCGGTCAACCTCAGCTAAAGCTCTCACAGCCCCCAGGGAATGACCCTGACGGGCCGGGTGCATCCAGACAACTGCAGTTTGCCCCCCACTGGGCTGGGATCTATGAAATGAGCCACTGCTGGGTCTGTGTCAATTCATCCCAATAAAAGCCCTGGCTGGGATGATTTAGTTGGGGTTGGTCCTGCTTTGGGCAGCGGGCTGGACTCAATGACCACCTGAGGTCCCTTCCAGCTCTAGGGTTCTCTGACTCTATGATTCTCTGAATAATCAAACCCAGTATCCCGCTCTTCACCCAGCTGTCCCTGAGCCATTCAAACAGAGCTGGGCAGCGCTTTCAGAGGACCCCAAGGGATGAAATCTCAGGGGGATTTGTGGTCTTGGCACACTAGAAAACAGTCGGGTAGCAACATGAATGGGGGCATTCAGGGGGTGTGTTCATACCACACTTTCCCTTTTCATGGGAACAGAAACTCCCAAAACTGGAAATTTTCAATTTTAAGCCAAAATGGTGTTTCCGTTTGTCAAAGATGTACAATTTCCATGGGAAGTCGAGTCACCTGTCTTGAAAAAGTTCATTTGGTCACAAAATCAATTTTCCATCAAACCCAAACTGAAATGAGTGTGCTAAAAAGAAGATCGACCTTTGCTGTTCACTTCACTGCCTGCTACTCTCACATCCGCTTGGGGGACAGGAAATCAGTAGCAGTAGTAGCAGAAGAGGAAGAACAAAGCCACTTTCTGGGGTTTGGCTTCACATCCTGCCAGTGTCCCAGCCAAGTGCTGGGTGATTGCACTTTTAAGGGTTTTTACTGTGAGGCTTAGAACATCCGTTCTCCAGCGTTGGTACTCGCAGCCCCTTTCCCACAGCAAACCTCCTCCTGCCTCCCCCCGTCTCCACTACCGGCATTTTTAGATAACGAACCAGCCATAAATACTGGAGGCAAAGCAGGGCTTGTGTGGGGGCTGACGGCTCCCAACCACCCATTTCAAGAACCCCTGGGTTAGAATCATAGAATCACGGAATCCTAAGGCTGGAAGGGACCTCAGGAGCTCACTGAGTCCAGCCTCCTGCCCAAAGCAGGATCAACCCTAATTAAATCACCCTAGTCCTGGCTTTGTCAAGCCAGGACTTTAAACCTCTAGGGATGGAGATTCCACCACCTCTCTGGGTAACACATTCCAGTGCTTCACCTCCACCCAGGGAAAGAGTTTTTCCTCATATCCAACCTCCACCTTCCCCCCACGTCCTTGTAACTTGGGACCATTGCTCCTTGTTCTGCCATCTGTCACTACTGAGAGCAGCTTCTCGCCCTCCTCTTAAAACCTCAGCAGTGCCAAATGAAGGGGAATAATAACTTCTCTAGAGCTGCTGGAAATGCTCCTCCTAATGAACCCCAATGTGCCGTTAGCCTCCTTGGCTGCAAGGACACACTGTTGACTCCTATCCAGCCTCTCATCCACTGTAATCCCCATGTCCTTTTCTGCTGTACTGCTACTTAGCCAGTCGGTCCCCAGCCTGTAACAATGCTTGGGATTCTTCCATCCCAAGGGCAGGGCTCTGCACTTCTCCATGCTGAACCTCATCAGGTTTCTTTTGGCCCAGTCTTCCAAATCTTTCAGGTCACTGTGGACCCTACCCCCACCTTCCAACGGAGCCACCTCTCCCCTCACAAGAATTTGTGTTTTTATTAGGAAATCCCAGCACATGATAAATGTACATTTCACCACATGCGTGCACAACGATGAAAAACTATTTCCACTGATAACTGAAACTTACAGCTTGGTGAAGTAGGACAAATGCTCCTTGGGAACTTCCTCATTTGATTTCAGGCTATTTCCTTCACACAGACTGACGGGGTGTTCACAGCTGGTGTTTTACCAGTCACGCTGCTTTGATTCCCAATCTCAATGTCTAGGGTCGTTCCAAAACTGAACACTTCAGGTGGTAACAATTGAAAAGGTTTAAAAACAGCCGTTGAAATGATCTGTCGAGATTGAAAAATCACGTTGTGCGAAGCTGCTTATTCCCCACTTTTGCAAAGCCTGACGCTACGTCTACACGATGGAAACTGCAGTGGGCAGGTTCCTGGCCATGGCCCGAGCAGCACGGCACCAGCTACGTCAGGAGAAAGGTCTCTGTGAGTGTAGAAATACGACCTCCCCAGGTGAGAGGTGATGTGTCGAGGGAACCATTCTTCCATCAGCACAGGGATGGCCACTCTTTGGGGCTCTGCAGCATAGTCCTCTTAGTCAGGGATGTGGATTTTGCCCACCTCTGACCCATGTAGCTATGGTCACCCTTCTTTTAAGGGTTGACCATGCCTCAATCAAATGCTTGACTTCCTACTCAGGAGTCCCTTGCTCTCTTTTAGGGGCTCACACCTGTGTCTTTTGTCTTTGATGAATATTTTTGGGTTACAAACCTTTGAAACAATAACAATACCTGTGCTGTTTATTACTTCTATTTATCTTTGGTGTTACTGTGATGGAGCCAAGAAGCCACAGGACACATTGACGCCAGTAACCAGACCTCCTCTGCGCTAGGCACTGCACAAACACAGAACTAGAAGACTCCGCCTTCCCTGAAGGCCGAATAGCCTCCGAGTACAACTAGAGACAACCGATGGAGGAGACAGAGCAATGGGAGAGTACAAGAAAACAGAGAGATAACAACATTTCATTGGGTTTCGCACCAGAGAGATTGATGAGAACCTCTCTAATCTGACCTCCTGCACAGCACAGGGTAGAAAATTGCCCTTAACTTCCCTTCCTCCCTCCACATTATTATTAGAGCTGTTTTGATTTGCCATTCGGGTCAGACCACACGACCGTCCCAGTCCGCCCATCCTACCAAAAGCAGGTTGATTAAAATACAATACTAGTGATTGAAAAGGGGAATCAGCTTTACCCGAGGCATTTCCTTCTGAATGCAAAACCCAGCAGAGAGACTGTCAATGGGGTCAGACTGATTTCGGAGCAGAAGTCCCCTGGGAAGGGAGTGAGACGCCTGCTCCTAGATCCTATCAGGCGACAGATGTCCTGACCTCTGTTGCAGAGTGAGGAAGAGGAAGTGAAGCTGGGCTTTGAGGTACAGGCCAAAACCCTGCTACCCCGGAGTTTTACTTGTGTGGGAAATGGTGATAATTCATTTTCCTTTTTTCCAACTCAGAACTCTCAGAACTCAACATCCCACAGCACAGACATTCCTGGTCCTGACCAGCTCACCTGCAAATTCCCTTTGACAATGTCAGCTTGGGGAATCTGAGTCTCCATTTCACAACAAGGCAGAGCTCAAGCAGTGGGTCTGTCCCACAAAAAACTCATCACCTGATAAATCAATTTGTTAGTCTTTAAAGTGCCACATTTCTGCTGTTTGGTTTTGTTACAACAAGGCGCAGGTTAAGGAAGAGCTCGGCCAAGTCACTCATACAATCCTAGGACTGGAAGAGACCTCAGGAGGTGATTGAGTCCAGCCCTCTGCCCAAAGCATGTCCAAACCCAGCTAAATCATCCCAGCCAATTAAATCATCATCATCAAGCTGGGACTTAAAAACCTCTAGGGATGGAGATTCCACCAGCTCTCGAGGTAACACAGACCAGTGCTTCACCACCGCCCGGGTGAAATAGCTTTCGTAATAGCCAACCTTCACCTCCCCCTCTGGAACTTCAGATCGTTGCTCCTTGTTCTGTCATCTGCCACTGCCGAGAACAGCCTCTCTCCATCTTTTTTAAAGCCCCCTTGGGGAAGCTGAAGGCCGCTGTCAAATCCGCCCTCACTCTTCTCTTCTGCAAACTAAATAAGCCCAAATCCCTCAGCATCTTATCGTGGTTCATGTGCTCCAGCCCCGCAGCCATTTTCAGTTGCCCTTCGCTGGACCCTCTCCAATCCATCCACGTCCTTTCTACGCTGGGGAGCCCAGAAATGGACACGACACTCCAGGTGTGGCCTCACCAGTGCCGAGCAGAGGGGCATAATAACTTCTCTGGATCTGCTGGAAATGCTCCTCCTGATACACCCCAAGATGCCATTCGCCTTTTTGGCTGCTAGGGCAGAATCTTGACTCACATCCAGCCTCTTATCCACTGTAATCCCCAGAGTGGGTCTGTCCCACGAAAGCTCATCACCTAATACATTATTTTGTGAGTCTTTAAAGTGCTGCTTGACCGGTATTTTGTTTTGACAGTGTGTAGACTCACACGGCTCCTTCTCTGCTCCTATCACCCCCAGGTCTTTTTCTGCCGCACTCTTATTGAGCCAGTCACTCCCCAGCCTGCAACAGCACTTGGGATTCTTCTGCACTCTGCACTTATCTTTCTTGACCCTCATCAACTTCTTTTGGCCCAGCCCTGCAGTCGGTCTGAGTCACTTTGGACACACCGACGTGTTCCGCTCTCCCCCAGCTGAGTGATGAACCTGGGAATGAGCAAACATCGCTCCTGGGGCGTGGCCCAAACACCCTTTGTCCTGCAGGGTTTTACCTGCAGAGAAGGAGATTCAGGAGCACTTTTCTAGCCACGTGAGGCTCACTTTGTGCCCCAGGGTTGGGAGATTGGTGTGAAAGGAGATGTTAAGGACAGGCCCAAAAACTACCAGAAAGGAGAGAAATTGAGCCGCAGAAAAATGAAGCTCAGAAACGGCAGCAAAATAATGAAAAACAAAGTTCCCGAGGGCGTAGACCAGCGCTGATCTCCGAACTGAGAAACCAGTCTGCTGAGCTGACGGTCCCAGGAGTGCGCCGTCCCCTTCGCGCCGACAGAGCAAAGGCACAAACTTCCCTCGCCCCTTTGTGAATGTGCCAGATCAGCCCTGAGCCCAGATCCGGCCATTTCTGCTTTTCACTCAGCCGCGACTCAGGCAAAGTCTCAGTGGAGGAGACGGAAGATTTACCTCACGAAGGATTAGATCAAATCTGGGCAGTGAATTTGCTTTTGACTCTTGTTATCTGTCCAGCCCGACATGAATCTCTCTCACTTACCCAGTCTGGTTCTGTCTCTACATCCCTGCAGCTGAGATCTGCATGTGCTCCATAGCTCCGTCCTTCTGCCCAGAGATGCAGCTCTCCCATCTCTGTGCCTGCATTTATAGTCAGCTCTCGAATGTCGTTATCTAACTCGAGCTTCACCCTCCCCCCTTCTCCAATTAAACTAACGAGGGGGCTGCCTGGGGAACGCCACACTGAGCCCTGGGGACGTTCCCAAAGCAGGAGAGAGGAAAAGAAAGTTTTGCTCCATCACCAGTGCAGCAGGTCAGCATCTCCCGACCCTTCTCACCTGCCCGTCCATAGCCAGCCCCCATCCCCTGTGGCTGGGCTGCCGGCTCAGCAGGCTGGGATCTGAGCTGACTCCTGAATTCAGACCAGCTTCCCCCAGGTGACAGCAGTTCCCCAGCCCCGGCACGAGCCATTCACTCAGCATTGCTCGGCCTCCCCCGAACTCTTACTCCCATGTCCGGTCACCCACCTGGATGGGAGGGACTTTCCCCTCCACTTCCTTTCTAGTAACAGAGAGAGCCGTGCTCGTCTATGTACGGTCAAAACCAAACAGCAGCCCAGGAGCACTTAAAAGACGAAAAAAATAATTTACTAGGCGATGAGCTTTCGTGTGACAGACCCACTTCTTCAGCCCATCCATAGCCAGACCAGAACAGACTCAATATGTAAGGCACAGAGAACCTCTCTGCCCAGCTGTCGTGTGTGTCTGGCAATGCCCACACACCCCTCTGCCCGTCCATCACCATATTTCCCTCCCGCACGCCCGGCCTCTCTGCCCAGCTGTCGTGTGTGTCTGGCAATGCCCACACACCCCTCTGCCCGTCCATCGCCATATTTCTCTCCTGCACGCCCGGCCTCTCTGCCCAGCTGTCGTGTGTGTCTGGCAATGCCCACACACACCTCTGCCCATCCATCACCGTATTTCCCTCCCGCACGCCCGGCCTCTCTGCCCAGCCGTCGTGTGTGTCTGGCAATGCCCACACACCCCCCTGCCCGTCCATCACCATATTTCCCTCCCACACGCCCGGCCTCTCTGCCCAGCTGTCGTGTGTGTCTGGCAATGCCCACACACCCCTCTGCCCGTCCATCGCCGTATTTCCCTCCCACACGCCCGGCCTCTCTGCCCAGCTGTCGTGTGTGTCTGGCAATGCCCACACACCCCTCTGCCCGTCCATCGCCGTATTTCCCTCCCACACGCCCGGCCTCTCTGCCCAGCTGTCGTGTGTGTCTGGCAATGCCCACACACCCCTCTGCCCGTCCATCGCCGTATTTCCCTCCCACACGCCCGGCCTCTCTGCCCAGCTGTCGTGTGTGTCTGGCAATGCCCACACACCCCTCTGCCCGTCCATCGCCGTATTTCCCTCCCACACGCCCGGCCTCTCTGCCCAGCTGTCGTGTGTGTCTGGCAATGCCCACACACCCCTCTGCCCGTCCATCGCCGTATTTCCCTCCCGCACGCCCGGCCTCTCTGCCCAGCTGTCGTGTGTGTCTGGCAATGCCCACACACCCCTCTGCCCGTCCATCCCCGTATTTCCCTCCCGCACGCCCGGCCTCTCTGCCCAGCTGTCGTGTGTGTCTGGCAATGCCTACACACCCCTCTGCCCGTCCATCGCCGTATTTCCCTCCCACACGCCCGGCCTCTCTGCCCAGCTGTCGTGTGTGTCTGGCAATGCCCACACACCCCTCTGCCCGTCCATCGCCGTATTTCCCACCCACACGCCTGGCCTCTCTGCCCAGCTGTCGTGTGTGTCTGGCAATGCCCACACACCCCTCTGCCCGTCCATCCCCGTATTTCCCTCCCGCACGCCCGGCCTCTCTGCCCAGCTGTCGCGTGTGTCTGACAATGCCCACACACCCCTCTGCCCGTCCATCCCCGTATTTCCCTCCCACACGCCCGGCCTCTCTGCCCAGCTGTCGTGTGTGTCTGGCAATGCCCACACACCCCTCTGCCCGTCCATCGCCGTATTTCCCTCCCGCACGCCCGGCCTCTCTGCCCAGCTGTCGTGTGTGTCTGGCAATGCCCACACACCCCTCTGCCCGTCCATCGCCGTATTTCCCTCCTGCACGCCCGGCCTCTCTGCCCAGCTGTCGTGTGTGTCTGGCAATGCCCACACACCCCTCTGCCCGTCCATCGCCGTATTTCCCTCTCGCACGCCCGGCCTCTCTGCCCAGCTGTCGTGTGTGTCTGGCAATGCCCACACACCCCTCTGCCCGTCCATCCCTGTATTTCCCTCCCACACACCCGGCCTCTCTGCCCAGCTGTCGTGTGTGTCTGGCAATGCCCACACACCCCTCTGCCCGTCCATCACCGTATTTCCCTCCCGCACGCCCGGCCTCTCTGCCCAGCTGTCGTGTGTGTCTGGCAATGCCCACACACCCCTCTGCCCGTCCATCGCCGTATTTCCCTCCCGCACGCCCGGCCTCTCTGCCCAGGTGTCGTGTGTGTCTGGCAATGCCCACAAACCCCTCTGCCCGTCCATCACCGTATTTCCCTCCCACACGCCCGGCCTCTCTGCCCCGCTGTCGTGTGTGTCTGGCAATGCCCACACACCCCTCTGCCTGTCCATCCCCGTATTTCCCTCCCGCACGCCCGGCCTCTCTGCCCAGGTGTCGTGTGTGTCTGGCAATGCCCACAAACCCCTCTGCCCGTCCATCACCGTATTTCCCTCCCACACGCCCGGCCTCTCTGCCCCGCTGTCGTGTGTGTCTGGCAATGCCCACACACCCCTCTGCCTGTCCATCCCCGTATTTCCCTCCCACACACCCAGCCTCTCTGCCCAGCTGTCATGTGTGTCTGGCAATGCCCACACACCCCTCTGCCCGTCCATCGCCGTATTTCCTTCCCGCACGCCCGGCCTCTCTGCCCAGCTCTCGTGTGTGTCTGGCAATGCCCACACACCCCTCTGCCCGTCCATCGCCGTATTTCCCTCCCACACGCCCGGCCTCTCTGCCCAGCTGTCGTGTGTGTCTGGCAATGCCCACACACCCCTCTGCCCGTCCATCGCCGTATTTCCCACTCGCACGCCCGGCCTCTCTGCCCAGCTGTCGCATGTGTCTGGCAATGCCCACACACCCCTCTGCCCGTCCATCCCCGTATTTCCCTCTCACACGCCCGGCCTCTCTGCCCAGCTGTCGTGTGTGTCTGGCAATGCCCACACACCCCTCTGCCCGTCCATCGCCATATTTCCCACCCACACACCCGGCCTCTCTGCCCAGCTGTCGTGTGCGTCTGGCAATGCCCACACACCCCTCTGCCCGTCCATCGCCGTATTTCCCTCCCGCACGCCCAGCCTCTCTGCCCAGCTGTTGCGTGTGTCTGGCAGTGCCCACACACCCCTCTGCCCGTCCATCCCCGTATTTCCCTCCCGCACGCCCGGCCTCTCTGCCCAGCTGTCGTGTGTGTCTGGCAATGCCCACACACCCCTCTGCCCATCCATCGCCGTATTTCCCTCCCGCACTCCCGGCCTCTCTGCCCAGCTGTCATGTGTGTCTGGCAATGCCCACACACCCCTCTGCCCATCCATCGCCGTATTTCCCTCTCGCACGCTCGGCCTCTCTGCCCAGCTGTCGTGTGTGTCTGGCAATGCCCACACACCCCTATGCCCGTCCATCCCCGTATTTCCCTCCCGCACGCCCAGCCTCTCTGCCCAGCTGTCGTGTGTGTCTGGCAATGCCTACACACCCCTCTGCCCGTCCATCGCCGTATTTCCCTCCCACACGCCCGGCCTCTCTGCCCAGCTGTCGTGTGTGTCTGGCAATGCCCACACACCCCTCTGCCCGTCCATCGCAGTATTTCCCACCCACACGCCTGGCCTCTCTGCCCAGCTGTCGTGTGTGTCTGGCAATGCCCACACACCCCTCTGCCCGTCCATCCCCGTATTTCCCTCCCGCACGCCCGGCCTCTCTGCCCAGCTGTCGCGTGTGTCTGACAATGCCCACACACCCCTCTGCCCGTCCATCCCCGTATTTCCCTCCCACACGCCCGGCCTCTCTGCCCAGCTGCCCAGAGGGTCGCACTCCCTGCTCCCAGTTGTAGTCATGTAGTAAGTACCGGCCCAGTATGAGGCCTTAGGCCTGAACCAAAGGAATGGTCAGGACTTTGCTAACAGAAAGCCAAGTGCAGCTGTGAGCTAAAGCAACGCATTGCTCACAGAAGGCGGCAAGAAGAGGGTCGCTGGTGCATAGACATCTCTGCCTGGCATATTGAAGTGTGAACACGGTACCAGAACTCCCGACCCTGGAACATCCCACGGATGAGAACGAACAGGCCGACCCACCCCAATGACAGGGGCAAAGGGAGTTGTTTTGTTCGAACCAACATGTACAAGGTGAGAGGCGGCACCTGGCTACGTAGAAGGGTTGTACCCCAGTACGTCAGGAGTGAGGTGTAAGTTGTTTGTACCTGTGTATAAGAATGTACCCCTGGGGTGTGGTCTGGGTCCGGCCGAGGGGGCAGTGGAAAGTCCTGCCACTGACTGAGCCGAGTCCATTGACCGCGGGTGCATATTTGTAGTTTGCCCTGACTTAGACTAAGAAATCTACAGGGAACTACTATTGTATCCAATACGGCAAGAAACCTGGCCAACGCGCCTTCACACCTTGCTAGACTCTGTGGTCACTGGGGGTTCTCCTCGGGTCTGCTGTGTCGGCTGTCTGCAGAGCTGGGGCAGCGCACAGAGGGAACACGCACGCAGCCGAGCGATACCAGCATTGGAGAGAACAGAGCACCACGCTGGTAGCATCTGACAACACCAGTCAGTGCTGCCAATGGGCCGAACAAACTCCCGGGGCACTGACAGGCCCAGCCCCAGCCATAGGCCCTGAGATCGGGACTGGGGCCCAGCAGCTTTAAGGCGTCATCAGGCTCCCCGGCCCGTGTGCGCTGAACACAGCTGGGCTGGGCTGGGCTGGGCTGGGCTGGGCTGGCCAGAGGGAGAATCTCCTCCGCTCGGCCAAGCAGACGCCCCCCGGGGGTTCCCCCCACTGGGGAGGATGTGGCTGAGCCGGCCGGAGCCAGGTCCCACTGCCGGGGGCGGCCGGAGCGTGTCCCTGCCGCGAGACGCAGAGACTCCAGCTCTGCCTGGCCAAGGTGCCCCGGCCCTGTGAGCGAGGGGCTGGGGCGGGGCGGGGCGGGGGGCTGTGCCCACACCCAGGGAAACCTGCCCCAGCGCTGAGGAGCCCAGGCCGGTGCGGCCCAGAGCGGAGCTGGCGCCTGCGGACGCGGAGGGGCTGGAAGGAGCAGGCGGGTGGGCGCAGCCTGGCCGGGGGGGAAGGACCCAGCCCCGGCCCAGCCCGGCCAGTGGGGCTGGGAGGGGGGGGGGGCAGAACTGCCGCCTGCGCCTGCGTCCCAGGGAGGGAAACCCAGCGCTGGGAGAGGGAGTCTGGAGGGACCAGGCGGCGCCAGCCGAGCGGCGGAGCTGGCGCCAGGCGGCGCTGCCCCCGGGAGGCAGGGAGCCTGCAGGAGAACCCAGCGCTCTGCTCTGCTCTGCCCTGCTCTGCTCTGCTCTGCCCTGCCCTGCCCTGCCCTGCTCTGCTCTGCTCTGCCCTGCCCTGCCCGAGCAGGAGGGGTCTGCCCCTGGGGGAGAGTGCGGTGTGCAGACACACACACACACACACACACACACAGAGACAGACACCGACACACAAACAGACACACACACACACACCCCCAACACAGACGCACACACACCCACTCACACACAGAGACACACACAGAGACACACACACATACAGATATACAGAGATAAACACACATACAGACTTATACACACCCGTTCACCCACAGACACACAGACACATATAGGCACACAGACACACACACACAGATACACAGAGATTAACACACATACAGGCATACACACCCATTCACCTACAGACACAGAGACAGACACACGCACACACACGCACACACCCACAGTCGTCGCACCATTCAGCCTGCGCAGACTATGGATGGCGCCTTCCGTAGTTCCATGTGGGCTCGTGTTTGCAGCGCTGGCTGTGACTGTGACTGTGAGGGCCCACACGAGAGTGCCAGTCTTGCTGCAGCTGTTGCCTGTGTGGTGGGTGCCTGGCAGGACCTTGCCGCGCGTTCTGTGCGCTCGCGTCTCCTCTGCTCGCTGTCTGACCCTCAGCTCACCCTTCTGACGGCCCTTGTGTAGTTCCCGCCTCCGTCTGCTGCGACCGTCTGCCAGCTCCCCCCAGCTGTCGGCTCAATGTCTCCCTCCCGCAGGTCCCTCTTGCAGACATCTTTGTAGCACAGCTGGGGGCGTCCGGGGGGTCTTTCGCCAGAGGCTAGCTCGCCATACAGGGTGTCTTTTGGGATCCCTCCATCGTTCATCCCATGGACACGGCCAAGCCAGCGGAGCCGCCGCTGCCTGAGGAGGGTGTGCATGCTGAACACAGACACGTACACACAGGCACACATTTATACATACACACATACTTACACCCCCCCCACACACACACCCACACACACGTCCCCCTGTGATCCCAGCACGGCTGTGGGGGTGGGGCCCGGTGGGGGGTGGGACTGAGCGGAGCCACACCTACGGCCCCTCCCCTGCCCCACATGTCCAGCCCCAGCCCAGAGCCTGGTGCGGCGCTTCCCCCCACCCGGCTGCACCGGCGGCTCTGGGAGTTACAGGGTGGGGGGGTGAAACCACGTGGAAGCGGGGGAGGGGGAGTGAAACTGAGGGGAGGTTGGGGCCAGAGAGGGGAAGTCAAGACGAGGGGTGGTTTGGGGAGCTGGGGGGGCGGGCGGTTTGGGGCCAGGGAGGGGGAGTTAAGCCAGGAACCAGTTTCGGGTTCGGGGGGGCAGGGGAGCTTGGGGCTGAGTTCCAGTCCCCAGGAGTCCTCACTCCCAGACCCACTGCCCAGACCACAGGGCCGGATTCCCACTGACCCCGGGGGCAGCCAGGGACACCCCTGCTAGGGCCCTGGCCTGGGATGGGCAGAGCAGGGAGGGCCCCGTCCCAGCGCTCTGCACGGACATCCCAGAGCAGGAGGGGTCTGCCCCAGGGGGTGGAGCCTGCACTGCACAGACACACACACACTTACATACACACACACACGTACCCATGCACAGGCACACACACTGGGGCACATTAATAAAAAGTGGGGCTGTGGGCGGTGAAGCCACATGGGAGCTGAAGGGCGGTTTGGGGCATGAATTCCGGTAGGGGGAGGGGGCCGGTTTGGAGCGTGAGTTCTGGCGGGGAGAGGTTTGGGGCATGAGCGCTGCCCCCACCCCTAGGAAATCAGCCCTGCGCACACACACGTGAGCAGCTTTTGGAGCAAAACCCCCGTGGGGTTCGTCTCAGCTGGGAAACGGGCTCTGCCCACTGAGTTCGTTGCTGTCAGTCTCTCAGGTGCCACCGGACCACTCGCTGCCCCGTCTGAGTCCTTCCGCCCAGCTCGCGGGATGGAGCCGCAGGAGTCAGGAGAATCTGAGCCCAGATCCCCGCCCGGCCCCGAGAGCGGCAGCAGCTCCGCACACATCTCAGGTGCCCGCTCAGAGCTGCCCAGGGGATTTGAGCACCCAATTCCATTTCCTGTTAATAACAGGTGCCCAAACCACCTAGGTCACTTGGACAATCTCTGCCTCAGTCACTCTCCCCAGACTCAGGGGCTCACAGTGGGGCTTAAAGCCACCGGTTCCCTCCCTCTCCAGCGTGTGGTGGCAGGGGGGACGTGGGCCTTCATTGCTCTACCCCATCCAAGGGCAGGGCCCTAGCGGGGGTGGCCATGGCTGTGACTGGGGTCAGTGGGAATCTGGCCCAGTGGTCTGGGCAGGGGATTTGGGAGTGAGGACTCTTTGGTTCTGGTCTCAGCTCTGGCAGAGGAGTGGGGTGTAATGGCTAGAGCTAGTGGAAGTTGGAGCTCCTGGGTTCTCATCATGGCTCTGAGACAAGAGTCTGAGCATCAGGAACCTGCAGCTGTGAGCCCTGGGGGTTGTCCCAGCCCTGACTTTGGGGTGTCTTCCTGGGACAAATCAGTCCTCCTTGTAGGCAAAACAGGTCAAATAATTTACCAGGAGAGCGAATCTCAGAATGATTTTAATTTAGAAAATACAGGTGAAGATGAGGATGACAATGATACAATTTCCCATAAACCGATTCTCTCAGTGACTATTGTTTGTTGCAGCCTGAGGCAGTGTTATTTTCCTCTGGGGAATACGGCAAGAAATTTTGCCTGAGGGACTTGGTCCCAGAAGCCAGTGAATGTAATAAACACACCTGTTTCCTTCAGCACGTCCAGCACCAGCAGCAGCTGGGAGGTGGAACTGCCCATCCTGAACAAGGTAGGGAAAAGGAGCCTTCAGCCCCCGGCCATCCTCCCACTGCAATCCTCAGTGTTGTGCCCCACTCTGCAACGGGAGCCAAATCACCTCACTGGTTCCTTCATCTGAATTTTCCATATGTGTGTGGAGAACTTAGTGTCTGTCTGTCTGAATCTGTCATTCAGAATTTACCTAATGTAGCTACCTTGGGTGAGGCCAAGCGCTGGATTTCAGGCCGTGGGGGTCATTGGCACAAGGTGAAGTTCTGGTCCCCTCATTCCATAGTGCCCAGCAGAGTGAGAGATGAGCCCCACACCTGCCCCTCCTGCCCACGCCTGATTCTTTTTGCGGTCGCAATGTTGGTGTTTTTAATTCTCACAGCTCTCGTCTTTTCTCCACTCTGCTACCCAGCCTTCCTCCTCCTCCTCCTCCTCATCCACAGACTCTGAGTGTAGCTGTTGTTTCGTAAGGTGTGTGCTGTTTATGAATTTGAGCACAGTCGGCTGGGTGGGCTCCGTCTGATGTCTCCTCATCAGAATAGCCACTCCTGAATACAAGCACAGCACGTGCTCCACAGGTGAAGCCCACTGATTTAGAGGTGGTCTCTCTCAACCAAATTTATCTGAGCCCTTTCGTTACATAATGTGGGCTTTGTTAATTTATAATTTGTTGCATAGTCTCCTGTTTCTAAAGGGACTGTCTGGGTGACTTGAAGAGCACTGAAATTACCACTGAGCTTTCAATGGCAAGAATCTCCCCGGACCTTATTCTCAGTGGTGAGTACATCGTAGAATGCTGGGCCTGGAAGAGACCCCAGGAAGTCATTGAGCTCAGCCCCCTGCCTAAAGTAGGATCACCCCCGACTAAATCATCTCAGCCAGGACTTTGTCGAGCTGGGACTTAAAAACTCGTAGGGATGGAGGTTCTGTGCTTCCCCACCCTGCTGGGGACATAGTTATTCCTAATATACAACCAAGACTTCTCCCACTGTAACTTAAGACCATTGCTCCTTTTTCTACCATCTGTCACAACTGAGAACAGCCTCTCTCCACCCTATTTAGAGCCCCCCTTCGGAAAGTTGAAGGCTGCTATCAAATCCCCACCTCACTCTTCTCTTCTGTGAACTAAATAAGGCCAAATAATGAAATAATTCCACTTGTTTAGAGTCTGTCCAAATGTCAACTAAGAAACAAAAACAAAAACCAAAATCCATTCTGGAAATAGAATTAATCGATATGGATGTTTTCCATCCGTAAACACTGAGAAAACATTTTGTGTTGGACGTTTGAGTTCATACAGACTCTTGCAAACTGAAATTTGTGTTTTTGCTGCTTCAACTTTTCATATTGATTGAGGGTGAAAACACACACTGGCATTTCCCACAGGATGGAAATTCCATTTCCCAGCCAGCTCTGCATTTAGTGCCATGGTCCTGCTGAGGAAAGTCCTTCGTAATGTCAGTGAAGGTTCCTCAAAGGAGCTCTTAGGACAGACACAAGAATTCTCACCGCTTCTGTATGTTTAGAAAATATCACTCACAGCTGTTTGAAAAGGTTCTGTGATGTGCACTGGGCGTAGCTCAGCCCCACCCTTTCCTTTGCTCCTGTGATTTCATGTTCTCTCTTTGTTCTCTTGGAGAGCGTGTGTCATTGAGAGTCAGAAGATCACAGTCTCCAGGTCTGGGCGTTCCCACTCAGTGTGTCTCTTCTGTCACTCTGGTTCCCACTTACGAGCTCACTGTTATTTGCTGCAGTCCTGTGAGAGCCCCATAGTGAGGAAGATACAGGCAGGCAAAATCCATTTGTTGTGTCTCATTTTTAATTCAAGAGTGTCACCATCATAGGAGAAAGCCCCACGACTGGTGCAACTCGTAGACTCAAACAATCATAGAACATTAGAACTGGAAGGAACCTCGAGAGGTCGTTGCGTCCAGTCCCCTTCACTGCCCAGACCGTCCATAGGTAATTTATTCCAGCGTTTAACCACCTTGACAGCTGGGAAATTTTTTCCTAATGTCCAACCTAAACCTCCTGCTGCAGTTTAAGCCCATTGTTCCTTGTCCTCAGTACAGCTCCTTTTACACCCCTGGCGTTGTTACGATTTACACCACGTGAGGAGCTGGCCCTGGGTCTTGCCTCTTATGTTGACACAAACCAACGTATTGCAGAACTGGCTGTGAGGGAGGCAGGAATGATTTGGGTCGTTCACTAACATTGAAGGAAGAATAACGCTGTGCAGAGCAGAAAGGCCAAAGTCCCCCACGGCTTTCAGATTCCAGGGGGCTTCTCCATCGGAAAACGGTTTCCAGCGTGTTTCGGCTCCGCAGTGTCCGTTTGCTGGTGTGAGGTGTCACTGCAGGGGAATCCGGGCACTGGTGGTGATTACTCGTATCATTTACATACGAGTGAGAGGAGAATGTGCCCTCGTCTGAGAAATCGTATTTGGGAACTCGGCTGCGGTGACACTTTCACCCCCCGACTCTGCAGTGACCCCCACACTGCACCCTCCATCTGGCACCCTCCACCCTCTGTCCTGAGCTGCCCCAACCCGCCCAGACCCTGCACAGACTGCATCACACCCCAGCAAGGACCCCCCCACCCAAACACCTGCCCTAACGCCCCCCCAGTCCTCTGTCCTGAGCTCCCTCCCCCACTCCATCCCCCTCCACCTTTGCCCTGAGACTCCCCACACCAAACCCTGCACCTTCAGCTCTTGCCCTCACCCCCGAACCTCACAACCAACAAATACTCTGCCCTGACCCATCCCTGCCCTCATAGGCCCCTCCCTGTCAATAATCATCTCCCTGGTGTACAACCACTCAGCACTTCCCACCCCCTGGCCTGAGTCCCCCCAACTCCCAACTTCTGCACCCCCATCCCCTGTCCTTAACCACCACACACAACGAGGCCTCCCCCGTAACCCCCTGCCCTCACTGCAGCACCCTCTGCCCCCTGCCCTGGTCCCGAACCCTCCCAGCTTCTGCTCCCCCTCCTCCACCACCCACCCCTTCCCCTCCACCTTTCCACACTCCAACAGTCCCTCACCCCCAGCCTTCAGCCATCTGTCTCCACCCCCACTGACATATCTTACACAGCCCATGGGGAGCCCCCCAAGGGTTGGGGGTGCCCATACAAGAGTACCTCAAACACACAGCTGTTACCTTCACCCCTGGGCTGCACCAGGGTGATCCACAACAACGGGCTCAACCTACCGCACCATTCCTTTTCACCACGCCTTTCAGACCAGCGAGACAGCAGAGACGCAGAGCAGGAAATGCACTTTCCCACTGGAAGTGACACATCTGACACAGCGCCACATTCACTGAGGGAATTAGACCCCCGTCAGGTCCAGCTCCCTCCCATTCACACAGAACGGCCCCATCGAGAGCTGTTGGAAATGCAACAAACAGACAACACGGACTGGAAACACAGAGACAGAGACAAGCGGCTCTTCCATGAGATGAAAATGAAGAACTCCGGGAAACTCACCTTCACATGGACAGGAGAAGACAGTGAACATCTCAACCCAGTGACAGTGAGGAGCCCTGAGAAACCTGACTTCCAAGAGACAGAAGAAGACAGTCAACCCCTTGAGCACACAAATTAATGTCCCTGACTCTGCTTAAAGCCCTGAGCAAGGCCGGGTCAGTTGCTGTTTTTTATAGAGAAATTATAAAATATAGAAAATCAGCAGGTGTTAGTCAGAAGGGTCCGAACAGGAAGGAAACCAGGACCAATGTTTTAATTTGAAGTCACATTTCTGACATGCCTCAGACCCAGTGTCTTTGTCCCCCTACAGATGACCTCTTCCGATGGAGACCCTGGAGGCAACCAGACCATCTCCGGTGTGTTCATCCTGGTGGGGTTCTCCTACCTTAACAAGCTGCAAATTCTTCTGTTTGTGGTGCTTCTGGACATCTACCTGCTCACCCTGATGGGGAACCTGCTCGTTATCCTGCTGATAAAGCTGAGCCCCTCCCTCCACACCCCCATGTATTTCTTTCTGCTGAACTTGTCTTTCCTGGAAATCTGCTTCACCAGCAGTGTGGACAATTCTTTGAAGGGGTTAATAAACATGCGGACAAGGGGCACCCAGTGGACATAATATACCTAGATTTCCAGAAAGCCTTTGACACGGTCCCACACCAAAGGCTTTTATGTAAATTAGGTGGTCATGGGATAGGAGGAAAGGTCCTTTCATGGATCAGGAATTGGTTAAAAGACAGAAAACAAAGGGTTGGAATAAATGGTAAATTTTCACAATGGAGGAGGGTAACTAGTGGTGTTCCCCAGGGATCAGTCCTGGGACCGATCCTGTTCAACTTGTTCATCAATGATCTAGAAAATGAGGTAAGCAGTGAGGTGGCAAAGTTTGCAGATGACACCAAGTTGTTCAGGACAGTCAAAAGCAAAAGGGATTGTGAAGAGCTACAAAAAGATCTCAGCAAACTGAGTGATTGGGCAGCAAAATGGCAAATGAAATTTAATGTGGGTAAGTGTAAGGTAATGCATGTTGGAAAAAATAACCCAAATTACACGTACTACATGATGGGGTCAAATTTAGCTACGACAGATCAGGAAAGGGATCTTGGAGTTATAGTGGATAGTTCTCTGAAGACATCCACGCAGTGTGCAGCGGCAGTTAGTAAGGCAAATAGGATGTTAGGAATTATTAAAAAAGGGATCGATAATAAGACAAAAGATATCATACTTCCCCTATATAAAACTATGGTACGCCCACATCTCGAGTACTGCGTGCAGATGTGGTCTCCTCACCTCAAAAAAGATATATTGGCATTAGAAAAGGTGCAGAAAAGGGCGACTAAGATGATTAGGGGCTTGGAAAGGGTCCCATATGGGGAGAGGCTAGAGAGACTGGGAATTTTCAGTTTGGAAAAAAGGCGATTGAGGGGCGATATGATAGAGGTATATAAAATCATGAATGGTGTGGAGAAAGTGAATATAGAAAAATTATTTACCTTTTCCCATAATACAAGAACTAGGGGACACCAAATGAAATTGATGGGTAGTAGGTTCAAAACTAATAAAAGGAAATTTTTCTTCACACAGCGCACAGTCAACCTGTGGAACTCCTTGCCCGAGGAGGCTGTGAAGGCCAGGACTCTATTAGGGTTTAAAAAAGAGCTGGATAAATGTTTGCAGGTTAGGTCCATAAATGGCTATTAGCCAGGGATAAAGTATGGTGCCCTAGCCTTCATAACAAGGGCAGGAGATGGATGGCAGGAGATAAATCACTTGATCATTGTCTTCTGTTCTCCTTCTCTGGGGCACCTGGCATTGGCCACCGTCGGCAGATGGGATGCTGGGCTTGATGGACCTTTGGTCTGACCCAGTATGGCCATTCTTATGTTCTTATGTTCTTATGTCCCCCAGCTGCTGGCTCA
Source organism: Carettochelys insculpta (assembly GCF_033958435.1). Classification (NCBI taxonomy): domain Eukaryota; kingdom Metazoa; phylum Chordata; order Testudines; family Carettochelyidae; genus Carettochelys; species Carettochelys insculpta. The sequence continues at coordinate 8,509,660 of NC_134168.1, forward strand.
CCTCCTGGTGGAGGAAAAGACCATCTCCATTGCAGCTTGTGCAGTGGGGTTGTATGTCAATGCCATCATGGGCCTCACGCAATGCTGCCTCCTCGCAGCCATGGCCTATGACCGCTACGTGGCCATATGTCACCACCTGCACTACGCAACCATCATGAGCGCCCGGGTCTGTGCTCTGCTTGTGGGGGCTTCATGGGCTGCTGGCATCTCGGTGGAAGTTCCTCTGACTATGTGGATCTTCAGCCTGCCCTTGTGTGGCTCCAACCGCATCCAACACTTCTTCTGTGACTTCCCACCAGTGCTGAGTATGGCATGTGCCGACACATCACAGATTAAGATTGTTGATCTCATGGTAACAATTGTGTTCATCCTGTGCCCTTTCCTGTTGATACTCCTGTCCTACGCCCGCATTATCTCCACCATCCTCAAGCTGCCATCGGCGGAGGGAAAGCATAAAGCCTTCTCCACCTGCTCATCCCACCTCACTGTGGTGACCGTGTCCTTGTAACCTGCCACCCCAAAGGGGGTAGAAAAGTATTCTTTTGTCTTTCAGAAACACAGGAAAGCTGGTAGTTACTGAAGAACAACCTAAACATCATGAATCTCCTTTTAAAATGAAGAATGTGGTTTTGTATTTTATGTTTGTGCTTATCTTATTAACAGCCTGACTCATGTAAGCGAAGCAGGGGGATAATTACTGCTGTTCAAGCAAATTGGTTTGCTTCCAAATTCTCCTAAGTAGCCCAAACTACTGTCTGGCTTGCCCTGTCTGCCAAGCCCATGACGTGGGCAAACCTGTAAAGACAGTTCTGGCAACCAGATCTCTGCCTTTAGGACTGTTCCTGCAGTTACAAATGAGCTTCATTCAGCTACCCAAATGTAAATCTTTTAAAATGTGCTGGTTATTGAATGTTTGTTCTCGGGATGGGTAGAGGAATGTCCATGCCGGAAAGTTAATACCGCACAGAACTCCACCTTAATTAAGGAATCTCTATGGAAGGTGGGAATGCCTAGTGAGTACCACCATGCCACCGAGCAACCCCTAAGTATAGGACATGTGTCAGCCCTGCAAAAGAATAACACCCCAGCTGCACAGCTAAATAACCTGGCAGATGCAGCAGCCCAGATCTCTGCTGCCCAAGTAGATTGGGAATGTTTATATCTATGGCTGCATGAGACTCTGGGGCACACAGGGAGTGATGAGCTGGTACGGCAAGCACATATCAGGGGGTGGCCTATCACTCACCAACAGGCTAGAGACCTGTTGCAAGCCTGTACTATCTGTGCTAAAACCTGAACACACATAGCTGAAGGACAGCGATTTGCCAGACTAAGAGATGGTAAAACACTATGGGCAACCTGGCAGGTTGATTACATTGACCCACTTCCTATGACCAGGCAAAGGTGTAAGTACCTCTTGACTGGAATGGAAGTTGTTTCAGGAATTGGTTTTGCACACCCTGCCCCATTGGCAACAGGACTGTCCACAATTATGGGACTAAACTGCTTAACAGCAATTGTCCCAGCACCCCATGAAATCCAGTCTGACAACAGCTCACGCTTTAAAAACAAAGTAGTACAAGAGTGGGCTACTAAGCATGGAATTGAGTGGACTTACCACAGCCCATACCGACCCCCGTCCAACGGCATAGTCGAGCGCTGGAATGGGCTGTTAAAAAGCCACTTGAAGCCCACGGCTGACACTTGGGAAAACAGGATGGATAAGGTGGTGCAGCACCTAACAATGAGCAAACCCCTACGGGCACTCCAATCAGCAGAGGATTCTTCCCTACAGGGAAAAATTCCTCAACTTTGGTTGCGCCACTCAAGGACTCCAAATCTAATCCTGGAGATACTGTTGTAATTAAACACCCTAGCCTGGGAACACAGACTCATGTACTGCACTCATACAAAGGTGGGGGTGTAGACTGCTTTAGACTCTAAAAGGGAACGAATAACCATTACCAAGGCTTGGATCACATCCAAGACCGGCTGACCTTGTGTTTTCTCTCCAGAAAAGAAGGAACCACCTGGAATGCACACCTCCCTGGGAGGAAGCAAGGCAATGGCCACCTGTAACATCAGTACACACCAAAGAACTTTAATGTACATAATATATGCATGCTGCTAGATGCCATATTAATACTAATAGACTCTTAGTAATTGCTATAGGCCTAGTTGTGTTGTAGCTACCTTCAACCCAGCTGACAGCATGGCACCTCAACTCCTCGTCATCTTCCTGACAACCTCGCTGACCTTTGCCACGCCTAAGCATCCCCTCAGGAATGCCATCCAGTCCATCGTCTCCACCGCTGGTGCCACGGATTGCTGGATGTGTACCCTGCTGAACTCCTCTACCACATTGGGAATTAAGTTTGTCCCTCTGAACCTGAATGATTGGTGGGAAGTTCTGGTTCTGGTTTTGTTATTGTATCCTGTAACGGGATGAGGCTTGCTGGGATTTGAGTCCCTGACAACCTTGTTGTCCCGGGTGCTGGGAGGGTGGAACTGAATGTCTTGCTTGTAATTCCTTGGAGTGGAAGCCATCGCGTGCGAGGAAGCTCCAAGGTTAAGCTGGGCCCTTCCATCCTGTCCTCCCACCCATGCTGGTGTGGGTAGAAGTAACCGGTTTGAACTCTCTGGATTAGACCATAATTCTCATCTGCCTTCCTGTCTAATTGTTCTCTGTCTGAGTGTCAGCAAGTGATGGGTGGGTCTCAAAGTATGTAGTCCTGGCCCAACAAGGAAGTGTTTGTGCTGTAATTAACCAATCTTACTGCTTTTAGGTAAACACTCAGAACAGATTAAACAGGATGTATCTGCCATCAAAGATGCAGTTAAAATCTCACAAGCTGTAACTAAGAATGGAAAGATCTCATGGTCAAAATGGTTAGCTCAACAATTAGAATTTTCTCTTACTCCATTCCTGCATTCTATTGTAACCACTATTTTGATTGTTCTTATCATAGTAGTTGTGTCTTGTATAACACTGTGCATCGTTAGGAGACTGATTGACGTGGCTATCTCCTCTATGAAAATCCGATACATGGAGCTGACAAGTGATCCTAGCCAATTCCGCGATTCCCCACATACTGATCGGATCATTGGGCACTTTTAGACTTCCCCCAAGGAGGGCAAAAGGTGCTGGCATCACCACCACCTTGCGTTCTGGGATGTAGTGTGGTGCATCAGGGGGTGGAATGTAGCCAGACAGAGTCTCCCCCTTACAAGCCAGCTTGCTTGTTGCCCCCCCCCCCCCACTGAGGAGCACACAGGGCACGGAAATGGCTGCTGACAGCACAGTCTTTGATGCCCTCATTGAGGCCCAGATATGCTGGCTTATCGTGACCCTGAGAAGCAGAAAGTACAGCTAGAAGGCTAACAGGCCAGACTGTCAACATGAGGGCGGGGGGGACCCTAAGAAATCACCCCAGCTGGCATTGATCAATATGATGCACACACAATCACCCAGAAGGGGACGTGCCCCGCCCGCACAAAAGAATGTCCTGTACTCCTAAATTGTTTATCTCTTGTCTTACAAGTGCAAACTAAGTAGAAATGCCCTTGTAACAAACTGGAGTCACAAAGACAAACCAGTATGATCTGGCACCATAGATAAGAAAGAGAATACGTAACCCAAAAGGGGGTATAAAAGATGGGTCCAGCAGAACTCTAACTGAGTGCATTTCAACCAACTTCCTGCTGGTCGGGTCAGGTGATTGCCTCCCGAGGTCCACAGCTGGGGACGCCCAACCTCGTATTTGTCTTTCCGTCGGAATTGAGTGACCGATCCGGCTTGGCTACGCTGGTATCGAGAGACGCAGAGAGGGTAAGATACACCCATGCTAGGTCTCTGACTTTTTTTTGTGCACAGCTAAAGAATTAGAGCTCTGTAACTAGTATCAAGATATCATTGTGTTAGATGGTAACAGATATCTTTGTATTGGATTGTAACGTAACTTGTTAACACCTGTACTTTGCTAGCATATAAGAAGTAAACAATAGCCTTTTGTAACCACACGCTTATAACTGTAGCTTAATAAACTTGTAACTAGTTAAGATCCAAGCCTAACTATTTTTGTTAACCCTTTTGTCACTGCAACACAGCCGGCACAACAAAAGAACTTTAACCATTTGGTTACAACAGCCTGGCCATAGGTAAGAGTGCTAGGAGCTGCCTGCTCTAACAGTAAAAACTGGGTTGCTTAGGACCCAGGGGAGTCCATCAGCCTGTCTTGGCTGCTTGCAGCGACGAGCTCTCTGCTCTTGTAGTTTTAAACTTGGATGATAACAAGGGCATAGTTGGTACCTCACCGCACATTACCTGGCCACCGGCTAACAGAATTGGCGTAGTCGGCAGGAGCCACTCAAGTAGATTGGAATTAACCAATCTTACTGCTTTTAGGTAAACACTCAGAACAGATTAAACAGGATGTATCTGCCATCAAAGATGCAGTTAAAATCTTACATCGAGAACAAACAAACAATAACCATATAAGAAGTAAACAATAGCCTTTTGTAACCGCACGCTTATAACTGTAGCTTAATAAACTTGTAACTAGTTAAGATCCAAGCCTAACTATTTTGTTAACCCTTTTGTCACTGCAACACAGCCGGCACAACAAAAGAACTTTAACCATTTGGTTACAACAGCCTGGCCGTAGGTAAGAGTGCTAGGAGCTGCCTGCTCTAACAGTAAAAAACTGGGTTGCTTAGGACCCAGGGGAGTCCGTCAGCCTGTCTTGGCTGCTTGCAGCGACGAGCTCTCTGCTCTTGTAGTTTTAAACTTGGATGATAACAAGGGCATAGTTGGTACCTCACAGCACATTACCTGGCCACCGGCTACCAGAATAGCCACCCAAGTAGATTGGAAGGGGGTAGAAAAGTATTCGCAGAGGATTTTTCCCTACTGGGAGAAATTTCTCAGCTTCAGCTGCACCGCTCAAGGACTCCACAGGGCACGGAAATGGCTATATGTATCCTGTGTGAGGGAGGATAAAAAGGGATTTGTTATACCAAGCTTGGCTTTCAGGGTATTCATTAAACTTTAGAGGGACAATTGCAGCATCCTTAACACCAAACAAAACTTTGTGACCTAGGGAGGCATTAATGACATTTCCCCAACAGTTTAACTGCGGTCCCTTTTCTTGTTGTGAGTGAACATCCCAGATCCCTAACTTCCTGTTGAATGAGACCAGGTGGGTGCACTGGTGGTCACCCAGGCTTCCCATCTGAGCCTCAGCATTTCCCCTGCTTTCAAAACAAATGGGATACATTGCTTTAGACGACCCTATTACATATTCCAGTGGTTGCCCCCACATAGTACGCTGCCATTGTTTTGGCTCCCCCCCAGAGTTAGTGTGAGGACTGCCTCCGGACCATTCCGGTCCCCACCGGAAGATGTCGCTCTTATTCCACCAGTCATTTAGGCCAAGGGGCACAAACTCAATTCCAGGTCCAGTGGGGGAGTTGAGCAGTGTGCACATCCAGCAGTCGGTTGCTTTGGCGATGGAGGCGATAGCTTGAACGGCACCCCGGAGTGGGTGGTCGGGTATGGCGATGGCAGCTGGAGCTAGGAGGATGATGATGAGTTGAAGGAGCGCATCCTTTGTCAGTCGGGGCTTTCCTAGATAGCTCATTTTAAAACTGAATACAATAATCAAAGAAGCTGTAACAGCAAGCAGTAAATATATACAGAGTTCATAGTGCAGCTTGGCATCTGGGCCAATCTCGGGAGGCGTCCGTTCCACTGAGGAGTTGTTTGGAGCCATGGGGCTGTTTCTGGAACAAATCACAAGGTCAGCCGGTCTTGGATACAATCCAAGCCTCAGTGATAGTTAGTGGTGCCTGGTCAGGGCCAGCAGTAATCCAAACTCCCTTCCCTTTGTATGAGTGCAGTACATGAGTCTGTGTTCCCAGGCTAGGGTGTCTAATTACAACAATATCTCCAGGATTATATTTGGAGTCCTTGAGCGGTGCAGCTGAAGCTGAGAAATTTCTCCCAGTAGGGAAAAATCCTCTGCTGATTGGACTGCCCGTAGGGGTCTGTCGGTTGTTCAGTCTCTGTACAACCTCATCCAGCCTGTTTCCCCAAGTGCCATCCGTGGGCTTCAGGTGGTTTTTTAACAGCCCATTCCAGCGCTCGACTATGCCGTTGGACTGGGGTCGATAAGGGAGGTGGTAAGTCCACTGAATTCCATGCTTAACAGCCCACTCTTGTACTGTTTTGTTTTTAAAGTGTGAGCCATTGTCAGATTGGATCTCTTGGGGTGTAGGGACTATTGCTATTACACGATTCAGTCCCGTGATGGTGGAAAGTCCTGTTGCCCCCTGGGTGGGGTATGCAAACCCTATTCCTGAGACAACCTCCACTCCAGTTAAAATATATTTCCACCGTTGTCTGGTAGTAGGGAGTGGGCCAATGTAATCAACCTGCCAGGTTGCCCATAGTGTTTTTCCATCTTTTAGTCTGGCAAATCGCTGCCCTTCTGCTACATGTTTTCGGGTTTCTGCACAGATAGTACAGGCTTGCACCAGGTCTCTAGCCTGTCGGTGGGTGATGGGCTACCCCCTGATATGTGCTTGCCGCGTTAACTCCTCACTTCCAGTGTGCCCTAAAGTATCATGCAGCCATAGGTACAAACGTTCCCAATCTACTTGGGCAGCAGAGATCTGGGCTGCTGCATCTGCCAGGTTATTTAGCTGTGCAGCTGGAGTATTATTCTTTTGATGGGCTGACACATGGCCTATGCTTAAGGCATTTTGGGTTGCATGATGGTATATCCATTTCCAGTATTTTAATCCCCATACAGGCTTTCCTCCAATTTCCCAGTTGTTATTTTTCCAGTTAGTTATCCACTGAGTAGCCCCTGCCCATATTGCGTAGGAATCGGTGTATACAACATTGGCTCCTGCCTTACAGGCTAGTACAATAGCAGCTAGTTCAGCTAGTTGGGCTGATCCCTCTATGTCTGCAGTTAGGGGTGCAGCTGATGCATCCGCTGGGACCGCTGCAGCTTTTCCCTTCCATTTCCCTTTTACCAGCTTTGCACTGCCATCTGTGAACCATACTCCCTCAGATTGAGATGGGTTAAACGGAGGAGCATCCTTAATAGGAGATGGTTGTGGGGGTAGATGGTATTCGGTAGGCATTCCCACTTTCCACAGGGACTCCTTAACCATAGTGGGATTCTGCGCAGTGTCTGCCCCACTGACCCTGTGATGTATGTAGAGTGCCCACCTTTGTACAGTCATCTTTTGGGCTACCCCAGGTGGTAACTCTTTTCCCTCCAATATAGGCTTAATGATCGGGAGAGGAGTGTGGAGTGTTACAGATTGGCCTTGGGTTAACTCCTCTGTCTCCCTTAGAGCTGTGAAAGCTGACAGGAGTACCTTTTCGTAGGGGGTATAATTGGTCTGTGACCCTTGCCATGACTTTGAGCCAAATTGAATAGGACGGCGAGGTACAGTTTCACTCTCCTGCCATAGGGCATAGGAGGACCCAGTATTCCCCACGGTGAGGTACAAGTGGAAGTGGGCATTGGGGTGGATTGGACCCAGAGCTTGATAGGTATGAATCTCACCTATTAGCTGTCTGAGGGCCTCCTCATGCACAGGGGTCCATTCCCATGTGGCACTCTTTTTAAGCAAGTTGTAAAGGGGTCGGGCTATGATAGCAAAACCCGGTACATGCTTTCTCCAGAATCCCAAAACCCCTAACATTTGTCTCAGTTGGGCTTTATCTTCTGGGGACGATGCCTGACTTAATTCATTTACAGTTTCATCAGGTATCGACCTTCGTCCTCCCATCCAGATGGTACCCAGGAATTTTACCTCATGAGAGGGACCTTGGCATTTATCAGGTGGTAGATCTAAGCCAAGACCTTCCAGGGCTGCCTTTACCTCAGTTACGGCTTCCTGTACCTCCTCAGAGGTATCCCCTCCTATTAAGATGTCATCAATGTACTGTAGGATCTGGGTGTTAGAAGGCAGGTTTAGGCCGCCTAAAACCTTTGCTAGTGCGGCATGGCAGATGGTGGGTGAGTGCGTATAGCCTTGGGGCATGCGAGTGAATGTATATTGGACCCCTTTCCAGGTAAAAGCGAACTTTTCCTGATCCTGAGGTTGCAAGGGAACCATGAAAAACATATCCTTTATATCCAATACAGCTAACCACTCCTTATTCCAAGTCTGTATGGTGTTTACAATGTCAATAATGTTGGGGACTGCTGCTGTAAGGGGCCCTGTGTTGCTATTAAGCTTTCGGTAATCTATGGTGAGCCTCCATTTTCCATTGGGCTTTTTCACAGGCCAGACAGGTGAGTTATATGGAGAATTGGTACGGATTAGAATACCCCGTTTCTCCAGGTCCTTTACAAGTTCAGAAATCGGGCCTATAGCTTCTGCTGGGACATTATACTGTTTCACGTTGGTTAAGGTCGAGGGTGGGAGAGCAGGAGCACTACTGAGCAGGTTGATTGTATATCTGGAGGCATCTTCTTCTTCCAGAACAGTGGTATGGGGCTTAAAGCCTGCTCCAAAAGCCCATTTCTCCCCATTTATTATTCCCTCTTTTCCTTTCAGAATGTCCATGCCCAATATGTTAGCATTACCGAGGATTATCTCGTGCTTTCGGGGCTGTCTGTAAAGTTGTAAAGGGATGTCTAATTTAACTTTGACCAGAGGGTATGTAATAATTGTGCCATTAACTCCTGTGACCAGTACTTGTTTTCGGCCAGTAGGTGGTGGACCGGGAAAGCTTTCTCGCTTAATCATGGATACTTGGGCTCCAGTGTCCACTAGAAAGGATGTTACATGCCTGTCATTTACTATTACTTGAATCCGGGGGTCATTTGCTGACTCATTCTCCCCTTTTAACTGATTTACTTGGAGGGGAGACTGACCCCCGCCACCTAGTTTCCCTGATCGAGATCGACTGGGGACGGCAGCTCACGTAGTTGCTGCCATAGTGGTGTGTAAAGGGTGTCTGGGAGAGGAGGAGCATCAGGAGTTACTGCTGTTTCCTCCTCTCTGGCCTTTCCAAAGGCAGCTAGGAGTTTTAGCTTTTCAGTCGGCAGCCCATGAATTACATCTTTGGGATAGCCTAAGGCCAGGCACTGTTTCCATAGCTTTGCTCGGAGCTCTTTCTCCTCTGGAGTTGTTTCACGTTTGGGCTTGAAGCCCCCCCGTTTCTTGGATTGGGAGCTTTCTTGTCTACCCTTTTGCTCCTCTTTTAACTGTCGCACTTAAGCTTTGTTTAGTGGGGTTTTACTTTCCCCAAACTCTCTGAAATATTGTATTAGGCGACGAAGCAAATCTTGAAAGGTGAGGTCAGTATTACTTTGTACCTCCATTCGGAGGGACAATGCCATTGCCTTATGGGCACTGGCAGCTCCCTTTAACAAAGGTCTCAGATCATTTACTCGGGCCAACTGTTCCCACGGGCTTCTTTCGTCCCTATTTTCACTCTGGTGCAAGTGGCTGAGCAAACTAATGGTGGCTATAGTTTGCAGGGCTTCCTTAGCTTCCTCTGCATTAGCCCATGGTATAACTGTGGGTTCATCTCGGTCTGCTGGATGTATTTCTGCAGCCCACCTAGTGACTAGGGTCCATAGTGTTCTGGGGCTTTCCTGTTCAGGGCAGCTGAGGGATATTTCTGCCCCCAAATTAAGCTGGTCACATTCATGGGCGACAAGGTGTATATGACCCCACCCTTGTAAATTCCAACACTCTGTTATCAAATCAGTGTGCTAAAGATAACCTTTTCAAGCCAGACCAAATTTTGCAAGACCTACTGGTTACTTTATACTGTTCTATTACCAGTGATCACTATTGTGTCCCATACCATGCCCCCAGGCTCGATCCAAACGAAGGATGGTATAAGGGACCTTTTTCTCCCATCCTCAGTAAAGAGCCTGGATTGTTTTTCATCTGTGGGGAAAAAGCTTATAAATACTTACCAACAAACTGGACTGGACGATGCTCTCTTGGGCACATAGTACCCGGGGGATTAACTGTATACCCTCACATCACCGCTCCCGGCATAACCAACCTGGGAAGCTTCTTGCATCGATCCAAAAGAAAGTTCACTCGTAACCCCCTCATTGAGCGACCCACAGGCTTCCACAGATTTACCCGTGCACTTTTTCCCTGGTTGGGAGTTGCTGAACTTGAGCGAGCCTTAGTTAACATCTCAGGCCAACTAGAAATAGCTCTTAATCATACTGCAGATGCCTTAAATCTTTTAAATAACCAACTCCAATCCGTAGCTCGCTTTGCTCTACAAAATAGAATTGCTCTAGATGCCATCCTAGCCCAACAAGGAGGTGTCTGTGCTGTAATAAATCAGTCCTGCTGCTTTTAGGTAAACACTCAGAACAGATTAAACAGGATGTATCTGCCATCAAAGATGCAGTTAAAATCTTACATCGAGAACAAACAAACAATAACCATATAAGAAGTAAACAATAGCCTTTTGTAACCGCAGGCTTATAACTGTAGCTTTAATAAACTTGTAACTAGTTAAGCTCTGAGCCTAACTATTTTGTTAACCCTTTTGTCACTGCAACACAGCCGGCACAACAAAAGAACTTTAACCGTTTGGTTACTACAGCCTGGCGGTGGGTGAGTGTGCTAGGAGCTGCCTGCTCTAACAGTAAAAAACTGGGTTGTTTAGGACCCAGGGGAGTACTTCACCGCACATTACCTGGCCGCCGGCTAACAGTCCTATGGAACGGCCCTCATCACCTACCTGGTGCCCAACTTTGGCTCCACTACAGAGAGTGACCTATTGATTTCCCTGTTGAACACAATCGTCTCACCAGCTTTGAACCCCATAATTTACACTTTGAGGAACAAAGAGGTGAAAGGAGCCTTGAGAAAACTTTACAGAAAAGCACCTTTTATCGCCACTGCAGAACCTAGAGCATCAAAAGTCAAGTTAGTCAAAATTGAGGTGGGGGTCCCGGTGAAAGGAAATTCCTAAACATTTTCTTGAATTTCTCACAACAGCGCTCAGTTTTTTTGTTGTTTTGAAAGCCTTTATCCTGTTGGTTAAATGGGAAGAAGACTTGTTGCCAGTTTACCCCAAAATTTTAAATTTCTATATTTTTTTAAAATACGAAAGGTAGAACAATTTCCCTGGATTTATAATTTGTTGAAAAAAAGGAAGCCCAGAGGAACAGGTTTAGTCAAAGTCTGGTCCTGATTTTCAACTGCCAAAATTGGAAATCTCAAAGGAAAACAGAGCGTCCAAGGAGGGATGTGTCATTGCAGGTTCACCTCTGCCGGCCATGTCCTTCCCAGGTCAGATTATGTGAAGCTGTTTCCTTACTACCCCCTTGCTCCTGACGATGACATGTGGGATGCTGACAGGGAAAGGTTTGGGGGGGCGTCCGATGCTGAGGACTTGTTCCGCAGAAGGAGGTAAGAATGGGTCGGTTGTAGCACCAGCAATATATTAGAAACAAGAGGAAGGCCAAGGATAGGGTAGGCTCATTGATCAGTGAAGAGAGAGGAACAATACCAAGAAAATTGGAAATGGCAGAGCTGCTTAACGACCTCTTTATTTCGGTCTTCACCAAGAAGTCTGATGGAGAAATGCCTGACATAGTGAGTCCCAGTGGGGAGGGAGTAGGTTTAGAAGATAAAATAAAAAAAGAAGGCAAAAATAACCTAGAAATGTTCCATGTCTGCAGGTCACCAGGACCTGATGAAATGCCTCCTAGAACACTGGCGGAGCTGAAAGGGGAGGTATCTGAGCCTTTCGCTTTCATGGTTGAAAAGTCCTGGAAGTCTGGAGAGATTCCAGAAGACTGGAAAGGGGCAAATAAAGTGCTCATCTCTAAAAAGGGGGAAAAAAAACAACTCAGGAAGTTACAGACCTGTCAGTTTACTAACTTCTGTGCCAGGAAAGATAATGGAGCAAATAATTTAGGAATTCATCTGCAAACTTCTGAAAGAAAATAAGGGGCTGGGTAACAGCCAGCATGGATATGTGAAGTACAAATCATGTCCAACCAATCCGATAGCTTTCTGTGATAGGATAATAAGTCTTGAGGACAAGGGAGAAAGGGTGGATGTGGTGTACCTATGTTTTAGGAAGGCATTTGATATTGTCTGGCATAAATTCTTATCAATAAACTAGGCAAATACAACTGAGATGGGGCTGCTGTAAGGTGGGTGCATAACTGGCTGTACAGCCGTTCTCAGAGAGTCGTTATCAATGGGTCACAGCCCTGCTGGAAGGGCAGAGCAAGAGGGGCTCTGCAGGGGTCTGTTTGGGGACAGGCTCTGCTCAGTATCTTCGGCGATGTGGATCTGGGCGTGGAGAGTGCGCTGCTTACGTCTGTAGCTGATACCAAGCTGGGAGGGAGAACAGGGTCGTAACTCAGAATGATCTGGGCACACTGGAGAAACGGCCTGAGGTCAATGGGGTGAAGCTGAATAAGGCCAAGTGCAAAGTGCTCCCCTGAGGAAGGCCCAATCCGTGTCAAGCCCAGCCGGGGAAGTGGCTGTCGAGGGAGGAGTCCTGCAGAAAGGGATCTGGGCTCAGAGCGGAGCACAAGCTCCAGAGGAGTCAACAGGGTGAGACTGTTGCCAGAAGCGCCAACCTGCTTGTGGGCATCACTGCCGGGTGTTGGGAGCCAGCCAGGAGCAGCAATTCCTTCCCCCCGCTCTGCGCTGAGCAGCCTCCGTGGGGCTTGTGCCCAGGGCTGGCCCCACATTTGCAGGAGGCTGTGGAGAAGGGGGAGCAGGTGCGGAGAAGAGCACAAGGCTGGTGGAAGGTGCAGAGAACATGAGCTGTGGGGGAGCCGGCCAGACCTGGGCTCCTTTCGCTCAGAAAAGAGAAAGCTCCCAGGGGCCAGGGGAGCGGGTCTCAAGCAGAGAGCTGCAAGGAAGAGGGATAATTGTGGTGCCCCCCAGCCAGCCCCCAGCCCCTCCCACTCCCCACTGCCCCCCTCTCCCCACCCAGCCCGTCCTGCAGCAGGGAGTCCCACAGGCTCTGGGATGTCCTGATGGCAGAGATGGGACCAGATCCTGCCCTGGGGCTGAAGCAGAGGCTGATCCTGCCCTGGGGCTCAGGCGGGGGCTGATCCTGCCCGCTGTGGGGAGAAGGGCCACGCCAGCCCAGCCGGGCAGGGGCACCTGTATGCCGGGACTGGAGCTGTGCCCTGGCTGTGGAAGCCATTTCTGTCACCGGTGTGTAGAGCGGCACCGACCCTGGGGCTGGGGGGCCAAGTGAGGGGTGTGATGAAAGCTGGAGATGCCCTGAAGCTGTGTGTGACTTGTGTGTCGGTGCCGTGGTCGTGTGAGAAGTTACACACATTGGCTCCGTAGCTGTGTTAGAAATGTCTGAGTGCTGAGAGTCACACTAGGGGGTGCAACACACACACACACACACACACACAGAACCAGGCTGCTGGGCTAGACACCAGGCTCAGCCGTCGAATACACATCTCAGGGATGTGGGACTTGTCGTCCACAGCAGCCCAAGGGGTCAGGTGGCCTGGGCTGAGCAATGGGGTTGAAATCGGATGCTCAGACGTCCATCCCAGCTGTCGGAGAGACAGGCCAGGAGCAGTTGGGGATGTGAATATTAGCTGGGGCAGGCTCAGTCCCGACTCAGCCCCAGGGTAGGATCAGCCTCCGTCTTAGCACCTGGGGCAGGTTCAGCTCCCTCCTCAGCCACTGGGGACCAGGAGACCGTGGATGGGAGGGACCAGCTGACACCTCTGTCCCTCGGGCTCCTCGCAGGGGCTGCTGCTCTCCTGCGCCCGGATCGTCCTCCCCTCCATCGGCCCCCTCGCCCCAAGAAAGCGAACCGGCTGGGGACTCTGGGCGGGGGAGAGCTACGTGCTGCCGGTGTGGGGAACGCAGAGGGGGCCAGACCCTGCCGGCTGCCCTGGGAACTCCGGGCCCAGCACAGACCTGTGTGCGATGGATCGTACTGTGGGTAAGGGCTGCGGCTGAGTGACAGGACAGCGGCTTCCAGCCCAGCCCTGCCCTGCCGTGACTCGCTGGGCGACCTTGGCTGAGGTTCTGCCCCAGGTCTGGGCCTGTTTCCTCATCTGTCTCCCCGGGAGGTTACGGCTGGGAGATGCCATCCAGAGAGAGGAAAGCAGGGGAGAGGTTCAGCCCTTGTCCTCAGGCAATGGCCCCACCCTGCCATTCACCAGCCATGGAGTCTTTCTCACCCCCATGCTGCAGCACATGGCGGCGTTGCTGGGTGCTGTTATATAGCGCCTCTGCCCCACCCCAGAAGTGGCTGCATTTCAGCACTGGGGAACTGACTCTGGGGCAGCACTGCAGTGCGCTATCAGGCAGCTGTCGCGTCCCACCCCACAGGTGGCTGCATTGTAATGCTGGGTGGAATAATTTCCATACAGACCCATTGAGGGCAAGTTGATTCTCACCATTTTTGTGGGGAGGGGCTGTTGGTGCTGAATGGGGCTGGGTGGCCGGCCCGTGGAGACACCCCACTGACTAGAGAGAGCTCAGCAGAGCAATGGGACACGGACCGTCGTGCCAGACGCCCACTCGGACTTGGAGGGGCTGAGTCGGGACGAGCCCCTTGCAGGCCCTGGCCTGGCCTTGTTGCCCTGCACAGAGCCCAGCCAGCCCAGCCCGGTGCTGCCGGAGCCAGACGAGGAGCTGTGAACGCCCCCTGCCGCCTCTCTCGCCCTGCCAGCGATGGAGGGAGGGGTTAGCGGGAGGGCTGGGAGCCACTGGCCAGGACCCCGGCTTTCCCTGCCCATTGACTTCCCTTACTGCCGCCGCCGGGAGTGCAGACAATTACCCCACGCGGCTCACCCGTCCCCCAGCCCCTCTCCAGGTGTCTCGTCTCCCTCCGCTTTGGGAGACCCAAACGGACCCGAACAGACTGGCCCAGCTGTGCCTGGGGGGCTGGGAGCCTTGTGCCTGAACCCTGCCCCGAGCCCCTCACACCCCACAGCTCCAGACGCCGGCAGCAGCAGACGTCCCATTACAGAGAATCGGGGAGTTCCAGGTTCATTGACGTGATAGTTACTCACCTCAGTTCCCAGTGCAGTGGGATGTTTCCAGCCATGCAGATGAGCTTTGTTCCCAGCTCTTTGCCGGCCCCTTGCTCTGAATTCGGAGGGAGTTGGGCTCTGTGGTTTGAGAAGGTCGCGCACCCCCGCCGTAGGGCCGAGCAGGTTCCTTTGGGCACAGGCTGGTGTGGGTAAAACCCCCCGTGGGCAGGCGGGTGAGATGTTGTGGCTGGAGTCGCAGTGTGGGCAGAGCTGCCAACGTCGGGGTGTCGGGCAGGGACCGGTTCTTGGGTTGGGGTTTCTGTGCTGTGGGGTGCGGCTGCTGGCGAGTGTTGGCGTCGGGTTGGGGTTGTGTGTGGGCAAGGCCTGGCCTGTCTCCCAGCACCTGTGAGAGGGAGGGACCGTTCCTAGGAGTGGGGGTGGGTCCATGAGATGCTGGTGGGACATGAGCTGGGGCTGCACATGACGATGGGCTGTTCTATTAGTTCCCTTCCTGGGCCTGTCCTGGAGCAGGCGACTTCTGGGCACAGCTCTGGTTGTGTCCGTCTGTGGCCTCTGTGTGCCAGGTGGGTGTTGCAGTGTCAGCAAAGCCCAACACAGCCCTGGGGGTGTTTGTCTCTGGCAGATCGGAGCCAATGTGGGTGTGTCTCAGGACGGGGCATTAGACACTGACCGTGTGACCTGGTCTGGGTGGAAGCTGGAGGCCGGTAGGAAAGTAACAACCACGCGGGTTTTGCCCACAAAAGCTGATGCCCAGATAAATCCATTAGTTGAAGGCGCTGCTGGACTCCTCATTGCTTCTGTAGAGACAGACGAACGCGGCTCCTGCTCCCCCAACACCTGTTAGTTAATCTGCGTCTCCCAGACACACCAGTCCTGGTGCTCGGCCCAGTGCTCAGAGCAGTGAGGTGGAAATGACTTTGTGTTTCCTCTGAGCCCAAGCTGTGGTGGGTCCCACCGAGACATGGGACCAGGCAGCGGGTGCTGGAACCCACCTTTTGCCTGGGGCTGGGGAGTCACACAAAGGGTCCCTGCCCTTGGGGAATTCTGTCCCAGGACGGGGAAGCCATGTGTGGTCATCTCAATCCACAATCTCACTCTTCAGCCGCGCGGGATTTCTTTGTACAGGGTGTGACGGGGTGTATCAATCTGCCACTGGGTGTGAACGTGAGCGTTTGTGCCTCCAGCTCCTACCAGCGGCCACTGAACTCACTTGAGAGGGAGGAATTTCCCAACTGCCCCGCACTCAGCAGCGGGAAATGTGGGCTCCCTCGTGCTGAGCTGCTCCAGACAATTCTTTCCCAGCGCTCGGCTGGGGGCTCTGGCCAAACACTCCTGCTCTGAGCGACCCCGTGTCTGGGCTCGGAAGGGAGTTTCAGGGGGTCGGATGTGCAGAGCCCATGGGGGTGGGGGATGAGGCTCCCTCCCTCTGCGGTGTGCGCCAGGGTCCTGGGCTGGGTTCAAGTCATGTCAATGGCTGCCCCAAAAACACTCCTGGGTGTGTGGGCTGCATCCCAGGGAGGGCTCTGCTGGCACCGCTCTGTCCCCACAGGCCTGGGGTGTAGCCGCCCGCTCAGTTGTCCTGGGAAAAGTGTTTCACCTCCTCCGGCTTGCAGGGAAAAGGCTGAAACCCGACCCCAGCGTGTGCTTCAGGCTCAGAAAGCAAAGCTCAGAAAAAGACCCCACACGAGAGTTTTCTTTATTTCACTTTAATCTCAGTGTTTCCAGCCGGTCTCACAGTCATTTCATTCGGCTCCTGATGTCACTGCACCTGAGGTGGGGGGAGATTTCGGCATCGAGGGAGCATCTCTGGGAGGCCACGTTTCACCTTCCCTCTTCCCAGCCATGCAGGAGGAGGCAGAGGGACTGCGGAGTCAGCGGCAGGCTGGATAAATCGTGGCTGGTACCGGGGGCGGCAGACAGTGTTTTGTGCCTGGTGAGCAGCAGGTTTCTTTATGCACCAGTCTGTCGCCACGAGCCTCTGGCCACTCACTGCTGGGGTGTAAGCCCTGCCGTGGCCCTGGGCGCTCCTGGCCAGGCCCTCCCTTTGCTCCTCCACTCTCCATGCAGGCAGATCTCGGAGTGGGGTCCACCTTCCCTGAGAACCTCCCACCTCCTCCATGGAAGTGGTGGGAAAGGGGCTGGCAGGAACTCCTGGCCGTGTTGGCCCTCGGGGTCGTAGAGGAATCCCCTAGTGCAGTGTTTCTCCCCCTGGGGGTCCCAGACCAGAAGGGGGCAACAAGGCGAGCGCAGGAGGGTCACTCGCAGGGCACCAGACTTTCGGGCTTTTCTCAGGCATGGCCTCGTCTGCAGTCCCCAGGTCTCCGTCCAGGCGGAGTTTGGAAATCAGAAGAAATGTCCGTGATCTCTCCTGGCTTCCGAGCTGGGTGTCTGGAGGGGCAGCTGCTCTCTGCCGCCCAACCCGGTCAGCAGCGGCGCAGATGGAAAGGCAGTAACATCATCGCTGGTTGCACTCCCTTCTGCGCTGCTGCTGCTGGCACTGACTTCACAGCTGGGCTCCGCTCGCTCTCACACCCAGCGTTGAAGGGAGAGATGCCACAGGAGGCGGTGCCGGGGGAAGGGTGGCAATGCCGTGCTACACCCCTTCCTTCTGTGCTGCTGCTGGTAGCGGCGCTGTCATCCGAGCTGGGCGCTGCCATCCAGCAGCAGAGCAGTGGGAGCAGTTGTGGTTCCCGGCTCGGAGGGTGGCCCCACTGAGCAGCGAGGGAGCGGTGGTCACTGACAGGCCACTCCGCCTCCTGCGCTGATACTGGTGGTGCCATTGGCTTCAGAGCTGGGTGTCCTGCCGGTGACCACCCCACCCTCGCTGCTCAGTGCAGCCACCCTCCACACTGGGAAAAACAACAGCGGCCACTGCTCTGCTGCCGCCCAGGGCCAAAGGCAGTGCCACCGCCTGCAGTGGGGCAGAAGGAAGGGCGGCGATACCATACCAGGCCCCTCCCTCCTGCGCTGCTACTGGCGGTGGAGCTGACTTCAGCCTTGGGCGCCCTGCCAGTCTCTGCCTCTCTCTGGCCCCTCGGGGTGGGGAGCCAGGCTGCCCCCGGCAGTGGCACAGAGGAGAGGTTGCACTCACAGACCTTCTGTGCCTCTGCTGGGGGCAGAGGCCTTGTGCACGTGGTGACCGCTCTCTCTTGCCGCCCAGCTGAGAAGAGAGAGGCTCCGCCAGCAGCGGCACAGAAGGGAGAGTGGCAATTCCAGCCCAGGCCTCCCTCCCTCCTGCGCTGCTGCTGGCGGTGGGGTTGCCATCCAGGTTGGGCACCAGACCCAATCCCACTGCCCCAGCCCCCCGTCAGGCAGTGCCCCCGGCAGGGTGCACAAGGAAGGGAGGCAATGGCTCGCCAGGCCACCCTGCCCTCTGCACTGCTGCTGGGGTGGCGCTGCCTTTCCCGCTGCCCACGTGGGCAGACAGAGCTGCCCCCAGCAGGGGCGCAGCAGGCCGGGCATCAACGCCATCGAATGGCGCCCTGCGTTCTGCGCTGCTGCTGGTGGCTCTGCCGCCTTCTCAGCCAGGTGCCTGGCCAGGGGCTGCTGCCCTGCAGCCTCCCAGTGTGGAATTCAGCACTGCCAGCAGTGAGGATGTGAAGGACGAGTCGACTTTGGGATAAAGAAGTCACAGTGACTGGTGGATTCCCCCCACTTGCTGCCTGTGTCATACAGTGGCAGGAGAGGAGGGGAAGAGAAGGTACTTCGAAGTGGCAGTGCCATGTGGAACCCAGGGGCAGCCGGCGACTCCCTAGCTCACCGCGGGCTCCCTGCGGCATTTCCACAGACCCCGGATTCCCCAGTGGATCCTGGGTTGGGGGAGATGCTGCGTGGAGCCCGGGACCCACTGACCCTCGGCTCCATGAGGCGCTTCCACTTTGAAATGCACCAGAGTCTCCGGACTTCCCGCTGGCCCCGCGCTGCACAGGGAGTTCCCATGTGAAATGCACAAGGGCCCCGCTGGGCTCACGTCCATGTCAAAGTGCAGAAGTGTCCACCAGCTCCTCGAGCAGTCGATGGAAATTCCACCCACCAGGAAACGAATCTCTGTGACGTCCTTAGTCTGCAGCACCAGCGGCAGCGGTGGCAGCACAGAAGGGAGGGAGGCAAAGCTGCCCCAGGCCACCTGTCTTCTGCACGGCTCCCGCCAACGGCAGTGACTGTCCGGCTGCCTGGCGGGAACAGTGGTGCCGCCGGCGGCGATGACAGAGAAGGAAGAAGGGCGGCACCATGCAGGGCCGCCCTCCCTTCTGCGCTAGGGACGTCAGACAGGAAGTCATTGAATAACGGTGTCACCGCCCCAAACCGCAGCAACTCCACAATTATTCCACAGCTCCTGGGGGCGGGAGAGCTGGGTGGGAACCCACTTTCCATGTGCACCGGCTCCCGCCTGCTCCCCGACCCTCCCCATCGCTGCATCTCTGCCCCAGGCAGCAGTGCGGGGGCAGGAGACCAGGCAGCTCTGTGGGATCTGGTGCTCATGGGGAGGCACCTTGAAAACCGGCTCCCCACAGGCACCAGCTCCCACCTCCCCTCCCCATCCTGCCCCTGATACTGCGGCCGCCGGGGGAGGGGTGTGCAGCCGACAGGATTAACCAAGCGGCCCAGGCGTATTGTTTAATCTTGTCGTCGATGACACACGTTGACACCCCCAGTTTGTGCTGCTGCTGGCGCCGGCGCTGCCCTCTGTAGTATCCCCTGGCCAGTGGCACCCGCTCTCTGGTCCCCCCGTTTGGGAGTCAGGGCTGCCCCCAGCCGTGGGGCAGACGGAAGTGCTGCAATCCCACCCCAACCCCCACTTCACATCCTGCTGCACCGCTGTTAGGAGCAGCACTGACTGCCCAGCGGGGCGGCCAGAGAGTCGTGGCTGCTGGTGAGACGCCCAGCTCGGAAGGCAGGGCCACCGCCAGCAGTGGCACAGACGTAGGAGTGACAATACCACACAATGCCCCCCCTCCTTCTGTGCTGCTGCTGGCAGGGACGCTGTCCTCTGAGCTGGGCCCCTGGCCAGCAGCCGCTGCTCTGCCACCACCCAGCTCAGAAGGCAGCTCGCACTCAGCAGCAATGCAGAAGGGAAGGTGGTAGTAACATATCCGGCTCCCTTCCCTCTGTGCTGCGGCTGGGGGAGGCGCTGACTTCTGAGCTGGGTGACCTGCCAGCGGCTACTGCTCTGATGCAGCCCAGATTGAAAGGCCGCCCCACTGCCAGCAGCGGTGCAGGAGGAGGGGTGGTGATACCGCACCAGGCCTCCCTTCCCCCTGTGCTGCTCCTGGCAGTGACGCTGCCGTCCTAACCGGGCGCCCAGACAGTGGCCGCTGCTCTCCAGGCACTCAGCTTGGAAAGCCGGGAGAAATCTGACATTTTTAATATTTCCAAACATCCGCCCAGAGGAAGATTTGAGGCCCAAAGAGGAGGTCATGGCTGGGAACACCCGGACGGCCAGTGACCCTGCTTGTGAGCCACCTACCCTGCCCTGTGACCCCCTTGTGGGTTGGGAGCCCCAGCTGGAGAAAGGCTGCACTAGGGGAATCCCCAATGACCCTGAGATCCAACAGGGCAAAGAGTTTCTGGCAGACCCTTTCCCACCACTTCCATGGAACACGCCGTAACTCGGGCCCCATCGCGTCCTCCTGCCCCCTCGCCCATTTCACAGCCAGGCAGTTCCCACGCTGCTCCGGTTCCCCCTCTCGGGTGTTCTCGTGGGAAATTTCACGGCGCTCTGACCGTGCAGGTCCTGGCCTGACATAGGGTGTGTGCAGTGGGGGAGGGGGACGTCCCAAGAATGACACTTTCACTCCCCAGGAGCATGCGGGGCAGGGCCAGAGCAGTTCCACCCTCATTTCTCCTGCCTCTCAGGGTGGCGCTGATCTCCCTGC
Source organism: Carettochelys insculpta (assembly GCF_033958435.1). Lineage (NCBI taxonomy): Eukaryota > Metazoa > Chordata > Testudines > Carettochelyidae > Carettochelys > Carettochelys insculpta. The sequence goes on from NC_134168.1 coordinate 8,530,550, forward strand.
CAGGCGTGGCCGTGTAGGGGAAGGACAACTCCTGTCCCATCCCGGCCTGGCCACGTGACCAGCTGGGCCCCCCAGGCTCCTCACCGCGTGGGGAGATCAGATTCCACCCCCGTCACACCTCTCCTGGCTGTGAAATGGGTGGAGCCCTAGTCACGTTCTCAGGGACCTTCCTCCCCCCCAAGAGCAGGGCTGGGGAACCTGTGTCGGGTCAGGGCCACTGACCCACAGACAAATCATTCGGCGGCAGCACACAACTGAGAGAGCCCCCCCCACCCCTCCCAGCGTGGGCTCCCCAGTGCAGGGGGGAGCTCTGAGCTTCAGGGGCCGCATCCCCACAAGCCGGGGGCTGCATCCGGCCACTGCCCCTGAGGTTCCCCACCCCTGCCGCAGCGCTGTGCACTGGATGGGAGTCTCCCTGGGAAGGGCCTGGCCTGGCCATGAGCGCCCAGGGCAGGGCTGCGACGCGCCGTATTTCTGTGGCTTCTGTGCCCAGCGTCGTGGCTGATGGGCGCCGCAGCCCAAGCTCGGGGTCTGGGGGACGCGGTGCGACGGGGAGGCCCCTTGGTGTGTTGAACTCTTCAGCAGGTCCCCGTGGTGCAGCCCCCGTCTGCTTCTCTGCCCTGGCCGGCAGGTTTCTCCTCCGCCGCCCTTGTCCCGTGCGTGACCTCGCAGGGCCCTGGCCGCTGGGCCGGCTGTTCAGCCTCCCATCTGCGCAGCGACCAGCCCCGTCCCTGGGCTGGAATTCTCACAGTCGGGCCGCTGGGTCCAGCCCGCGCCTGGCTCTGAGCGGACGGCAGCTTCTCCCGCCACAAAGCCTGTGGGCTCCGAGCTCCCCTCTGGCAGAACTGCCTTGGGGCAGGGCAGCCTAGTGAGCGGAGTCCATAACCCGCCTCTTTTCTCAGGGCAGTGCGGCCCAATGGCCAGAGTCGCTCCCTTGCCCCTTTTCTCAGGGCAGTGCGGCCCAATGGCCAGAGTCGGTCCCTTGCCCCTTTTCTCAGGGCAGTGCGGCCCAATGGCCAGAGTCGGTCCCTTGCCCCTTTTCCCAGGGCACTGCGGCCCAATGGCCAGAGTCGGTCCCTTGCCCCTTTTCTCAGGGCAGTGCGGCCCAATGGCCAGAGTCAGTCCCGTGCCCCTTTTCTCAGGGCAGTGCGGCCCAATGGCTACAGTCCATAACCTGGCCGTGGCTCACAGGGCTGGGCAGGTCCCTGTGCGGGACAGGAGACGGGGGCGGTTCCATCCCCCGCGGGGGGCAGCCCCTCCCTCTCCACGGGAGCCCGGTCCGGGCTGCAGGTGGTGCTGTGGCTCCCGGCCCGGCGTGAGCGGGAAAAGCTGCGACCGAGGCGCTGACTCCCGCCGGCGGCTCCCTCCCTCCCCAGCAGCCGGCGCCTGCCCTGGCCCAGCCCCTGCCGAGCCGCGGGCACCTGGCGCCAGGCTGAGCCGGGGGAGCTGGCGCGTCCCCGTGGCCGGGCTGGAACATGGGCCCTTGAAGTGCCAGGGGCTCCCTGAGCCAGGAGCAGATGAGCTGGGCCCACGTCTGGCTCAGCCCGGCTCTGACTCTGCCCCAGGGTCACTCCCAGGCGCAGCCCTGCAGCTGCCGCCCTGCGGCCTGTGGGAGCCGCCTGCCCACGCCGGGGTCCGGGAGCCGGCTCAGAGGTCACTCGCGGGCAGCGCGGGCGGGGGGCCGGGAAAGGGGGCGGAGGCAGGAGGGGGCAGCCAGAGGGAGGGAAAGGGGCGAAGGGAACCAGACCGAGCAGGCTCCAAACCCCTCGGCGGCTCCCACCTTCTCCCCGGGCCCAGCCCCACCGGCCGCAGGGAAGGAGAAAACGCCCACGAGGCTCCTCCTGCCCCGCCCGTCGGTCCCAGTTCTCCCTCCGGCCCCCGCAGAGACCCTGGGGAGGCGCCGGCTGCTGCCAAGCCGCGGGAATCTCTGAGCTTGTCCCCGCCTCGCGCCTCTGTCCTGATTGGCTGTTGTCAGGGTCTCTCTGTGAGGTCATCCCTGTCCTCCAATAGGCTGAGGTGCTGCCACAGGCCTTTGTGATGTCACTGCTACCCCCACTCCTCCCCCGCAAGGCTGGTGTCCTGGCCCTGGCCAGCCCCTCTGGAGGTTGGAGGGGTTCCCCTGGCGCCCCACTGAATGGCAGCTGGGTCTGGGGCAGAGCAGGCTGGGCAGTAACACCCCAGGGGCTGCTCCCTCGGCCCCACCCAACTCATCAGTCCTCGGCAGACAGGCCAGTGTAACCGGGGAGGTGTTAACCAGACACTGGTCTGAGCCCTGGCATGGACACAAGGGCGCTGCTATTGAGGCCCCTTCTCTTGCTAGAGTGTATTTATTGTACGTCCTCAGCTGGAGCCACGGCCTGCTGGAGGCTCTGTCACACGGTTAGGACTGACTCCCTGGGAGTTTTTTCCTCTCCCCAGCACCAGTTTAATGACAATTGATACGTTGTCAAAACACCTTTAACTCATCTCTTCAGCAGCACACAACCTACTTTCCAGAGGAGAGAAGGTTCATTATCCCCATTCCACAGATGGAGAAACTGAGGCATGGAAAGGGGCAGGGCCTTGCCTTAAGTCACCAAGCTGGATAGTGGTAGGCCCACACCCATTGGGTCTCAGTCCAGGGCTGGACGTACTCCCCTTGATCAGGAACGGCCCTATTAGTGCCCCTCTGAGCATGTTAGTCTATAAGGTGCCACAGGACTTCTTGTTGTTTCTGAAGATACAGACTCAGTCGGCCCTTCTCTGACAGATTTACAACAACCCAAGGGACGTGTTCCTTCACATGGCACGCAGTCAACCTGTGGAACTCCTCGCCAGAGGATGTTGTGGAGGAAACATCCGTCTCCATCCATTTTGCCCCCCACATTCTCTCTCTCTTTCCTGTTTCCCTTAGGGATCCCAAACCTCTTGCCAGGCTCAGGCGGCCTTGTGGATTTCAGGGCTGGAGACCTCTGATGGGTCCATGATGTGAAGTTCCCCCACTTGGTGATTTGCCCGATACTGAGCTGCTGGGGGAAGATCAGGCCAGGCTACGGAGAGAGTTGTTGCCGGACTGTGGCACTCTGGGCATGACACAAGGCGAGGGGATAACACAGCAGCGTGCACAGACCTGCCCTCGGTGGCTGGTTCCTGCCTTGGAGATGCTTGAGGGGGACTGGTCTGTCCCCTGGAACATCATTTGTCCTGCCACACAAGGAACATCAGCGCCTCTCCACCAGTCCACTCTCTAGACATCTCTGGGGACACTTGTTTGACCTTCGAGAACCACAAGAAGTCCTGTGACACCTAAAAGACTGACATATTTTGGAGCATTTCATGGATTAGCTTTGTGTGCGAATCGCGAGAGTCCCAGAGAGGTGTCCCCCAACCACCCCTGGGGCTGCGTGTGGAGACTAGCTCTGCACATCGCGTTCACAAATGAGCTGGGAAAAGGGATACACAGTGAGGGGGCAAAATTTGCAGCTGAACTGCAGTTAAATCGCAGGGAGACGGCGAAAAGCTACAAGATGATCTTTCTGAACTGGGTGTTCGGGCAACAAAATAGTGGAAATATTTTGCAAAACTAGATTATTTTAAAAAAATTCAGTCAACTCTGCAAAGAACCAGACACCCCCAGTAGCTGCAACACACTGACAGAGACCAAGCTCTGTCCTGGGTCTGAGCTGCAAGCCAGCATGGGAGCCAGCCGAGTGTGATCAGTCCTGCAAACACCGGCCTTTCCACTGGACAAAAAGCAACCGTCGGCGAAGGGTCAACTTCTGTCCGTGGGAGTGATGGACTGTCAGCTCACCATCAGCCTGGGGGCCCATGGGAACGGGGAGAATCAGCAGGACACGTTGGGACATTCTGGGCCCTTGTCAACACCCTCATCCTGGAACTGACCAGGCTCTCCTACCTGAGTTGGCCCCTTTGGGGATGTCTATACTGGAAGACCAGGATTCCGAGGAGAGTCCACAGACCCTGGGGTGGTTAACCGAGGGCTGGAGAGACTGCACACCTGGCACATGTACCCTACCTGGGAGACTGACCCATTCGGAGTCGTTCTTCCGGGGTTTGGTCTTTGTGCCCTGGCGGGGACGTGCGAAATCGCAGGATCGGGGGTCAACAGCCGAGCCTGGTGCTTGTCACTCTCGCAAGGCGTGAAAGAGCTCAGCAGGAGAGTTTCTCCCCTTGGCCTCCCTCTGTGAGCACAGCCAGATCAGCCAGTGGTAGGTACGTCCATTCTAGCTACGCGGTGGCTGTACCTGGCATGGCACATCGGTGGTCGACTGTGAGGTCTGGTGTTGACCTGACCTCGTTTGGAACCTCTCGTGAGGAACCATTGAACCCACATCCCAACCTGCTGCTCCAACGTCCACGTCACACTGAGTCAGCCTGAATCAAACCCTCCATGTTCCAGCCCTCCGCGTGCCCTCCCCAGACGCTCTAGCTCTATTCCCAGGGCGGCGTGGGAAACCCTGACTGTCCACCCAGCCTGACTGCCCAGAGGACGACTCAGCCGTCCCCCGGGAGTTAAGGGGGCCAACGTTCTACTCCTACACAGCAGGATCCCTTGGCCACGCCCCTTCCCCACCTCCCAGTCACCACCTTCTCCTCTCCAGCGGCTCATTCCCCTCCATGCTCATTCGCTGCCCCTGGGCTGGGGTCGGGGTGGGAGGGGCGGGAGAGGTGAGGCTCTAACTGGGGGTGGGGGCTCTGGCAAGAGGGGCTCCAGGCCGGGCTGGGTGTTGGAGAGCAGGAAGGAGTGAGGGCTGTGGCAGGGGCTGCAGGCCCCGGGGTGGGCTGAGGCTGAGGGGCTGGGGGTGCTGGAGGAATTCTGGGTGGGGGGACTCAGGGCTGGGGCAGGGGTTTGGGGCTCTGGGTTGGAGTATAAATGTGCCTCAGGCAGCTCCCAGTCAGTGGTGCAGGGGGCTAAGGTGGGCTCCCAGCCGGTTCTGGCTCCATGGTGGCCCTTGGAGGTGGCTGGCAGGACCGGCTCTGGCGTTACCCGCCATTTCCAGGACAATGTGTGGAGTCAGGACAGGTGGGACCAGCCTGTCTTCCCTCCTGCAGCACCACCGACTGGGCTGTTCACGGTCTGGCCAGCAGTGTGCACCGGAGCCGCCCGCCTCCCTTTCCCGCCAGGAATTCTGGTCGAAATACAGATGCCAGATGACCCTAGTGGGACTGGGGAATACGTCTGATGGGCGCCCAGGGTATTTCTGTGCAGCGATTAATAGCCTGCAGCTGGCGGTGTGAGCTGGGCAGGGGTCCTGGGGCTCAGGCTGGGGGGATGTAAAATTCATAGAATCCTCGGGCTGGAAGAGACCTCGGGAGGTCATTGAGTCCAGCCCCCTGCCCAAAGCAGAACCAACCCCAACTAAATCATCCCCGCCAGGACTTTGTCCAGCCAGGACTTGAAAACCTCTAGGGACGGAGATTCCACCACCTCTCTAGATAACACACTCCAGTGCTTCACCTCCCTCCTGGGGAAACAGTTTTTGCTAATATCCAACCTACACCTCCCGCACTGCAACTTCAGACCATTGCTCCTCGTTCTGCCATCCATCACCACTGAGGACAGCCTCTCTCCGGCCTCCTTTGAGCCCCCTTCGCAAAGTAGGAGACTGGTATCTGAAGGACAATATGCAAATGAGGTACCAGATATGTAAACCAGTGCCTCATTTGCATTTTCGCTTTCCTTCACTTGCATGCCTCTTTCCAAAGAGGAGTACAAGTGGAGACCCAGCTGGCCAGCTTAAATCCACGTTTGCTTGTGTCCAGAGTGGGCCCTAACTTAAACAAGTCTTCTGATTGAGTCAGAACAATCGTCTCTCCCCTCAGCCTCCATTGGCTTCGGCTGAGCAAGTGAAGCTCTTCCAAACGCCTTTCATAGGCAGCTTTTCCACTCCTCTGAACATCCTCACTGGCCTTCTCTGTGCTTGCCCCTGTCCGGATTTCTTAAACCGGGGAGGGCAGAACTGCACACGGTGTTCCAGAGCAGGGCTCCCCAGAGCCTTGTGTAATGGTGTTCACACTTCCCTCTTCTAAAGGGAGCAAAGCACACGTTGGGGGGGAGGTTTGTTAACACTGTGAGGGTTTATGGGGCTCGATAGTAACAAATTTAAAAACCATCGAGTGAAAATTAAAAAGAAAACAAAACCCATGATGCCTTCTTGTGCTCCCGGAAGGTCTGTCTACACAGCAGCCTTATTTCAAAGTTAGCTGCTCTGGAAGAGATTTTCCAGAAGAGCTTATTTCAGAATAACGCTGCTACACACAAACGTGCGTTTCAAATAGCACTTAGCTACAGTAAACTCTTCTGTGCCCAGCAGCCCTGGGAGCGAGAAGGTGCTGGATAATCAGGTATTCTGGATGACAGAGAGGTACACCTAGCAGTGCATAACACTTAGGAAACAAAATATTAGATATAAAGAAACATACCAAAATGTGTGCAGAGTACTTTATTAACCACCAACAGCAGTGCTGTACAGTGTAAACTTATACGGGATTTGCTGCATTTATTTACATTTACTCTCTCTATACTGCACTTATGGAAAACGTCACAGACATTCACTTCTGGTTAAAATGCCGGTTATTTGAGAGCACGGGATTAGAGAATGCTGGACATGAAAGAGTTCGCTCTATTTCCAAATACAGCATTTGCACTTCTGGGCCCTCTTTCGAATACAGCCAATGGACGCCCTACGGCTGATTCCAAAATCGGTTCTGTTCACTATGCTGGCAGCCTCGATTTCGAAATAGCTCTTGTGACGTGGGCGCTGTTCCTCAGGGAATGAAAATGACCAAATTTGAAAAAAGCCAATTGTGATTTGTGAATTATTTTGGAATCACAGGCGGATTGTGCAGATGCTGGAAGAGTTAGCTTGAAATAACAAACTATTATTTGTTTGTTAGACTATTATTAGACTATTAGAATAATAACAGTTGTTATTTCTAAATAGTTTTCCTGGGCAAACCCTACCCTGAGGAGAGTGTTCTGATCATTAGTCTTCTGATCGCCTTCTGCATCTCGGCATTCCTCAGCGCGTAGATCATGGGGTTCAGCATTGGGGTGATGACCGTGTAAAGGACGGAGACCACCTTGTCCAAGGTGAATTTCTGGAAGGGCCGCGCGTAGATGAAGATAAAAGGGATGAATATTAAACACAGAACAGTGATCTGGGTTCCACAGGTGGACAGAGCCTTGTGCTTCCCCTCTGTGAGGTGCGTCCTGATCTTGACCAGTATGATGGTGTATGAGATGAGCAGGAGAATGAAGATAATTATGGCCAGCACCCCGCTCTGGGAAACCATCAGCAGCTCAAAGAGGTAGGTGTCGGTGCAGGCCAGTTTGAGGACTTGTGGGACGTCGCAGTAGAAGTTGTCCAGGACGTTTGGCCCACAGAACGGTAGCTGGAGGATTAGCACAATCTGCACAGACGAGTGAAACAACCCTCCCAGCCACGTGCCCGCCACCAGCCCCACGCACACACCCCTGTTCATGATAGTCAAGTATTGCAATGGTTTATGGATGGCCACGTACCGATCAGCCGCCATCACCACCAGTAAAAAGACCATGGCACCGGCGATGAAGTGGAAGAAGAACATTTGGAGGATGCACTGATTGAATGAGATGGTTTTGCTCTGGGAGAGGAGACCCAACAGCATCTTTGGCACGCTGACGGTAGCGTCGCTGATATCGATGAACGCCAGGTTGGCCAGAAGGAAGTACATGGGCGTGTGGAGCTGGTGGTCGGAGATCACGGTGGTGATGATGAGGACGTTTCCCAGCCAGGTTGTCAGGTAGACTATAGAGAAGAGAATGAAGAGGAATTGCTTCAGCTGAGGGCTTTGGGTGAGGCCTAAGAGGACAAATTCTGTAACTCTCAAGGTGAAGTTCTCCTGCTCCATTCGGTGTCCTTCAATATTTACCTGGGAACTGAATAATACGAGTATTTAGCAAAAGGTTCTCAGCTTGAGAAAAACAATTGTCAGCTCCGCCATCCAAGAGGTTCCATCTCACTGTCTGATCCCACCAAAGCAAAAGCTCATCTTGGAAAAGCCGGGTCACTTCGTTTTGGTGCCTGTGGAGTCTGCTGCCGAACTTAAAGTACTTGTGCTTAAAAAATGTGAGGACATGTAGGTGCACCTATCGTGAGATATTTAAAACACCCAGAGGATGTAGGCACTTAATCTCCATTAAAATTTTGAAACTCTTGAGCAAAATCTTGCAACAAAATCTTTAAAGGAAAAAAACAAAAGACCTGATATTTTTGGTTCCAATTTTTTTCCACTTGGAATATTTTTAAATGAGACAAAATGTTCATGTTCATTTAATTGCTATTCAAGACCCACTTTTTATTTTGATCCCATTATTAATGACATATTGCTTTTGATTCAGTCTTTGGCAAAAAGACCTGAATTCAAGGGGGTTTTATTTTTACTTTGTTGGGTATTCTCCCAGATACTCCCAAGCATTTTCTCTCGGTTTTCAGTTTGCCAATTGGAAAAAATAAGAGGGGTGAGGAAAGAAAGGGGAGAAAAATGAATGAGAATTTGATAAAATAATTTTAATTTTTAATTTTAATTTTATTTCACTTTTCGACTACTTGAGTATGTAAAGATTGAAAATTTTGACTCAAGATTCCATGAAACAAATATTTTGCTTTTAAAATTTCAGATCACTTTTTAAAAAAAAATGATTAAAGACAGATCTTGTCATCCACAATTTGTTGACAGAATTATGTACTTGCAAAGTCAATTGTTTCTGTAGGAAAATGTCAGCTCCAGAGAACAGGGTGAAGTTGCTGTGAGAAACTCAGGAGAACGGTTTTGTGGGAAAGCCACTGACCTTGGGCTGCAGAGACCAAGATACAGTTTTTGTCCCACCAGAGACAACTTGGCTACATCGACGCTAGAATCACCTGTTGACAGCAGTTACTGCTGGAAGAGACGTCCTTACAAAACTTCTACCCACAGATTGTGTCTGCACATAAAAGCAGCTCGATCTTTCAATCCGCTCTGTCAACAAACCGCCCCCCTCCCCCGCCCCCGGAGCATCTACAAGGCTTTTTAACACATTTTGCACGTAGCTTCTTCACAGGTTTTGTCAACGACACCCAACAAAACCCCAGTTTTGTCTCCACAACTGTAGGGTCGATGGAGCCCTTTTGTGCCCATAAACAATTCACACCCCCTCCTGGTGTGCGCTCTTCCAAGGAGAATAATGGAGGTAGATGACCAATTCCCCTCGATCCTCTCACTCCTGACCTCTCCAGGGCCCTTTAAAAACCAGGGACTGCGACTCACTGTCCCTTTGTGAAACAGGGCAATGCTGCAGCTCCCTGCCTTGGTAGGAAGGCTCTGAGGGCCAGTCCCCTGACGACCGTGAAGCACTCAGGTACAAGGGCCAGGAGGTGGATCTCCTGGGGACAAAGGCAGTGAAAGCGGACAGGACATTGCTCACCACTTTCCTGTCAACCTCAGAGGCTGCCGAACTCACTGCAGCTGCTAAGGAGTGGAGGCTGAAGCCACGCCCAAGCACTCAGCTCCAGACAGCTTGATGTAAAAGCCTGAGCACCTCTGGGCTGAGCTAAGCACCCACAGCTGTTGGGTCAGCTGCTGGAGGAGACCCCTAAAGCTCCATCCAGGTACCAGCCTATGGGCAGCAGAGAGACACTCACAGGGATAGTACGGGATGCTCCTCAGTCCTTGTCGGACAGGTGGCTTTTGGACACTGGAGGCTGGCAGGTCCCAGGAGATGAAGGGCGTTCGGTGTCCGGCTCCCACTGAAATTCTGGGGCTTTGGAATTTCAGAGTAAAGCTTCTAGTGAGCTAAAGCTCCAGGGAATGTCAGCATCTCATTGCTCCGAGCACCAGCCTTTGGGAACGTACAAGTGGGGAGATTTATGGCTCTGTCTCCTCGCTGGAACTGGCCCCTCCTTCTCTGCTGGCCAGGACCACAAAGATCAGCTCTGACCAGACATCTCCCACTGAAATTCTGGGGCTTTGGAATTTCAGAGTAAAGCTACAAGACAGCTACAGACGGGTAAACTTCTCTACAAGCAAGCAGCCGCCCTGGCAATCTCACTCTGGTTTTATCTGCAGCCCCAGATACCTCCCATCGCTCTTTCTCGGTTTCATTCACACCACCACCTTGCCCCAGCATCTCTTAGCTGAGTCCTGCAGACCTGGTCTGGGAGAGCCAGAGGCACAAAGACCTCGGACCATCCTGGGAGCAAAGCAGCTGTGGTTTGTCCTTCCCCTATCTGCTGAGACTGCTCTGGGAACTCCAGGTAACATCTGGAGATCCCTTTGGAGGAGCACTTGCTCTGTGAGTGCCAGATGCTACCTCCCCGGCTAAGGCTGTTCTTTCCTGAGCAGTGCAGCCCTGAGCAGCTCTCATCGTAATGCTAATAACCAGTCCCCACCGTCGCACCGCACACTGTGTGAAGGAAAAGTCCGTACCTGCTGCAACTGGCCGTGGCTGTGACCTCAGAGCCGGCTGCCTCCCAAACATCCAGGGCGTCCTGTGGGGTCTGAGCTGATCATTGCCGTCCTGGCCAGCAGAGGAAGACGACCCAGTTCCAAGGAGGTGAGAGCCTCATAAATCTCCCCGTTAAGTGTTCACTAAGGCTGGTGCTGGGCATGACGAGATGCTGAAATTCCCCCAGAGCTTTACTAGGAAAGATCACGAAAATTGTTGCTCTGGAGCTCTGGGGATTCGCCCACAAGAGGCGTCGTTAGTAACTTTAGGAACTTTCCGCAGGCTGACTTTGTGCCATGTGAAGAAACACTTCTTTGGGTTGTTGTAAATCCGCTCCCTGCTGATGTCATTTGGTCACCGGCTAGTCCTTGTGCCACGGGAAGAAGTAAATAACTCTTCTCTATTCTGTTTCTCCACTGAGTAGAGGATTGTGATTTGCTTCGCTGACAGCAATTTCTCCTTTAGTCTCCCAGGTGGAGGAAGTTAAACTGTTCCAGCCTTGGAAGTGTTTATTCTGAGCAATTGGCTGGAGCAGAAAACGTTCAGTTTCCCCAGGGAAAACCTGCTTTGCAACCAGAACAAACCCAGTGTGGGACAGGACGTGTTTCGAAGGAACAAAACCATTGATTTGAATATCATTCTGGTTTTACAGAGCAGGACTGTGGCTGCTCCCTTCACTCTGGGGACTGAACTGCCCTGACAGCAGGTCCTGCCGTTGGAATGGGAACCAGGCGAGTCCCCAGGCCCGCAAGCGGAGCGACCCCACTGCACAGCACCAGCAGCGGGTGTATTGTGGGAATCCCACTGAGAGGGGCAGTAATATGGCTGTTCCTGATCAAGGGGAGGACGTCCAGCCCTGGACTGAGACTCAGCAGGTCTGGGCCCACCAGTTTCCAGCTTGCTGACTTTAGGCAAGGCCCCGCCCCTGTCTCTGCCTCAGTTTCTCCATCTGTAGAATGGGGATAATGGACCTTCTCTCCTCTGGAAAGTAGGTTGTGTGCTGCTGAAGAGATGACCTCAGAGTCAGTCCTAACTGTGTGACAGAGCCTCCAGCAGGCCGTGGTTCCAGCTGGGGACGTACAATACACTCTAGCAAGAGAAGGGGCCTCAATAGCAGCGCCCTTGTGCCCACACCAGGGCTCAGACCAGTGTCTGGTTAACACCTCTCCGCTTACACTGGTCTGTATGCTGAGGACTGACAAGCTGGGTGGGGCCGAGGGAGCAGCCCCTGGGGGGTTACTGCCCAGCCCGCTCTGCCCCAGACCCAGCTGCCATTCAGTGGGGCTCCAGGGGATCCCTCCAACCTCCAGAGGGGCCGGCCAGGGCCAGGACACCAGCCTTGGGGGGGAGGAGTGGGGGTAGCAGTGACATCACAAAGGCCTGTGGCAGGACCTCAGCCTATTGGAGGACAGGGATGACCTCACAGAGGGACCCTGACAACAGCCAATCAGGACAGAGGCGCGAGGGGGACAAGCTCAGAGATTCCCGCGGCTTGGCAGCAGCCGGCGCCTCCCCAGGGTCTCTGCCGGGCCGGAGGGAGAACTGGGACCGACGGGCGGGGCGGGAGGAGCCTCGTGGGCGTTTTCTCCTTCCCTGCGGCCGGTGGGGCTGGGCCCGGGGAGAAGGTGGGAGCCTCCGAGGGGTTTGGAGCCTGCTCGGTCTGGTTCCCCTTCGCCCCTTTCCCTCCCTCTGGCTGCCCCCTCCTGCCTCGGCCCCCTTTCCCGGCCCCCCGCCAAGCAGGGTGGGTGGGGGCTGGGGTGGGGGCGGGAGGCCTCCCACGGAGCTGGGGCTGGCAGAGCGCTGGGAGCCGGAGGTGACCTGGGCCGGCCTTTTGGACGTCTGCTGAGACCCCTCCGCCCCCCGCGCCCGGAGTCTGGCTGCTGCCTGGCCGAGCGGTGGTCACCGGCAGGGGAGATTCCCTCCCGCTTCTGTTCTCCTCCCGCCGCTCTCAGGGAGTCGTCAGTGACGGTTCCCAGCCGGGCGGGACGGGCCCAACCCGTGGGGCTGCGCAGGGGCTGCGCTGGGACCGGGTCCCTTCACCCTTCACCCGCCATTGCGGGGAGGGCAGAGCGGAGGCGAGTTACGTTTGCAGATGGTCCCAGGCTGGGGGGCGAGTGCGCTGGAGGACGGGGGCAGAATTCGAACTGATCTGGGCACCCTGGAGAAACGGCCTGAGGTCAATGGGGTGAAGCTGAATAAGGCCAAGCGCAAAGTGCTCCCCTGAGGAAGGCCCAATCCGTGTCACACCCAGACGGGGAAGTGGCTGTCGAGGGAGGAGTCCTGCAGAAAGGGATCTGGGCTCAGAGCGGAGCACAAGCTCCAGAGGAGTCAACAGGGTGAGACTGTTGCCAGAAGCGCCAACCTGCTTGTGGGCGGCACTGCCGGGTGTTGGGAGCCAGCCAGGAGCAGCAATTTCTTCCCCCCGCTCTGCGCTGAGCAGCCTCCGTGGGGCTGGTGCCCAGGGCTGGCCCCACACTTGAGGGAAGATGGGGAGAAGCTGCAGGGGGGCTGGAGAAGAGCCCGAGGCTGAGGAAAGGTGCAGAACATGCGCTGGGAGGGGAGGGGAGGAACTGGGCTGGGTGAGGCTGGAAGGAGAAGACCGAGGGGGACGTGACGCGGTTTGTAAATACCTCAGAGCGTTTTACGGCGCAGGGAGAAAACGTCGTTGTCGTTGGGCTCTGAGGACAGGACGAGAAGCAGCGGGTTTAAGGGGGGCTGGGGGGGTCGAGCTGCTTCTCTGCACTTCCTGCCTTGGGGCAGGTCCCGAGTCCCTCTGGGGCTGTGTCTGCAATGCCGCCCTCCTGCGGCAGAGGAAATGCAAATGAGGTGCTCATTAGCATATGTCACTCTCTCATTTGCATAGCCACGTCAACCCATTTTCCGCAAAAAGGAAAAAAAAGAAAAAAAACCAAACAAAAATCCCCCACCCTTTTAGTTAAACCTGTGACCCCCCTTTCCCCCTCCCCTGCAGGCTCTGCAGGGCCTGGTCTGGCCTCGGGCCGGCCCTGCGGGGGACCTGCGGGCAGAGCCCCAGAGGGCAGCAGGACAGCTGGGAGGGGAGCGTGGGGGTGGGGGGGCAGTTTCCCTGGGGGAGCGGCAGAGCCCGGCTGTAACTCACCCCCCACCCGCACTGCCCGCGAGTGACCTCTGAGCCGGCTCCCGGACCCCGGCGTGGGCAGGCGGCTCCCACAGGCCGCAGGGCGGCAGCTGCAGGGCTGCACCTGGGAGTGACCCTGGCAGAGTCAGAGCCGGGCCTGAGCCAGACGTGGGCCCAGCTCATCTTCTCCTGGCTCAGGGAGCCCCTGGCACTTTAAGGGCCCATGTTCCAGCCCCGGCTCCAGCCAGGCTCCTGCCCGGCCACAGAATCCCCAACCCAACAAACAGTCCCTGCCCGACACCCCGACGTTGGCAGCTCTGCCCACACTGCGACTCCAGCCACAACGTCTCACCCGCCTGCCCATGGGGGGTTTTACCCACACCAGCCGGTGCCCAAAGGAACCTGCTCGGCCCTACGGCGGGGGTGCGCGACCTTCTCAAACCACAGAGCCCAACTCCCTCTGAATTCAGAGCAAGGGGCCAGCAAAGAGCTGGGAACAAAGCTCATCTGTATGGCTGGAAACATCCCACTGAACTGGGAACTGACGTGAGTGACTGTCGCATCTATTGGAACAAAGAGATAATGTTAACAAATCCCCGGGACCGGATGGTGTTCATCCAAGGGCATTGGAACCTGTCCTTTGGATCAGCTGTCGTACATAATGACGGGAGGATTGCTCATGGGACACCAACGTTTAAAAAGGGCTCAAGAGGTGACCCTGGCAATTCCAGACTGGTGAGTCTAACGTCAGTTCCGGGCAACTTAGGTGAAAAATAAAAAGAATAAAATTGTCAGGCATGGAGAAGAACAGAATTTGATGGGAAAAAGTCAACCTGGTTTCTGCAGAGGGAAATCACGTCTTACTCACGTGTTGGAGTTCTTTAAAGGCGTTAACAAACATACAGACAGGGGAGACCCAGTGGATTTAGTATACTTAGATTTCCAGAAAGCCTTTGACAAGGTACCTCATCAAAGGCTCTTGCGTAAATGAAGTTGTCCTGGGATAAGAGGGAAGGTCCTTTCATGGACTGAGAACTGGTTAAAATCTAGGAAACAAAGGGTAGGTATAAATGGTAAATTTTCCTAATGGAGAGGGGTAATGTGGTGTCCCCCAAGGGTCAGTCCTAGGACCAATCCTGTTCAATTTATTCATAAATGGTCTGGAGAAGGGGGTGAGCAGTGAGGTGGCTCAGTGTGCAGATGACACGAAACTGTTCCAGATCGTCAAGACAAAGGCCGACTGTGAAGAACTTCAAAAAGATCTCATCAAACTGAGTGATTGGGCAACAAAATGGCAAATGAAATTTAATGTGGATAAGTGGAAGGTAACGCACATTGGAAAAAATAACCCCAGCTGTACCCACAATACGATGGGGGCTAATTTAGCTATAACTAATCAGGAAAGAGATCTTGGAGTTATCGTGGACAGTTCCCTGAAAACCTCCACGCAGGGCGCAGAGGCCGTCAAAAAGGCCAATAGGATGTTAGGTATTATTAAAAAAAAGGGATAGACAATAAGACAAGGAGTATCTTACTGCCCCTATATAAATCTATGCTACGCCCACCTCTTGAATACTGCGCACAGAGGTGGTCTCCTCACCTCAAAAAAGATCTGGCACTGGGAAAAGGTTCAGAAAAGGGCAATTCAATGATTCGTGGTTTGAAACAGGTGCCATCTGAGGAGAGGCTAAAGAGACTGGAACTTTTCAGTTTAGAAAAGAGGAGGCTGAGGGGGGACATGATAGAGGTCTATAAAATTACGACAGGTGTGGAGAGGGCAAACAAGGAGAAGTTATTTACCTGAGCCCATAATGCAAGAACTGGAGGACATCAACCTACGTCTACACGTGCAGCCAACATCGAAATAGTTTATTTCGAAGTTGCGACATCGAAATAGTCTATTTCGATGAATAACGTCTACACGTCCTCCAGGGCCGGCAACGTCGATGTTCAACTTCGACGTTGCTCAGCCCAACATCGAAATAGGCGCAGCGAGGGAACGTCTACACGTCAAAGTAGCACACATCGAAATAGGGATGCCAGGCACAGCTGCAGACAGGGTCACAGGGCGGACTCAACAGCAAGCCGCTCCCTTAAAGGGCCCCTCCCAGACACAGTTGCACTAAACAACACAAGATCCACAGAGCTGACAACTGGTTGCAGACCCTGTGCCTGCAGCATAGATCCCCAGCTGCCGCAGAAGCAGCCAGAAGCCCTGGGCTAAGGGCTGCTGCCCACGGTGACCATAGAGCCCCGCAGGGGCTGGAGAGAGAGCATCTCTCAACCCCCCAGCTGATGGCCGCCATGGAAGACCCAGCAATTTCGACGTTGCGGGACGCGGATCGTCTACACAGTCCCTACTTCGACGTTGAACGTCGAAGTAGAGCGCTATTCCTATCTCATCATGAGGTTAGCGACTTCGAC
Source organism: Carettochelys insculpta (assembly GCF_033958435.1). Classification (NCBI taxonomy): domain Eukaryota; kingdom Metazoa; phylum Chordata; order Testudines; family Carettochelyidae; genus Carettochelys; species Carettochelys insculpta. The sequence goes on from NC_134168.1 coordinate 8,546,539, forward strand.
GTCTCGCCGCCTAACGTCGAAGTTAACTTCGAAATAGCGCCCGACGCGTGTAGACGCGACGGGCGCTATTTCGAAGTTGGTGCCGCTACTTCGAAGTAGCGTGCACGTGTAGACGCAGCTCAAATGAAATTAATGGGTAGCAGGGTTAAAACTAATAAAAGAAAGTTCTACTTCACTGAGCGCGCAGTTCACCTGTGGAACTCCTCGCTAGAGCAGACTGTGAAGGCTGGGACGGTAACAGAATGTCAGAAAGAGCTAGATAAATTCCTGGAGGTCAGGTCCATAAAAGGCTGTTAGCCAAGGGTTGGAATGGTGTCCCTGGCCTCTGGTGTCAGAGGCTGGAGACAGATGGCAGGAGAAAAATCATTTGATCATTGTCTTCGGTCCCTCCCATCTGGGGCACCTGGCACTGGCCATGGTTGACAGACAAGCTACTGGGCTGGATGGACCTTTTGTCTGACCCAGTATGGGAGTTCTTATGTTCTTATCAGTAAACCTGATACTCCCCGATTCTCTGTAACGGGACGTCTGCTGCTGCAGGTGTCTGGAGCTGTGGGGTGCGAGGGGCGAGGGGCAGGGTTCAGGCATAAGGCTCCCAGCCCCCACAGGCACAGCCAGGGCCAGTCTGTTCGCGTACGTTCGGGTCTCCCAAAGAGGAGGGAGACGAGACACCTGGAGCAGGGGCTGGGGGACGGGTGAGCCGCGTGGGGTAATTGTCTGCACTCCCGGCGGCGGCAGTAAGGGAAGTCAATGGGCAGGGAAAGCCGGGGTCCTGGCCAGTGGCTCCCAGCCCTCCCGCTCACCCCCTCCCTCCATCGCTGGCAGGGTGAGAGAGGAGGCAGGGGGCATTCACAGCTCCTCGTCTGGCTCCGGCAGCACCGGGCTGGGCTGGCTGGGCTCTGTGCAGGGCGGCGAGGCCAGGCCAGGGCCTGCAAGGGACTTGTCCCGACTCAGCCCCTCCAAGTCCCAGTGGGCATCTGGCAGGACTGTCCCCATCTTGTTACTCTGCTGAACTTCCACGAGTCAGTGGGGTGTCCACCCAGCCCCATTCAGCACCAATCCTCCCCTCTTCCCCTCCCTGCCCCACAGGTGGTAAGAATCAACTTGCTCTTGATGGAGCTGTGTGGAAATTCCTCCACCCAGCATTACAATGCAGCCACCTGTGGGGTGGGACGTGACAGCTGCCTGATAGCGCACTGCAGTGCTGCCCTGGAATCACTGCCCCAGTGCTGAAATGCAGCCACTTCTGGGGTGGGGCAGAGGCCCTATATAACAGCATCCAGCAACGCCGCCGTGCGCTGCAGCATCGGGGTAAGAAAGACTCCATGGCTGGTGAATGGCAGGGTGGGGCCATTGCCTGAGGACAAGGGCTGAACCTCACCCCTGCTTTCCTCTCTCCGGATGGCATCTCCCAGCCGTAACCTTCTGGGGAGACAGATGGGAAAACAGGCCCAGACCTGGGGCAGAGCCTCAGCCAAGGTCGCCCAGCGAGTCACGGCAGGGCAGGGCTGGGCTGGAAGCCGCTGTCCTGTCACTCAGCCGCAGCCCTTACCCACAGTACGATCCATCGCACACAGGTCTGTGCTGGGCCGAGTTCCCAGGGCAGCCGGCAGGGTCTGGCCCCCTCTGCGTTCCCCACACCGGCAGCACGTAGCTCTCCCCCGCCCAGAGTCCCCGGCCGGCTCCGCTTTCTTGGGGCGAAGGGGCCGAGGGAGGGGAGGACGATCCGGGTGCAGGAGAGCAGCAGCCCCTGCGAGGAGCCCGAGGGACAGAGGTGTCAGCTGGTCCCTCCCATCCACGGTCTCCTGGCTGGGGCTGAGGAGGGAGCTGAACCTGCCCTGGGGCTGAGGCGGGGACTGAGCCTGCCCCAGCGAATATTCACATCCCCAACTGTTCCTGGCCTGTCTCTCCGACAGCTGGGATGGACATCTGAGCATCCGATTTCAACCCCATTGCTCAGCCCAGGCCACCTGACCCCCACCACCCAATTTTGACTAACTTGACTTCTCATTCTCTAGTTTCTCCAGAGGTGAGAAAAGCTGCTCTTCTGTACAGTTCTTCTCAAGGCTCTTTTCACCTCTTTGTTCCTCAGAGTGTAAATTATGGGGTTCAACGCTGGAGAGACGATAGTGTTCAATAGGGAAATCAATAGGTCACTTTCTGTAGTAGAGCCAGTGTTGGGCACCAGGTAGGTGACAAGGGCCGTTGCATAGAACACAGTCACCACCGTGAGGTGGGAGGAGCAGGTGGAGAAGGCTTTACGCCTTCCCTCCGCTGATGGCAGCTTGAGAATGGTGGAGGTAATGCAGATGTAGGACAGGAGTGTCAACAGGAAATTGCCCAGGATGAACACAACTGTCACCATGAGGGCTACAGCCTTAATCTGCGACGTGTCGGCACATGCCATTTTCAACACTGGTGGAACATCACAGAAGAAGTGTTGGATGCGGTTGGAGCCACAGAAGGGCAGGCTGAAGAGCCACGTGTTCAGAGGAACTCCCACCGAGATGCCAATAGCCCATGCAGTCCCCGCGAGCAGAGCACACACCCGGACGCTCATGATGGTTGTGTAGTGCAGGGGGTGACATATGGCCACGTAGCGGTCGTAGGCCATGGCTGCAAGTAGGCAGCATTCTGTGAGGCCCATGATGGCATTGACGTACATCCCTGCTGCACAAGCTGCAATGGAGATGGTCTTTTCCTCCACCAGGAGGTGAGCCAGCAGCTGAGGGACCACACTGCTGGTGAAGCAGATTTCCGATGCAGACAGGTTCACCAGGAAGAAATACATGGGGGTGTGGAGGGAGGGGTTCAGCTTTATCAGCAGGATAACGAGCAGGTTCCCCGTCAGGGTGAGCAGGTAGATGACCAGAAGCACCACAAACAGAAGGATTTGCAGCTCCTTAAGGTACGAGAACCCCACCAGGAAGAGAACATTGGAGATGGTCTGGTTCCCTCCAGGGTCGCCCTCGGAAGAGGTCATCTGTAGGGGGACAAAGAGACCGGGTCTGAGGCACATCAGAAATGTGACTGCAAATTAAAACATTTGTCCTGGTTTCCTTCCTGTTGGGACCCTTCTGACTAACACCTGCTGAAATTTCTCTGGAAATTACAGCGACTGACCCGGCCTTGCTCAAGGCTTAAAGAAGCATTGGGGACATTTGGTTTGTGTGCTCAAGGGTCTGTCTCTTTGAAGTCAGGTTGCTCCGGGCTCCTCACTGTCACTGGGTTGAGATGTTCACTGTCTTCTCCCGTCCATATAAAGGTGAGTTTCCCGGAGTTCTTCATTTTCTTCTGATGGAAGAGCTGCTTGTCTCTGTCTCTGTGTTTCCAGTCCATGTTGTCTGTTTGTTGCATTTCCAACAGCTCTCGATGGGGCCGTTCTGTGTGAATGGGAGGGAGCTGGACCTGACGGGGGTCTAATTCCCTCAGTGAATGTGGCGCTGTGTAAGTTGTGTCACTTCCAGTGGGAAAGTGCATTTCCTGCTCTGTGTACCTGCCGTCTCGCTGGTCTGAAAGGCGTGGTGAGAAGGAATGGTGTGGTGGGTTGAACCCATTGTTGTGGATCACCCTAGCGCAGCCCAGGGGTGAAGGTAACAGCTGTGTGTTTGTGGTACCCTTGTATGGGCATCCCCGGCCGTTGGGGGGTTTCCCCATGGGCTGTGTAAGATATGTCAGTGGGGGTGGAGGCAGGGGTCTGAAAGCTGGCGGGAGGGAGCGTTGGGGCAAAGGAGGCGGGAGGGGAAGAGGTGGGTGGTGGAGGGGGGGGAGCAGAAGCTGGGAGGGTTCGGGACCAGGGCAGGGGGCAGAGGGTGCTGCAGTGAGGGCGGGGGTTGTGGGGGAGGCCTTGTTGTGTGTGGTGGTTAAGGGCAGGGGATGGGGGTGTAGAAGTCAGAGGGGTTGGGGGGACTCAGGGCAGGGGGTGGGAGGTGCTGGAGTGGTTGTACACCAGGGAGATGATTATTGACAGGGAAGGGCCTATGAAGACAGGGATGGATCAGGCAGAGGGTTTGGGGGGTGGGAGGGTCGGGGGCGAGGGCAGGAGCTGGAGGTGCAGAAATCACAGCAGGGTTTGGTGTGGGGGGTCTCAGGACAAAGATGGAGGGGGATGGAGTGAGGGGAGGGGGCTCAGGACAGAGGGTTGCGGGGGCGTTAGGGCAGGTGTTTGGGTGGGGGGCGGTCCTTGCCGGGGTGTGATGGAGTATGTGCAGGGTCTGTGAGGGTTGGGGCAGCTCAGGGCAGGGGATGGAGGGTGCCAGATGGAGGGTGCGGTGTGGGGGTCAGTGCAGAGTCTGGGGGTGAAAGTGTCACCGCAGCTGAGTTCCCAAATACCATTTCTTAGACGAGGGCACATTCTCCTCTCACTCGTATGTTAGTGATATGAATAATCACACAAGTGCCCGGATTCCCCTGCAGTGACACCTCACACCAGCAAACGGACACCGTGGAGCCGAAACATGCTGGAAACCGTTTTCCGATGGAGAAGCCCCCTGGAATCTGAAAGCAGTGGGGGACTTTGGCCCTTTTGCACTGCACAGTGTTATTCTTCCTTCAGTGTTAGTGCATGACCCAAATCATTCCTGCCTCCCTCACAGCCAGTTCTGCAATACGTTGGTTTGTGTCCACATACGAGACAAGACCCAGGGCCAGCACCTTACATGGTGTAAATCATAACAACGCCAGGGAGCTGCACTGAGGACAAAGGAGTAATGGGCTTAAACTGCAGCAAGGGAGGTTTAGTTTGGACATAGGAAAAATTTCCTAGCTGTCAGGGTGGTTAAACGCTGGAATAAATTGCTGAGAGGGGCTGTGGAATCTCCATCCCTGGGGATGTTTAAGAGCAGGTTAGACAGACATCTATCAGGGACCCTCCGTGCAGTGCAGGGGACTGGACGCAACGACCTCTCGAGGTCCCTCCCAGTTCTAATGTTCTATAATCCTATGTGCCTCTGAGTTACACCACTTGTGAAGCTTTCTTCTATGATGGTAACACAAGGAAATTTGCAAAAAAGATCCGGTGATGTAGGAGACATTTCCTACACATTTTACTTCAGGCTCATTTGGTGAAAAGGAACTTCACAATCGCAGGTGTGACCGTGAAGTGACAGAGCTGAATTAAAAATGAGACACAACAAATGGATTCTGCCTGCGCTTAACTTCCTCACTATGGGGCTCTCACAGGACTGCAGCAAATAACAGTGAGCTCGTAAGCAGAAACCAGAGTGACAGAAGAGACACACTGAGTGGGAAGGCCCAGACCTGGAGACTGTGTTCTTCTGACTCTCAATGACACACGCTCTCCAAGAGAACAAAGAGAGAACATGAAATCACAGGAGCAAAGGAAAGGGTGGGGCTGAGCTACGCCCAGTGCACATCACAGAACCTTTTAAAACAGCTGTGAATGATATTTTCTAAACATACAGAAGCGGTGAGAATTCTTGTGTCTGTCTTAAGAGCTCCTTTGAGGAACCTACACTGACATTATGAAGGACTTTCCTCAGCACGACCATGGCACTAAATGCAGAGCTGGCCAGGAAATGGAATTTCCATCCCGTGGGAAATGCCAGTGTGTGTTTTCACACTGAATCAATATCAAAAGTTGAAACAGCAAAAACTCAAATTACAGTTCACAAGAGTCCGTATGAACTCAAAGATCCAACACAAAATGTTTTCTCAGTGTTTACGGATGGAAAACATCCATATAGATTAATTCTTTTTCCAGAATGGATTTTGGTTTATGTTTTCATTTCTTAGTTGCCATTTGGACAGTCTCTAAACAAATGGAATTTATTTCATTATTTGGCCTTCTTTAGTTTTCAGAAGAGAAGAGTGAGGTGGGGATTTGATAGTCGCCTTCAGCGTCCTGAAGAGGGGCTCTAAAGAGGGTGGAGAGAGGCTGTTCTCAGTAGTGACAAATAGGACAACAAGGAGCAAGGGTCTTAAGTTACAGTGGGGGAAGTCTAGGTTGGATATTAGGAATAACTATTTCCCCAGCAGGGTGGGGAAGCGCAGAAATGCATTACCTAGAGAAAGCAGTCAAGTAGCACTGTAAAGACTAGCAAAATGGTTTCTTAGGTGAGCTTTCATGGGACAGACCCACTTCTTCAGACCAGAGCCAGACCAGAACAGACTCAATATTTAAGACACAGAGAAGTGGGTCTGTCCCACGAAAGCTCACCTTATAAACCATTTTCTAGTCTTTAAAGTGCTACTTGACTGCTTTTTGTTTTGATGGAGTATAGACTAGCACGGCTCCCTCTCTGTTACTGTTACCTAGAGAGTTGATGGAACCTCTGTATCAAGAAGTTTTTAAGTCGCCGCTTCACAAAGTCCTGGCTGGGATGATTTAGTTGGGGTTGATCCTGCTTTAGGTAGGGGGCTGAACTCAATGACTTCCTGGGTTCCCTTCCAGGCCCAACATTCTACGATTTACTCACCACTGAGAATAAAGTCCAGGGAGATTCTTGTCATTGAAAGCTCAGTGGTAATTTCAGTGCTCTTCCGGTCACCCAGACAGCCCCTTTAGAAACAGGAGACCAAGCAACAAATTAACAAAGCCCCATTGTGTAACGAAAGGGCTCAGATAAATTCAGCTATGAGAGACCCCCTCTAAATTCGTGGGCTTCACCTGTGGAGCATGTGCCGTGGGCGTATTCAGGAGAGGATATTCTCATGAGAAGAGATCAGATGGAGCCCACCCAGCCGACTGTGCTCAAATTCGTAACCAGCACACACCTTACACTGCTTACGCAACAACAGCTACACTCAGAGTCAGTGGATAATGAGGAGGAGAAGGAGGAGGAAGTCTGCGGAGCAGAGGGGAGAAAAGACAACACCTTACGAAACAACAGGACGGGCAGTTCCACCTCCCAGCTGCTGCTGGTGCTGGACGTGCTGAAGGAAACAGGTGTGTTTATTACAGTCACTGGCTTCTGGGACCAAGTCCCTCAGGCCAAATTTCTTGCCGTATTCCCCAGAGGAAAACAACACTGCCTCAGGCTGCAACAAACAAACGTCACTCAGAGAACCGGTTTGTAGGAAGTTGTATCATCGTCATCCTCATCTTCACCTGTATTTTCTAAATTAAAACCATTCTGAGATTCGCTCTCCTGGAGGATTATTTGACCTGTTTTGCCTACAAGGAGGACTGATTTGTCCCAGGAAGACACCCTAGAGTCAGGGCTGGGAGAAGCTCCAGGGCTCATGGCTGCAGTTTCCTGATGCTCAGACTCTTGTCTCAGGACCATGATGAGAGCCCAGGAGCTCTGATTCCCATTCCCACCTGCTCTAACCATTACACCCCACTCCTCTGCCAAAGATGAGAACAGAACCCAGGAGTCCTCACTCCCAGACCCACTGCCCAGACCACAGGGCCAGATTCCCACTGACCCCAGGCACAGCCAGGGCCACTCCTGCTAGGGCCCTGGCCTTGGACGGGGTAGAGCAATGAAGGCCCACGTCCCCTCTGCCACCACACGCTGGAGAGGGAGGGAACCGGTGGCTTTAAGCCCCACTGTGCGCCCCTGAGTCTGGGGAGAGTGACTGAGGCAGAGATTGTGCAAGTGACCTAGGTGGTTTGGGCACCTGTTATTAACCGGAAATGGAAGCAGGTGCTCAAATCCCCTAGGCAGCTCTGAACTGGCACCTGAGATGTGTGCGGAGCTGCTTCCGCTCTCGGGGCCAGGAGGGGATCTGGGCTTAGATTCTCCTGACTCCTGCGGCTCCACCCGCGAGCTGGGCGGAAGGACTCAGACGGGGCAGCGAGTGGTCCGGTGGCACCTGAGAGACTGACAGCGATGAACTCAGTGGGCAGAGCCCGTTTCCCAGCTGAGACGAGCCCCACGGGGTTTTGCTCCAAAAGCTGCTCACGTGTGTGTGTGCGCAGGGCTGATTTCCTAGGGGCGGGGGCAGCGCTCACGCCCTAACTGGCACCCCCAGAACTCACACCCCAAACCGCCCCCCCCACTGGAACTCACGACCCAAACCACCCCCCTCACCCCCCACCGGAGCTCACACCCCAAACCACCCCCCTCACCCCCCACCGGAGCTCACACCCCAAACCACCCCCCTCACCCCCCACCGGAGCTCACACCCCAAACCACCTCCCTGCTGGAAGTCACGCCCCAAACTGGTCCCCACCCCCCCGCTGGAACTCACACCCCAAACCCGCTGCTGCTCCCATGTGGCATCACCTCCCACAGCCCCCCCTCTTTAAACTAATGTGCCCCCAGTGTGTGTGTGTGTGTGTGTGTGTGTGTGTGTGTGTGTGTAAGTATCCGTGTTTATGTCTATAAGTGTCTCTGGGTGTGTATGTACGTGTGTATGTAAGTATTTGCGTGTGTCTGTCTGTGTAACTGTGTGTGTCTGTGTGTGTGTGTGTGTCTGTGTGTGTGTGTCTATCTGTGTGAGTGTGTGTGTTTGTGTGTGCGTGTCTGTCTGTGTAAGTGTGTGTGTGTGTCTGTGTGTCTGTGCAGTGCATGCTCCGCCCCTGGGGCAGACCCCTCCTGCTCTGGGACGTCCGCGCAGAGCGCTGGGACGGGGCCCTCCCTGCTCTGCCCATCCCAGGCCAGGGCCGAGCAGGGGTGTCCCTGGCTGCCCCTGGGGTCATTGGGAATCTGGCCCTGTTGTTACTGAAATATCGGTCCGCCTAGCTGAGAGCCAGTAACGACCAGACAGGGCTAAGGAAGGGCTTTACTTCTGCAGAAAGAAAGGCGAGCCAAGTACATGGGTACAAAGACTCCGCCTGGATACAGAGCTGAAGAGCCTTTTATAATGATAACGAGATAAACTCCAGCCAAGCTAACATCTCATTGGTGTTTACTGCAAGTTCTCATAACACTGCTTCTCTGCACAAGAAAAGCAAGCACAGGAAAACCAGTTAAGGGCCAGTTTCATCCGCTTCGTGGGCACTTGGGGGGTGTAGCTCAAAAGTGTAAACTGCTGAGGACCTCTCACATGACGGCTGTTGATTTAAGATGGCTGCAAACTGCCCAGGCCGAACGTTCCTGTGACAGTCCCCCCTTCGGGCCTGACAACCCAAAGGCTAGTCAGGCCCGTTGCTATACTGATTGCAAGGTGGGAGGATCTCTGGGTCGTAGGCTCCGCTCAACCTGGACTCTTATATTATCTGAAGTTTTAGCAAGAGGAGTCTCACTACACTGCAAGCAAACTAAACAACAGCATTTAACTACCACATAGATTAATATAAACCCAGCTAAAATTAACAATCCGGTCTGCAGTATTGATTTCAACATTCCTCCTAACCGTCCTCCCCCATTCGGAAGCCAGTCAAACATATGATCCCACCAACTGTCGCTGGGTGGGACATAGGCGGCTTCTACTGCTTCTTGGGCTTGAGCTGCAGCCCTGACTACATTCTGATACATTTCTGTGGAGGTGTCATTAACAGACACACAACATTTTTCTCCCCCTAGAGCACACCCCCCCCCTTGCGCTGCTGAAAGATAATCCAAAGCTGAGCGATTTTGGAGTGTCATGGTGCGGACCTGGGCCAGTTCTGCAGAAAGCCCTTGGATTGCTTGTCCCAGGTCATAGACGGCTGACTCTGTAACTATGGCAATCTCTTCTAGCACCATTTGCAGGCGGATTACACAGCGCCCTGTACATGCATCGGCGACTCCAGTAACCAAAGGGATAATACCAGCCATAGAGCACCCAATAAGTGTTCCTGTGGTAAGGGGCTCCTTCCAAGACCCATTTAAGGCCTTATTTATTCGAGTAAGGGCTTGTTCCCTGGTTTCATCCTCATCCCTAAGGGCAGCGCCTTGGACGTTACAGACCCGCCCTTTAGGGAGACTGTTATGTATGGTGAGATGAGGGGACAAATAGCCTATGTAACATGTCCCTGTCCAGTTTGCAGGAAGGATCTTATAGGCCCTCTGCCCACAAACAACATACTGGTCTCTGTAAGGGGTCTGTCCTCTACACCAAGTAGCCACCACCCATCGCTCCATCGCACAACTCTGAAGGCCCTGGTTCCCACCAGGAAGCTGTACCCACTTGTTTGGTTCCGCATAAAGCACCATTTACCCCATACGACAGAGGTGACAGTGTAGTCCCAATCTTGGGGGCCGCTCGGATTTCCCCTTGTTCTATTCCAAAAATTGTCATCAGACGACCCCTTCCAGGCTAAGCCATCCAACACAGCTAAGCCAGGGGTATACAGGGGTACTGCGTCCATAGGAACGCCCACCTGTGGGGTCACAGGGCTGTTTGCACGCACCCAGCAGGAAGACTGATTTGTCGTTTGTGCCACAGTTTTTGCAAGAGTCACAAAGGAATTGTGCTCATGACATTCTACTGTGTCCCCAGCCAATGTGAGCACATAAATGGCGACCAGGAACTGCTGCGTCATGTTAGTCCGTGACCTCCTTTCTACGACCCCTTCGGAAGAGAACTTTTACCCCTTCCAAGGGCTCAGCAGTCCAGGCCTCATCTGCTCTTGGCCCTTCCGGTTCATGCAGGAAGGGCTAGCGGAGCTCCCCCGAGGTCCAGCGTCATCTTCTTCTGGCCCCGGCCTAGGGGCTAGTTTGAGCTGCGTATGGTGGATCCAAGTACCCTTTTCCTTTCCACATACCGCAGTGTGGGAAGTAAGGAGAACTTGGAAAGGACCGACCCACCGGGGCTGAAGGGTCGCACTCTTCCATTCTTTCACACAGACCCAATCTCCTGGCTGGATTCGGTGAGCAGGTACATCTGTTGGCAAGGACTGGAACTGGGCTGCATACTTGTGGAGAGAGGTGAGAGCAGTTTGGAGGGTGGAGACAAAACTGGTCAGTTCCTCGTCTCCCCAGGTGACCAGGTCAGTCACAGGTCCCGGGTCAGCAAATCCAGTATATGGCCTGCCAAATAAAAGTTCAAAAGGTGAGATACCACGTCTGCCTCGAGGGGCAGTTCGGACAGCTAAAAGAGCAAGAGGTAGAGCTTGAAGCCACCTGAGACCAGTCTGTGCACATATTTGAGAAAGTTTGAGCTTTAGAGTTTGGTTCATTCTTTCCACCTGGCCAGAAGAGGGTGGTCTCCACAGGGTACGCAGGAGCCAGGTGATGCCCAGGGCCTATGCGATGTACTTGATAACCTGAGCAGTGAAGTGAGTGCCTTGGTCGGAATCGATGGACCTAGGTGGGCCAAACCTGGGAATAATACGGTTTAGCAAAACTTTCCCCACTTCCAAGGCCGTGGCCCGTCTGGTTGGGAAGGCTTCAACCCACCCGGTCAATTGACACACAATTACAAGGAGGTGTTTGTAGCCTTGGCATTCAGGCACCTCTGAATAGTCAATCTGGAGTCGTTCAAAGGGGGTGTATGCCCAGAGTCTCGCACCAGGGGGGCCTTTAGGTTCCCCCCTTGGGTTAAACTTCACACAGATATCACAGGTTGATAGAATTCTTTTGGCCTCTTGAAATACACCTGGGGCGTGTCAGGGATTTTTCATCCCTCAGGCATTACGCCCCCGTGGGTCAGGGGAAACAAGCCTTTGGCCATTAAACATCATTACAGGTACAGGGAGAATCTAAAATCACATAGGCTGCCATTCAGCAGCCCCCTGTAATGGTCACTCTGAGTCAGTTGGTTTCCCCGGTAACCCTGAACTCATAAACAACTCATGACCTGGAGTTTAAAATCCAGGCACCTGACTGGGCGGTGGTGGAAAAGCCTCTAGAAGTTTCCACAGCCCAGAGGACCTGTTTGAAAGCAGGCCCTCAGAACGCTCGCATGTAAATAACCTCATGAATCATGCATGAGATCATAGGATATAAGGCGGCGCAGCACAGCGCTCGCTGGCCCTTGGAGCGGATACAACTCTGCTGCCTGTACGGGGAGGTGTTGGCCCTTGAGGCGTCCACCAGCCCCTAGGCCAGCTGCCTCACAAGCAGCGAAGACTTTGCGAAGAGCTCCAGCCTGAGAAGACTTTGCGAAGGGCTCCTGAGTCAACACCAGCATCGCCCAGCAGGGCCTCCTGCTGCGGTGACAGCTGGCATTTTACCTCAGCACTAAAAAGCCGCGTCTACACGTGCCGGCGACTTCGAAGTAGCGGCACTAACTTTGAAGTAGCGCCCGTCACGGCTACACGTGTTGGGCGCTAGTTCGAAGTTGAAATCGACGTTAGGCGGCGAGATGTCGAAGTCGCTAACCCCATGAGGGGATGGGAATAGCGCCCTACTTCGAAGTTGAACGTCGAAGTAGGGCACGTGTAGACGATCCGCGTCCCGCAACATCGAAATAGCGGGGTCCGCCATGGCGGCCATCAGCTGAGGGGTTGAGAGACACTCTTTCCAGCCCCTGCGGGGCTCTATGGTCACCGTGTGCAGCAGCCCTTAGCCCAGGGCTTCTGGCTGCTGCTGCGGCAGCTGGGGATCCATGCTGCATGCACAGGGTCTGCAACCAGTTGTCGGCTCTGTGGATCTTGTGCTGTTTAGTGCAACTGTGTCTGGGAGGGGCCCTTTAAGGGAGCGGCTGGCTGTTGAGTCCGCCCTTTGACCCTGTCTGCAGCTGCTCCTGGCACCCTTATTTCGATGTGTGCTACTGTGGCGTGTAGACGTTCCCTCGCAGCGCCTAATTCGATGTGGTGATGCTCAACATCGATGTTGAACGTCGACGTTGCCAGCCCTGGAGGACGTGTAGATGTTATTCATCGAAATAGCCTATATCGATGTTGCTACATAGAAATAAGCTACTTTGATGTAGGCTTCACGTGTAGACGTAGCTAAAGAGTGACAAGCAGCCCTGAGGCAGATCAGGCGAGTGGCGAACTGGCCTCATCACTAGGGTGAGGTACTGTGCGCTCGCCTGTTGAAACCCAGGGTCTGCCATCTACACAGCAAGCAGGCTCTGAGGTGGATCAGCTGGTCGGCGAACTGGCCTCACCATTAGGGTGAGGTACTGCGCGCCCAGCTGTTGAAGCCCAGAGCCTGCCATCGAAGCGGCACCCTCGCTCCCGCCACCTGCCACCCTGCGGTGACGACACCACCTACCGGACACGACCCACCTGCCTGACGAGACCACAATCACCTGGACACGTAAATCCACCACAAGCCTGAGGCCCAGCCCAGGCCACATAGACTTTCACAGGCCCGAGACCCAGTCCGGGCTGTACAAATTATATTACCACAGTACTTTGGGCATTGGGTCCCCAGTTGGGGGTTTCGGGATTGCAACCCGGGCCGCGCCCTTCCAGGGCCGAGGAAGGACCACACCCGGGGCTCGACCCCAGGGCCGGGCCTAACTGCCCATACCTACATATTAATAGGCTGTACACTTGTATTAATAAGTTCTGTAGTTATCGTTTAATTCAGTTATAGCTTAATTAAGTAGTTATGTATTGTTGTTTGCATAGTAATTATATTTGTTTATTTAGTGTGCAGGCGGGTCATCTCGGTAGAGGCTTGACCTCCCAGTTGCCCTACACACCCTGCATCCTACCTTACCCCCTTACCTGTCCCTATCCTCCGAGCCCTGGCTGAGGAGGTAACGTTGCCCCTCACTCAGCTGGGAGGAGGCCCTAGCAGGCAGAGCCCGGGGGTCTCCAATTGGCTGGAGTAGCGAACCAGCCGGGGCACAAAGGGGGAAGGCAAATTGACCTTCCCCTGCCCAGAGTTAAAACTATTTAAAATTACCTTTACCTCTTTCCTTGGATGTTCCTTTTAACCTTCCTCTTTGCCTCCAACCTAATAAAAGCCACCATACAGGTCGCCTCATGGATTCTTTAGTACTTAGCATTGTAAGTGTTTAAATGAAATACTCTTGTTGCAATTCAGTATATTAGTAGTAGTAATCACTAGTTTATAGACGTAGTTACATTGTAAGGAATTATCTACTGTGTTACATTTGTTGTTCCCTTTTTTCCTGTTGTTTGTTCCGTTAATAAACTTAGTAACTGTTTGCACCTTCACAAGCCTTCCCCTTGCCGTCTCACCCTTCTCCCTTAGAGCCAGCCTCCTGCCTGCCAGGGCAAAATCTACCAGCCTCTCTAACAGCGGTACAGGGCCAGTGCACAATCCCTGGGGCCTCCTGCCGGAGGTGGGTGGGAGCGGCTGCCAGAGGGGCGGGGCGGCCTCTACTCGTCGCCGGGTCTCCGCCGTCCCCTCCTTATCCTCGTCCCAGGCCTCTTGAGGATCCGAGCGGTATCCTGGTGTGGGGTCAGTGTGGCCTTGGCCCGTGACTTTGCCCGCACCGACAGGGCGTACCACAGTCTATTTACTATCTGACACGGTTTCCACTCTGCGGTGCAGCCTGAGCAAGACAGGCCGTAAGGCAGCCTGCAGTAGGGCCTTTCTCCCGTCAGGCATTTGCCACTCCCCACTTTGATTCTGTATTGCCCCCTCTTTCTTCCATCTAAGGACTCCCGGCGGCTCAGGGTTAATCAGGACTGACTCTGGTGACTGAGGTACGAGAAGCATCTGGTTGGTCATATAGGGTTGCAGGGAGGCTATTGTGGAAGCAGCGTCGGCTCGCCAGTTTCCAAGGACAGTGGGGTCATTCCCTTTTTGGTGTGCCTGAACATGTACAATGGCAAGCTCTGTAGGCAGGTGTACAGCTCTTAACAACTGCAGGATCTGCGGTCTGTGGGCTACTTTGGTACCGCTAGAGGTGATAAAACCTCGCTCTGCCCAAAGTTGGCCCATTGCATGGCAGACACTGAAGGCGTAGTTGAAATCAGTATAGATGTTTACAGACTGACTTGCTGCCAGCTCACATGCTCGGGTGAGGGCTATTAATTCTGCTGCTTGGGCTGGGGTAGATGGTCCCAGTGGTGCAGCCTCAATTACCTCAAACTGGGTGGTTACTGCGAATCCAGATACCCGCCGACCTTCCATTACCCGTGCTGATCCGTCTGTGTACGGTTCCAGGTTGGCATTTTGGATGGGCATGTCCGTTAAATCTGATCGAGACTTTTCCTGATGGTGCACCACTTGGAGGCAATCATGTGAGCATTCATGGTCCAGAAAAGGCAAGAGGGTCACAGGGTTTAGTGTATGACGTTGTTCAATTTTTAGGTTGGTCCTGGACAATAAGGAAATTTCTAAATGGGTCAGTCTCTGGGTTGTCAGGTGTTGGGTGCCTTTCTGAACTAGCAGTTGTTGGACTGCATGTGGGGTTTGTAAAATCATTGAGTGGCCTAATGTAATGTTCTCTGCTTGTGGTACCAGGAGGCCAGCAGCAACTAGTGCCCGAAGGCAGCCAGGAAGCTACTGGGTCTAGTTTCTGAGAATAGTAGGCCACTGGACGTTCCTTGGATGTTCTGTGATAAAAAACACCACTGGTTCCCAGGCACTCCTGGATCTGGGCTTGTTTAGTTTGCAGAAGAGAAGACTGAGGGGTGATTTAATAGCAGCCTTCAACTTCCTGAAGGGGAGCTCGAAAGAGGAGGGTGAGAAACTGTTCTCAATGGTGTCAGATGGCAGAACAAGGAGCAATGGTCTGAAGTTGAAGAGGGAAAGGTGTAGGTTAGATATTAGGAAAAACTACTTCACCAGGAGGGTGGTGAAGCACTGGAATGCGTTGCCTAGAGAGGTGGTGAATTAACCATCCCTCAAGGTTTTTAAGTCCCGGCTGGACAAGGTCCTGGCTGGGATGACTTAGAGGGCGTTGATCCTGCTTGAAGCAGGAGGCTGGACTAGATGACCTGCTGAGATCCCTTCCAGCTAGACTTTCACATACACCTCAGTCTTCTTGGTGTTACAGTGTCTGTGTTACTGGGTGTTTCTTCAATGCTTCTGAGAACTGTACTTCCCGGTCTACTAAACCAATACACAGTGGCTTTGGCTGAGCTAACGTTCTAACAGCAGCAGTGTAACCTTAACAGCACAGGCTAATTGTCCAAACCTAACCCCATCTGATATCTTAGGTGACTATTCCAAACTGCTGCTAGAGTGATCAGAGTTAATATAGATAGACAGATAGATAGATGGATAGATATAGATATAGATACATCATACAGCCAGGGTTGTGAGCTGAATCCTTGAAGGGTTATCTAGGGATATGGGCAAATAGATTTAAAAAAAAAAAAAAGGGATGGTGCTTGGTTCTGCCAAGAGGGCAGGGGGCTGGACTCAAGGACTTCCTGAGGTCCCTTCCAACTCTCTGAGATGTGTGTATCTCCATAGAATCACAGAATCCTGGGAAAGGAAGGGATCTAAGGAGGTCCTAGAGTCCAGCCCCCTGCCCAAAGCAGGATCAGCCTTCACTCTTTCATGCCAGTCAGGACTTTGTCAAGCCAGGACATAAAAACCTCCAGGAATGGAGATACCACCACCTCTCAAGGTAACACATTCTAGGGCTTCACACTCTATAAAATCCATGTATCTCTGTCCAAGCTGGGAATTACACCCCTCAGCAACAGGGCAGATGTTTTGCATGAGTTTGAACCTTTGCTATTTTTTTGTTAAGACTTGTGGATGTAAGGATATTTCAAAATCTGCACACAGGAGTTTAAAACTATATTCAAGGGAGATTACGGGAATAGAGGTGACATTTCTGTAATTCAGTAAGATTCTGTGTTTTGGGCTCATCTATATTAAAAGATCTGCCTCTCAATTATATAATGACAAGTCTCAGATGGGTAGCCGTGTTAGTTGGTCCATGCAAAAAAACAACAAGGAGTCCCGTGGCACCTTAAAGACTAACAGATTTAGTTGGCATAAACTTTCCTGTGTAAAACACATCTGACAGAGTGTTTTTTTAATCCACAAAAGCATATGCCCATATAAATCTGATAGACTGCATCTACGCCAGCAAGAAATTTCAGAAAATCAGGAATAGTTCTGAAAGAACTCTTGGAGCATCCACAGGCAAATGCAGTCTTTCAATACGAAAGGGAAGCAACATGGCTCTGCTTCTGGAAGCCATCTTCTGATCCCGGATCAGGAAGAGTGCCTCCTTTCGAAAACTTCTTTCAAAAAAAAAATGTTGACAGAAGCTCCACGGGCCAATTTTATGAAAGAGCAGTCCTCATGGTGCTGGATTTATTGCTCCCTGGCCTGTTCTTTCGAAAGAAGAGAGGCTGCGTGGATGGTCTCTATCGAAAGAGCCGATCGATCCTTCGATCCGTTTCTTTGTGTGAAGACGTGCTCTTTCGAGAAAAGTTTTTTTAGAAGAGATCTTCCAGAGGAACTTCTTTCGACAGATCAGTATTGTGCAGACGTCTTTAAGTTGCCACAAGATTCATTATTGTTTTAAGTAGATGAGTTTTCCTGTGTTCATTGAGGACTCCATTTTTGAAACATGGAGATATACTTATCTCATAGAGCTGAAATGGACCTTGAAAGGGTATTGAGTCCAGTCCCCTGTGCTCACAACAGGATCTAGCACCATCCCTGACCATTTTTTTAAATCTAACCTGTTGTCTGCACTCCATCATTATGTAGTGGTTTTCTCTTTCTAGATCCCTTACACGGAGAACATGGAGGATGGAAACCAGACACTCATCGTGGAATTCATCCTGTTAGGATTTGGGAATGTCCCTGAAATGGAGACCCTTCTCTTCCTGCTGCTTCTACTGATCTACATTGTGACCATGACTGGGAACACCCTCATCATCACACTTGTAGTGACTGATCAGCACCTTCAGACCCCCATGTACATCTTTGTGGGCAACTTGTCCTTCTTGGAGATCTGCTACAGCTCTGCCATCCTGTGCAGGCTGCTGGCCAGTCTCCTGACTGGCAACAAGACCATTTCTGTGTCAGGATGTCTTGTGCAATTGTATTTCTTTGGTATTATGGCAAACTCAGAAGCTCTTCTGCTTACAGCAATGTCTTGCGATCGGTACCTAGCAATATGCAATCCCCTCCGTAATGCTGCTCTGATGAATGGCCGGGTTTGTTTCCAGCTAGTGGCTGGGTGCTGGATCAGTAGTGTTGTGGTCTGTGGCATTGCTATTGTTTTCCTGTTCCAAATAACGTTCTGTGGTTTGAATGAAATTGACCATTTCTTTTGTGATATTTCACCTGTGATAAAATTGTCCTGTGGAGACACCCGGACTCTGCAAGAGATAACGTTTATTGTGTGTACCGTAGGGACGATGATACCCTCTGTACTGACACCGATAACCTATGTCTGTATCATCACCACCATCCTGAGGATCCCATCCACCACTGGGAAGAAAAAGGCCTTCTCCACCCACCTCATTGTGCTGACAGTTTTCTATGGGACCGTGTTCACTGTCTATGTCGGTCCAATAGCCAACACTCCCAAGGTCCTACACAAAATCTTCTCTCTCTGCTACACAGTCTTGATACCCACGATCAACCCTGTCATCTACAGCTTGAGAAACAAGGATGTCAATGAATCTCTGAGAGAAAATATTCTTAAACGATTGGCTTTGAGAAAAAGGCTCAGAATGCGAAAGACAAATTGTAGCTTACGGTACAACGCAGGTGAACTCATATGGTTTCTTTGAGACGAGCCTTTTTAGATCTCGAGAATAGAGCCCCTCGTTGCTCACCCTGCTTTAAGCTTGTTTTCTTTCTTTCTTTCTTTGCTCCTTGTGCATAATTCTCCTTTCCTACATTCAATGCACATTTCTATTTCCAGGATTTGACACTATTTTTAACAAGGGAGCTTTTCCCCAAACTGGCATTTAATTCACCTGTACATGAAAACAAGTGCCTAAATTCTGCAGAGAAGCATCACGTCTTTTCAGGACTTTTGGGTCCCTTGCACTTCCATGGGAGCCAATGAACTTCATTATCCATAGATCAGAATCATGACTTTTCCATTACACCTCTGAAAAGTAAGTGGGGAATGTTCATTCCACAGTGAGTGGAGAACGTTAATTGGGTAGCGTTCTATGCCGTTCTGCACACGTCAGACATAAAATGGAAATCCGTGCATGATTGGGAATCTCTGTGTCCCACCATTAGATATCTGGTGCCTGTTAATACATCCTGGCAAACTCAAGACAACACTTCAATGTTTATATTTGTGTGTGTGCTGAGATCAATAAAGATAATTGATACAGATGTATGAAAAGTGAATATAAGTTAGCGGCGAGAGTACGCTTATTAAGTTTGCAGATGATACCAAGCTGGGAGGGGTTGCAACTGCTTTGGAGGATAGGGTCATAGTTCAAAACGATCTGGACAAATTGGAGAAATGGTCTGAGGTAAACAGAAGTTTAATAAAGACAAATGCAAAGCATTCCACTTAGGAAGGCCCAATCTGCTTCATACATATAGAATGGGAAGTGACTGTCTAGCAAGGAGTCCTACAGAAAGGGATCTAGGGGTCAGAGTGGAGCATAAATGTAATGCTGTTGCAAATGTAACCCTCCTATTAATGCCAGATGCCTGCCAGAAGGGCCGGATTCAACTCATGTGGGGTTTCCTGTCCAGGATACAACCAACCAGATCGAGCCCCCACCCAGTGGCCTGGGACAATTTCACCCCTGTGCTGGGTGCCTGTAAGGTGGTTCTCCCCCCTCGCAAGCACAAAGTCTGAGATAGAAACAGCTTGTTTAATGACCATAACCTACCCCCAGGGTACAGTGACAGATGCCGTGTATCTAAGCAAAGAAGAGACAAACCCCTTTACCAAGATACCATCCCCACATGCAGTAGAACCAAGTCTCTTGCTGGGGCTCTTGGCCCTTTACCCCACACACAGTTACAGGGTGTACCTTCTGTGGTGCAGTCCCGAACCCAGAGCCCACAGATACATCACCAGGGCAGTACTAGCTGTCCACTTGTCTGCAGCCTCCCCTTGCTGCCACCGGCCGCCCACTGGTTGCCATCATCCACCCCCCGCCCCTACCAGCCACCTGCCAGTCACCATTGTCCACCACCACTCCCACCACTCAGGATTGCCCTGCAGCAGAACCCTGTGATTTCAGCTCTGCATGGCCCCAGCTGCCACGCTGCGATTTCAGCTCTTGATAGCTCTAGCAGGGGGTTTCACAAACATCCTAGTATCCAGCTCTAACTTTCAACAGGTGGGGAGGGTTAGTTGAGCCAGTCTTATAGCTATATGGCCAAAGCCCTCAGCAAACTGACTCAACCAGTACCCCTCCCCTCCTCCTTTACAGTGCTTTAAACCAGGGAGCCCTGTGTAATCAATGTCTTATGCAGCTATGGTGACTGCCCTGTCCCCCACAACAACCCAGAGTACTGGTGAGATCTCACAACTCCCACACTGTCAGCTTAAATTGTGATTTTACAACTACATGTTTACAATAGACCAAATCTCATGGCTGACTTGCTACCCATTTGGCTTTGCCTGAAAGTTATCACACATGCACATCTTTGCATTCTCATCCAAATGATCTCTGGGAGACACATTCCTCACAGCCTCAGTATCACACCTGCAGCCCTTTGCATTCTCATGCAGATGACCTCTGGGAGACACATTCCTCCCAGCCTTCAGCAGCGTTGCGTTCCTGCTGCCACATTCCCTACACAAAAAAAAGCAATCAAGTTTCTGGGGTGCATTCACAGGAATGTTGCAAACAAGACCTGAGAAGTCATTCTGCTCTGCTCTGCACTGATTAGCTTTCAGTTAGAGTACTGTGTCCACTTCTGGGCACCGCATTTCAAGCAAGATGTGCAGAAATTGAAGAAGGTCCATAGAAGAGCAACAAGAATGATTAAAAGGTGTAGAGAACATGAGCTGTGAGGGAAGACTGAAAGAACTGGGCTTGTTTAGTTTAGAAGAGAGAAGACTTAGAGGGAACATGACAGCAATTTTCAAAAACCTTAAAGAGGGTAACGTACAGACCCTTGGTTTCAGAAGAGCAGACTTGGACTCCCTGAGAGACCGGATGAGCAGGATCCCTTGGGAAATGAAGATGAAGGGGAAAAGAGTTGAAGAGAACGGGAAGTACTTTAAAGAAGTCTTACTGAAGGAACAGGAACAAACAATCCCTCTGCGTAGTAAGAAATGCAAACATGGTAGGCGACCAGCTTGGCTTAACAGGGAAATGCTTAGTCAGCTTAAATTCAAAAAGGATGCACACAAGAAATGGAAATGTGGACAGTTGACTAAGGAGGAGTATAAACAAACAGCTGGAGAATGCCGGGCAGTGATCAGGAAAGCGAAAGCACAATTGTAACTGCAGCTGGCAAGGGATGTGAAGAGTAACAAGAAGGGTTTCTACAGGCATGTGAACAATAAACGGGTTATCAGAGAAGGTGTGGGGCCGTTACTGGATGAAGGAGGTAACCTAGTGACAGATGATGCAGGAAAAGCTGAAGCACTCAATGCTTTTTTTGCCTCAGTCTTCATGGACAAAGTCAACTTCCCCATGGCGGTCCTAGACGATGCAGTATGGGAAGGTGGAGGGCAGCCATCTGTGGGGAAGGAACATGTTCTGAGCTATCTAGAAAAAACTAGATGTGCACAAGTCCATGGATCTGGATTTAATGCACCCCAGGGTACTGAGGAAATTGGCAGAGGTCATTGCTGAACCTTTGGCCATTATCCTTGAAGACTCTTGGCGATCAGGGGAGATACCGGATGACTGGAAGAAGGCAAACATAGTGCCCATCTTTAAAAAAGGTAAGAAGGATAATCCAGGGAACTATAGACCTGTCAGCTTTACCTCAATCCCTGGGAAAATTATGGAGGGAATCCTTAAGGAATCCATTTTGGAGCACTTGGAAGAGGGGAAAGTGATCAAAAGTAGCCAACATGGATTCACCAGGGGCAAGTCCTGCCTGACCAATCTGATTAGCTTCTATGACGAGGCAACAAGCTCTGTGGGCATGGGGAAGTCAGTGGATGTGATATACTTTGACTTCAGCAAGGCTTTTGATACGGTCTCCCACAACATTCTCGTCCATAAGTTAAGGAAATATGGATTGGATCCTTGGACTATAAAATGGATAGAAAGCTGGCTTGATGGTCAGGCCCAATGGATTGTGGTCAACGGCTCAATGTCTGGATGGTGGTCTGTTCCAAGTGGAGTGCCGCAAGGCTCGGTTCTGGGGCCGGTGTTATTCAACATCTTTATTAATGGCCTGGATGAGGGACTGGGTTGCACCCTCAGCAAGTTTGTGGGTGACACAAAACTAGGGGGAGAGGTAGATTCATTGGAGGCTAGAGAGAGAATCCAGAGGGACCTGGATAAATTGGAGGACTGGGCCAAAAGAAATCTGATGTGGTTCAATAAGGAGAAGTGTAGAGTCCTGCACCTGGGGCGGAAGAATCCCAAACCTTGTTACAGGCTGGAGACCGACTGGCTCAGCAGCAGTTCGATGGAAAGGGACCTAGGGGTTATGGTGGATGAAAGGCTGGATATGAGTAAACAGTGTGCCCTTGTAGCCAAGAAGGCTAACAGCAGACTGGGGTGCATTAGGAGGAGCATTTCGAGCAGATCTAGAGAAGTAATTATTCCTCTTTATTCGGCACTGGTGAGGCCACATCTGGAATATTGTGTCCAGTTTTGCCCCTCCCCAGTATAAAAGGATGTGGATTTGCTGAAGCAGGTTCAGTGAAGGGTAACAAAAATGATTAAGGGTCTGGAACACAAGACCTATGAGGAGAGGCTGAGGGATTTGGGCTTGTTTAGTTTACAGAACAGAAGACTTAAAGGTGATTTAATAGCAGCCTTCAACTTCCTGAAGGGGAGCTCTAAAGAATCATAGAATCGTAGAACACTAAGACTGGAAGGGACCTTGAGAGGCCATCGAGTCCAGCCCCCTGCCCCAATGGCAGGACCAAGTATTATCTAAACTATCCCTGATAGACATTGATCTAACCTGTTCTTAAATATCTCCAGCGATGGAGATTCCACAGCCTCCCTTGGCAATTTATTCCACTGTTTGACCGCCCTGACAGTTAGGAACTTTTTCCTAATGTCCAAACTAAACCACCCTTGCTGCAGTTTAAGCCCGTTGCCTCTTGTTCTATCCTCAGAGGCCAAGAAGAACAAGTTTTCTCCTTCCTCCTTATGACTCCGTTTAGATACCTGAAAACCGCTATCATGTCTCCCCTCAATCTCTTTTCCAAACTAAACAAGCCCAGTTCTTTCAACCTTTTTTCATGGGTCACATTCTCTAGACCTTTAATCATTCTTGTCGCTCTTTTCTGGACCCTCTCTAATTTCTCCACATCTTTTTTGAACTGCGGTGCCCAGAACTGGACACAATACTGCAGCTGAGGCCTAACCAGTGCAGAGTAGAGCAGCAGAATGACTTCCCGTGTCTTGTTCACAACACACCTGTTAATGCAGCCCAGAATCATGTTTGCTTTTTTTGCAACAGCATCGCACTGTTGACTCATATTTAGCTTGTGGTCCACTATAAGCCCCAGATCCCTTTCTGCTGCAGTCGTTCCTAGACAGTCTCTCCCCATACTGCTGTTTGTGATGTGCACTGAGTAGTGCTTAGGAGTTCCTCACATGGGCTGACATCCCATCGTACCTGAGCAGAACAAACACGGAACCAAAAGATTGTCCCGACCTGATGAGCTCCCAGTCTAAGCACCCAGGCAAGAGGCAACAGATGGAGACAGACAGACGAACAGCACCAGGGCTCTGCGTCAGCACAGTGCTCGACTGCCCCGTCAACATTCACAGCTCTGTTATTTTCCCACCTGCCGGGCAGAGCCAGCCTGCACAACCGTATTCCCTCCAGCTCCCCTGGGACGGCGGGTTTGTTTGTCTGCTGAGCTGGAAGGTTCATGGAGTTCTGGCCCAGAGCAACCAGCAGACGGTCTCTGGGGCGAAAGCAGATTGCCGCTCAGCACAGGTTGATTATAAAAAGGCTTCTTTGTTGCAGGCTCATCAAGCGTTTCTGAACCACTCGGCTTCTTCCAATTCCCATCTCAACAGGCTGAAGTCCTGGATCCTTTCCCAGCGGTTTGATCTTTTGTTTGGTTTTGTTGTTGTCAGTCGTCACCTTGAAGGAGGATTGTGTCCAGCCAGGTACGTGCTCAAAGTGCAGTCTTCAGCATTTGCCAAGGCAGATTTGTAAGGTGGCCCCATTTTCTTTTCTTTCTTTCTTTCTTTCTTTCAACTAAACAAGCTGAGCTAGAGACATGGAACATACAGTACAGAGCATGGTGAAGACACAGGAAATGTGCTAAGTCTTTTTGGATGGATGGACAGGTAGAATATATCTCTCCAGAGGGGTCTGTGGCAGCATTTTTTAAAGAAAGCGCCTGCAGATAAGTGCCTGACTGTCAGTATGTGTGAATGGGGATTGGGCACCGAACTCCCGTAAGCCCCCTTGGAAATCCCTGCCTAGGGGTCTGGCTGGACCATGTACACAAGGAAAGAATCGTGTTGAAGCATTTTGATAAGTGCAATGAAGTTGTGAATTTTCAGAGGAACACTGGGCACTCCATGGGAGTTGGGAGCTCAACTGCCCAGCATGTGGGGTCTGTAATAGACCAGACTGTTCCGTCTACAGCAGTGCTTTATAACCCCACCCCTCACCCCAGTGCCTGAGCACCTTCCTTTTCACGCAGCACTGATCGCTACAACCCCTCCCGGCTTTGGGGCGTCTCTGACGCATCTCCTCTGCCAGGGCCCGAGCTGGGATGCCCTGTAACTTTGGTTTTGTCTGGAGCTTTTCACATTAATTCCATCTCCTTCTTCTCCTCTTCCCTCTTGCTGTCGCACACCGACTCACTACCGGGAGGTGCCAGTGGGGAAGGAGGCGGCTTCGCAAGAGACAATGGGGCATGGGAATGGCTATCCAGAGTTTTGCAGCTTTTCATACAAGCCAACACATTCTGGCTGCGTCTGGCCTTCAGAGAGCAAGCGTGATTTTGTGGCTCAGTACAAACTTGCACCATGGGCCCCTTCTCACACACGTACCACAATTAGCAGCTGGGGCCAGACCTGCCAGTGAAGTGGGCCCTTTCAGCCCTGCACATGGTCCCCGCCGATCTCCTCGTCAAGGGTGATGAAAGATGGTTTTGACAGCTCGTTTGTACCTAGAACTTTTCATCAGTAGCTTCCCAAGCAGCTCTGCCAGAGTCACAAAGCTAAAGGGAGCACCAGGCTGTTCAACCTGAGCGCCTGTAGATCACACCCCACACGCACCCTGATAGATAGATAGATACAGTGTATGGGGACAGATAGATGGATAGATAGATACAGTGTATGGGGATAGATATATACAGTGTATGGGGATCGATAGATAAATAGATAGATAGACAGATAGATAGATAGATAGATACAGTGTATGGGGATAGATAAGAACATAAGAATGGCCATACTGGGTCAGACCAAAGGTCCATCCAGCCCAGCATCCCGTCTGCCGACGGTGGCTAATGCCAGGTGCCCCAGAGAAGGAGAACAGAAGACAATGATCAAGTGATTTATCTCCTGCCATCCATCTCCTGCCCTTGTTCTGAAGGCTAGGGCACCATACTTTATCCTTGGCTAATAGCCATTTATGGACCTAACCTGCAAAAATTTATCAAGCTCTTTTTTAAACCCTAATAGAGTCCTGGCCTTCACAGCCTCCTCGGGCAAGGAGTTCCACAGGTTGACTGTGCGCTGTGTGAAGAAAAATTTCCTTTTATTAGTTTTGAACCTACTACCCATCAATTTCATTTGGTGTCCCTTAGTTCTTGTATTATGGGAAAAGGTAAATAATTTTTCTATGTTCACTTTCTCCACACCATTCATGATTTTATATACCTCTATCATATCGCCCCTCAATCGCCTCTTTTCCAAACTGAAAAGTCCCAGTCTCTCTAGCCTCTCCCCATATGGGACCCATTCCAAGCCCCTAATCATCTTAGTCGCCCTTTTCTGAACCTTTTCTAATGCCAATATATCTTTTTTGAGGTGAGGAGACCACATCTGCACGCAGTACTCAAGATGTGGGCGTACTATAGTTTTATATAGGGGAAGTATGATATCTTTTGTCTTATTATCGATCCCTTTTTTAATAATTCCTAACATCCTATTTGCTTTACTAACTGCCGCTGCACACTGCGTGGATGTCTTCAGAGAACTATCCACTATAACTCCAAGATCCCTTTCCTGATCTGTCGTAGCTAAATTTGACCCCATCATGTAGTACGTGTAATTTGGGTTATTTTTTCCAACGTGCATTACCTTACACTTACCCACATTAAATTTCATTTGCCATTTTGCTGCCCAATCACTGTTTGCTGAGATCTTTTTGTAGTTCTTCACAATCCCTTTTGGTTTCGACTGTCCTGAACAACTTGGTGTCATCTGCAAACTTTGCCACCTCACCGCTCACCTCATTTTCTAGATCATTGATGAACAAGTTGAACAGGATCGGTCCCAGGACTGACCCCTGGGAAACACCACTAGTTACCCTCCTCCATTATGAAAATTTACCATTTATTCCCACCCTTTGTTTTCTGTCTTTTAACCAATTCCCGATCCATGAAAGGATCTTTCCTCCTATCCCATGACCGCCTAATTTACATAAAAGCCTTTGGTGTGGGACCGTGTCAAAGGCTTTCTGGAAATCTAGGTATATTATGTCCACTGGGTGCCCCTTGTCCGCATGTTTATTAACCCCTTCAAAGAATTCTAATAGATTAGTTAGACACGACTTCCCTCTGCAGAAACCATGCTGACTTTTGCCCAACAATTCGTGCTCTTCTACGTACCTTGCAATTTTATTCTTTACTAGTGTTTCTACTAATTTGCCTGGTACTGATGTTAAACTTATCGGTCTATAATTGCCAGGGTCTCCTCTAGAGCCTTTTTTAAATATTGGCGTTATATTGGCCGTCTTCCAGTCATTTGGTACCAAAGTGGATTTAAAGGATAGGTTACAAACCACTGTTAATAACTCCACAATTTCACATTTGAGTTCTTTCAGAACCCTTGGGTGAATACCGTCTGGTCCTGGAGACTTGTTACTATTCAGCTTATCAATTAACTCCAAAACCTCCTCTAATGTCACTTCAATCTGAGAGAGTTCCTCAGATTTGTCACCTAAAAAGACTGGCTCAGATTTAAGAACCTCTGTAACATCCTCAGCCGTGAAGACTGAAGCAAAGAAATCATTTAATCGCTCCGCAATGGCACTGTCTTCCTTGATCGCTCCTTTTATATCTTTATCGTCCAAGGGCCCCACTGCTTTTTTAGCGGGCTTCCTGCTTCTAATGTATTTAAAAAACATTTTACTATCGTTTTTTGAATTTTTGGCTAGCTGTTCCTCAAAATCTTTTTTGGCTTTTCTTATTACATTATGACACTTAATGGCTACATCTACACGTGAAGCCAACATCAAAATAGCTTATTTTGATGTAGCGACGATGAATAACGTCTACACGTCCTCCAGGGCTGGCAACGTCGATGTTCAACTTCGACGTTGCGCGGCACCACATCGAAGTAGGCGCTGCGAGGGTACGTCTACATGCCAAAGTAGCACACATCGAAATAAGGGTGCCAGGCACAGCTGCAGACAGGGTCACAGGGCGGACTCAACAGCAAGCCGCTCCCTTAAAGGGCCCCTCCCAGACACAGTTGCACTAAAAAACACAAGATCCACAGAGCCAACAACTGGTTGCAGACCCTGTGCCTGCAGCATGGATCCCCAGCTGCAGCAGCAGCAGCCAGAAGCCCTGGGCTAAGGGCTGCTGCCCACGGTGACCATAGAGCCCCGCAGGGGCTGGAGAGAGAGCATCTCTCAACCCCCCAGCTGATGGCCACCATGGAGGACCCGGCAATTTCGACGTTGCAGGACGTGGATCGTCTACACAGTCCCTACTTCGACGTTGAACGTCGAAGTAGGGCGCTATTCCGATCCCCTCATGAGGTTAGCGACTTCGACGTCTCGCAGCCTAACGTCGAAGTTAACTTCGAAATAGCGCCCGACGCGTGTAGCCGCGACGGGCGCTATTTCGAAGTTAGTGCCGCTACTTCGAAGTAGCGTGCACATGTAGGCTACGTCTACACGTGCACCCAACTTCGAAATAGCTTATTTCGATGTTGCGACATCGAAATAGGCTATTTCGATGAATAACGTCTACACGTCCTCCAGGGCTGGCAACGTCGATGTTCAACTTCGACGTTGCTCAGCCCAACATCGAAATAGGCACAGCGAGGGAACGTCTACACGCCAAAGTAGCACACATCGAAATAAGGGAGCCAGGCACAGCTGCAGACAGGGTCACGGGGCGGACTCAACAGCAAGTCGCTCCCTTAAAGGGCCCCTCCCAGACACACTTTCATTAAACAGTGCAAGATACACAGAGCCAACAACTAGTTGCAGACCCTGTATATGCAGCACGGACCCCCAGCTGCAGCAGCAGCAGCCAGAAGCCCTGGGCTAAGGGCTGCTGCCCACGGTGACCACAGAGCCCCGCAAGGGCTGGAGAGAGAGTATCTCTCAACCCCCCAGCTGATGGCCGCCATGGAGGACCCCGCTATTTCGATGTTGCAGGACGCGGATCGTCTACACGTCCCTACTTCGATGTTGAACGTCGAAGTAGGGCGCTATTCCCATCCGCTCATGGGGTTAGCGACTTCGACGTCTCGCCGCCTAACGTCGATTTCAACTTCGAAATAGAGCCCAACACGTGTAGACGTGACGGGCGCTATTTCGAAGTTACTGCCGCTACTTCGAAGTAGCGTGCACGTGTAGACGCAGTCGTAGACACAGCTAATTTGGGAGTGTTTATGTTCCTTTCTATTTTCCTCACTAGGATTTGACTTCCACTTTTTAAAAGCTGCCCTTTTCTCTCTCACTGCCTTTTTAACATGGCTGTTTAGCCATGGTGGTTCTTTGTTAGGTCTCTTACTGTGTTTTTTTATTTGGGGTATACATTTAAGTTGGGCCTCTAGTATGGTGTCTTTAAACAGTTTCCATGCAGCTTCCAGAGATTTTAGTTTAATTACTCTACCTTTTAGTTTCTGTTTAACTAGCTTCCTCATTTTAGTGTAATTCCCCTTTTTGAAATTAAATGCCAGAGTGTTTGACCGCTGCGGTGTTCTTCCCAACACAGGAATATTAAAAGTTATTATATTGTGGTCACTATTTCCAAGCGGTCCAGTAACAGTTACCTCTTGGACCAGATCCTGTGTTCCAGTCAAGACTAGATCGAGAATTGACTCTCCCCTTGTGGGTTCCTGTACTAGCTGCTCCAAGAAGCAGTCATTTAAGGCATCAAGAAATTTAATCTCTGAATCCCGTCCTGAGGTGACATGCGCCCAATCAATATGGGGATAATTGAAATCTCCTATTATTACTGCGTTTTTTATTTTGATAGCCTCTCTAATCTCCCTTAACATTTCAGCATCACTATCACTGTCCTGGTTAGGTGGTCGGTAATATATTCCTAATGCCATATTCATATTAGAGGAATGAATTGTTATCCATAATGATTCTATGGAACATTTTGATTCCTTTAGGATTTTTGCTTCATTTGATTCTATATTATCCTTCACATATAGTACCACTCCGCCACCCGCACAACCTGTTCTGTCTTTCTGATATAATTTATATCCCGGTATGATAGTGTCCCACCGATTGTCCTCATTCCACCATGTTTCTGTGATACCTATTATGTCAACTTCCTCCTTTGATATGAGGTACTCCAGTTCACCCATCTTATTTGACAGACTCCTAGCATTTGTGTAAAAGCACGTTAAAAAACTACCACTATTTATATGTCCGCCTTTCACAGACGCGTTGGATTTTTTTATATGCGATTGTTTCACATCTGATCTTGCCCATATATTATTTCCCACGTTCCCTATCTGACTAACTTCTAGGGAATCCCTATCTATGGAGCCTCGTGTAAGAGAAGTCTCCGTCCGATCCAGGTGCTCCCCCGCACTAATCGGCTTTCCCCCACCTCTTAGTTTAAAAACTGCTCTACGACCTTTTTAATGTTTAATGCCAGCAGTCTGGATCCACCTTGATTTAGGTGGAGCCCATCATTTCTGTATAGGCTCCCCCTACCCCAAAAGTGTCCCCAGTTCTTAATAAATCTAAACCCCTCTTCCCTACACCATCGTCTCATCCACACATTGAGACTCTGAAGTTCTGCCTGTCTATCTGGCCCTGTGCGTGGAACTGGAAGCATTTCAGAGAATGCCACCATAGATGTTCTGGATTTCAGATGGATAGATAAATAGATACAGTGTATGGGGATAGATAGATGGATAGATAGATGCAGTGTATGGGGATAGATAGATAGATACAGTGTATGGGGATAGATAGATACAGTGTATGGGGATAGATAGATAGATACAGTGTATGGGGATAGATGGATAGATAGATAGATACAGTGTATGGGGATAGATAGATGGATAGATAGATGCAGTGTATGGGGATAGATAGATACAGTGTATGGGGATAGATAGATAGATACAGTGTATGGGGATAGATGGATAGATAGATAGATACAGTGTATGGGGATAGATAGATGGATAGATAGATACAGTGTATGGGGATAGATAGATACAGTGTATGGGGATAGATAGATAGATACAGTGTATGGGGATAGATAGATGGATAGATAGATACAGTGTATGGGGATAGATAGATAGATACAGTGTATAGGGATAGGTAGATAGATACAGTGTATGGGGATAGATAGATAGATAGATAGATAGATATAGTGTATGGGGAAAGGTAGATACAGTGTATGGGGATAGATAGATAGATACAGTGTATGGGGATAGATGGATAGATAGATAGATACAGTGTATGGGGATAGATAGATAGATAGATAGATAGATACAGTGTATGGGGATAGATGGATAGATAGATAGATACAGTGTATGGGGATAGATAGATAGATAGATAGATACAGTGTATGGGGATAGATAGATAGATACAGTGTATGGGGATAGATAGATAGATAGATAGATACAGTGTATGGGGATAGATAGATAGATAGATAGATCTCCATTCAGCCGTCTGCAATGTGGAGATGATCAAACATGCACATGCAGGGAGCTCACAGCCGTGATACCCAGGGATGAACCTGGCTCATAGAAATGCTACCACACTGGCCAGAATTGTAAAGAGGGGTCAATATCCATTTGTCATTAGTTTTAGCACCTACGGCCCACTGAAAACCTCTGCTTCATCCGGCTCCTTTAACGCCTCATTCCTCCCCAGCTCCCACAGCGATGGAGAACCAGACGGAGGTGAGTGAATTCATCCTCACGGGCCTGACTGACCTCCAGGGGATGGAGGACTTTCTATTCACGCTCTTCCTGCTGCTCTACGTGGCCACCCTTCTGGGCAACGGGGCCATGGTGGCCATGGTGCTGGCCGAGCCCCGGCTCCACACCCCCATGTACTTTTTCCTCGGGAATCTCTCCTGCCTGGACTTCTGCTACTGCACGGTCACGGTGCCCAAGATGCTGTCTGGCTTCTTCTCAGAGCGTCAGACCATCTCCTTGGCCGGCTGCCTGGCCCAGCTCCACTTCTTCCACTTCCTGGGCAGCAGCGAGGCCGTGCTGCTGGCCATCATGGCCTATGACCGCTACGTGGCCATCTGCAACCCACTGCGATACAGGCTGGTCATGAGCCCACAGGCCTGCCTGCTCCTGGCAGTGTCTACCTGGGCCACCGGCTTCCTGCACGCCCTGATGCACACGATTATGACCTCCCAGCTGCACTTCCGTGGCCACAAAAATATCCACCACTTCTTCTGTGACATCAAGCCCCTGCTGAGCCTGGCCTGTGACAGCACCCGCCTCAACCTGACCCTGCTCAACATAATCACGGGGGGCATCGTGGTCATTCCCTGTGTGCTCACACTGCTCTCCTACCTCTACATCATCTCCTTCCTGCTCCTGAAGGTGCAGTCGCGGGAAAGCCGGAGAAAGGCCTTCTCCACCTGCGCCTCCCACCTCACCGTGGTGTCGCTCTTCTATGGAGCTGCCATCTTGACCTACGCGCCCCCGTCCTCCGGGGAATCCCCCCAGTGGGACATGGTGATCGTTCTCCTCTACAGCGTGGTCACTCCCGCCCTGAACCCCGTCATCTACACCCTGCGGAACAAGGAGGTGCAGGCGGCTCTGAGGAAAATCCTGCACCGAAGGTTCTTCCTGGATGGGGTGTGAGGAAAGGGAAGATTTTGCTTCTGCCTCTGGCCATGAGGAGGGCTGTGGGGGCTGGGAAAACAGGCAGACATCACTGGGCAGTAGCTCCTCTCGGGATGGTGCCACTTGTCTCTGGGCACCAGGATGCCCAGCTGAGGGACCATTTCATCTTTGCACCTGGGTTGCAAGAGAGATTCATGCAGGAACCTCTGTGCACCAGAGACTCAGCGCTGTGCAGGGGCCATTGCCCGCTGGGTGTGGAGAAGAGGCCGGAGGGGACATTGGGGGTGGGAAGACAGTGCAGGGACAAGGCAATGGCCTGTCAAGGACCTGAATTTCCAAGGGAGAAGCTGAAAAAAAATCCTCAAGCGCTTTGTGGGACCCTTGTCCACCTGGTCTCACCTTCTGTGACGTCGTGGGGGTATGTGTGGGGAGGCGGCTCACGAGGGCTGGGGGCTCCTGCTGAGGGTAACCGTGGCGACCAGGTGACACCTCTGGCTGCAGACAAAGGGGGAGGTGGAGCCTGAGGGGGTTGAATTGGGAGTTGGAAGCTGTGAGTCTGGGCAGGGAGAAACAGAGACAAAGGAGGGGACCAGGCCCCGCCTCCGGGGGCCCCTCGGGGCCTCCTCTCCCCAACATGGATGGGACTGGCTGTCCCTGCCGGCTGCACTGACTCCTCTGTACGACGCTGTGTCCTGTTGGCTAATAAACCCGCTGTTCTGCTGCCGAGTGAGAGTCACTCCTGCCTGCGGACGGGGTGCAGAGCCTGGGGACCCCTGAGCCCATCGCACCTTCTCTCCACTCTCGTCTGATTCCCTTCCCCAGGCTCTTGAGAAAGGGAACGTAAAAGCTGGCTGGGCTGATTCGATGCTTGTAGGGACTCCCACACCCACTGAGCCGGCTGGCACAGGAACCGGGGGGGGGGCGTTACCATATTTTGCCCTTTAAAAAAGAGCCCCCCGCCCCCCCGGGGAAGGAGTGTGTCCGTGTGAGTGTCTGTGAGTGTCCCGGCTCTGCCTTAACACACTCACACCCCGCCTGTGGGCAGACACTGAGACAGACACGCGCCCGTTCCGGGGGCCTCTTTTGTATGTGGTAACCCTAGTCCAGGCCCAGGGACCCTGGGCCACTCCCCTGCTATTCCGGAAGTTTGGGGCCCGGCCCACAAGTCCAAACCCCCTTAGTTGGGCTCTGCTGGGGTGGGGGCCCGTCTGCCCAGCAGAGGGGAAATGACTTGCCCCTGGTCATGCCGGGACAGGGTAATTACCCAGCCCTTCTGAGCCCCAGTCTTGCTTCCCTGGCAGAGCCCTGTGCCATGGCACCTCCCCGGAGAGGCAGTCACACCACATGGCTTTCTGGGGGCAATGGCTGGGAGCTGGAGCCCAGACATCTTGGCCCAGAATCGGAGCTGCTGGGCCCTGACATCGCTCCAGGCTGGGATAGTCAAAGGAGCCTAAAATCCCATTGAAATATTGGCAGCTAATTCCCATCGGTTCTCCTGAGAATTGCGTCCATCTAGACCTGTGAAAGGCCAAAGCAGTTAGCGCCAGAGCCGCAGGGTGAGATGGGCCTAAGTCTCTGCTTTCACCCCTCCCAGGCTTCTTTCTAGACAGGCACAGACACAGGCTGCTATCGCTTCCAATGCCCCAGGTTGGACTCCAATGGAGAACTGTGTCTGGCGCCCACGTTCCCTGTGAGCTGGGCCCCTGGGCGGCCACCTGGGAGGGATTCCAGTGCCACTCACTGCTGAGCAGAGTGCCTGCAGCCAGCCGCAGGGCTTTCCATAGGTGGTGTACATCTGCACCTTCCTAGTGCACCTAACAAAATGTATTCCGCACATGGCTGAGGGAAAAGCGGGACCTGCTCCATCTCGACACCTGCCCGTGTCTTCAGCGCCTGAGGGAATCAGGAGCCTCCTCACATTCCGGCTCCCTGGGCCGTGGGAAAGGAAGTCACGGCCATGACTGAAAACTCCCTCGGCGCCTTTGCACTGAGGAGGAAACCACGTTGCCACGTCTAAGGCACAGGCACCGAAGCGCAGGTGAGAACCCGTCAGCTCCTCTACAACTTTTGTGGGTCTGACCGCGGGAATCGACCTGACCTTGCACATCACGGGGGCTCACAGACTGCGTTGTGGGAAAAAGCCCTGGCTGGGAGTTTGGAGCAAGGCTCCAGCCTGAGCGTCTGTGCCCAAACCGCAGTGTTACAGCTCTGCAGTCTGTGCCGCGCACACACGCGCCAGCTGGCCTGAGCCGGGCAGTGCGGACTCACAATCACAGTGTCCGACTCACTGAATCACAGAACAACGAAACTGGAAGGGACCTCGAGAGGTCATCGAGTGCGACCCCTGTGCTCACAGCAGGCCCAGGCACCATTCCAGACTGTCCCTGGCAGGGGTGTGTCCAACCTGCTCTGGAATAACCCCAGGGATGGAGATTCCACAGCCCCTGGGCAATTTATTCCAGTGTTTAACCACCCGGGCAGGTGGGAAGTTTTTCCTAATGTCCGACCTAAACCTCCCAGGCTGCAGGTTCAGCCCGTTGCTCCTTGTCCTGCACACAGAGGCCCAGCAGAGCAATTTCAGGTGCTTCTGAGAGATCTTGGCACTTTCCAAACCCCACACAAAACAGCCACATTGCTGCACCTCCTGAGCGATTTTTCACCTGGCTCTGATCTTGTCGCTGGGCAAAGAGACGCATCACCAGCCAGCGCTGTTCCAAGGAACTCTTCTATCTCCACACGCGGGGGCCGTTTCAGAGCAATCTCCCCGGGCGCGGCTGCACAGCACAAACACCGACGACACCCATGAGGGCCTGGTCGACCAAACCCCCATAACCTGCCGAGCACGTTCCCGTCATTGCTCAGGATCTGGAAAGTGATACCCACTGGTGTGGTACCCACCAGGACAAATAAAAAACAAACAGCAAGGCCAGACAAATACCCAGAGACCAGCTGCTCCAAGACAGGCCCAACACAGCCAAGAACAGAACACCACTGGTCATCAGCTACAGCCCCCAACTCAAACCACTGCAGCGAATTATTAAAGACCTACAACCTATCCTTAATCAGGATGCCACACTCCAGAAGGCCCTGGGTGATAGGCCTGTTCTCTTGTACAGGCACCTCCCAACCTTATGAGGATTCTCACCAACAGCCACAGTCTATACCCCAGGAACACCAGTCCTGGAACTTTTCCATACAACAAAGCCTGCTGCCAGCTTTGTCCACATATCTATTCTGGAAATACCATCACTGGACCTAACCGGGTTACTCACAGAATCATGGGCACTTTCTCTTGTTCCTCAGCTAACGTCATATTTGCCATCCTGTGCCAACAATGCCCAAATGCTTTGTACGTTGGACAGACTTCTAACTCCCTTAGACAAAGAGTTAATGGGCACAAAACAGACATAAAAACACTCCAGATCCACAAACTGGTTACTCAACATTTTAAAGGAATGGGCCATTCTGTTAATGACTTAAGAGTTTGCGTGTTACTGAAAAAAAAATTTTGCACCACTATTGAAAGGGAGACAGCCGAGCTGTCTTTTATATTCAAATTCCGCACATTAACATGTGGTTTGAACCGGGATGGGATAGGGGCTTGTTTACAAACTTGGCTTAATCTAATTCTTGACCATCCCCCTGCCCATACCCCTCTACTCTCTGGTTTGCTCACCTTGATCATTTTTTTCTGATTTGCCCTCCTTGATTACTGTTTTTGGTTCTCTGTGCCTTAAATATTGAGTCTGTTCTGGTCTGGCTAAGGATGGTCTGAAGAAGCGGGTCTGTCCCACGAAAGCTCATCACCTAATAAATTATCAAGTAACTGACTGTGACTGTGAAATGAATCAGCAACAGGCAGCAGAGGGCAGCAGAGGATGAGTGACGGGAAACCAGCTGCTGTATTGCAAAACAGCCCTAAGGAATGAGTGGATGCAGTGAGGGAGGGTCGCTCGCAGACAGAGGGACAATATTAAAAGGGGGCTGGCACTCCGTATCTTATAACAAAAAAGCAGTAAAGTAGCACTTTAAAGGCTCACAAAATAGTTTATTAGGTGAGCTTTCGTGGGACAGACCCACGTCTTCAGACCAGAGCCAGACCAGAACAGACTCAATATTTAAGGCACAGAGAACCAAAACCAGGAATCAAGGAGGACAAATCAGAAAAAGATAATCAAGGTGAGCAAATCAGAGAGGAGAGGGGCGGTGGGGGGTGGGAGTTAAGAATTAGATGAAGCCAAGTATGCAAAAGAGCCCCTATAATGACCCAGAAAATTCACATGCCAGCGTGTGTCTGTCTGTCTGTCTGTCTGTTCAAGCACTCCTCTAAAACTGGAAGAGCAACAACCACACAACTTGGCCTGCAGCTTCCTCTGACCCTGCCTTAAACTAAGGTCAGGGCTTGGCCGTGCCTGGAAAGTGGGAAGTGCCTGGAATCCCCGGGTCTCCCACACCGGGGAAGGGAGGGGCACTGAGAAGTGGTACGAGACACGTCAGACTCAGCACTGGGGCAGCGAGTGCAGGGACCAGCCGTTCTGCAGAGAGAGCAGTAGAAGTAGTTCCTCCCCTCTGTGCCCCACGGGCAGCCCCCTAAGCTCTTCCTGGGCCTGGCACAGGATGTCTGCCCCTCTGCCCCAATCAGGCTGCAGCCCAGACCCAACCCTAACAGCCCCCCTGTCCACTCCGATGCTGAGACTGGCCCACGCACGCTGAAATAGGGCCAGGGCATTCACAGCTGGAGCTGAGCACCCCCGCTCATCCCAGGATGGGGCCCTCGCACCCACAACACCCCCTGGAGCTACACTGGCTCCCCTCAGAGCTGGAACCTCCTACTAGCCCTCCCCCAGCTCATAGCAGGGCCAGGCTGTCACCCAGGCCATGCCCCCACTGCTCCCCAACCCCACAGCAGAGACTGGGGCTGACCCCCTACATCTCGCCCTGGGGCCAGGCTCAGTGCCCATGGCCAGCTGAATCCCTTCGATGCACCCTCCCCCCTGCAGCTGCCCCCCAGCCCTGAAGCTATGGCTGGACCCCGGAGCTGGGACCTGGCTCCCGGCTCACCCCAGGGAGGGACCCATCCCTGCAGCTGAGTCCTGGCCCCCATGGGCCCCCAGCCCAAAACTGGGGCAGAGTTGAGCTGAGCCTGGTTCACCCCAGGGCAGTGCCCAGCACCATGGCCTGCCCCCCACACCTCACCAAGGAGCCCAGCCTCCCCGGACAGTGAAAAGGCGCCTCCCCTCCAGGAGCTGAGGCTGGGGCTATAGATACCAGCTGGGCCCAGCCCTCCTCCCCAGAGACACTGGTATCAGGAGCCACAGCTTGGACACCACCACCTGAGGAGATGCCAGGGCCGAGCAGCTCAGCCCGGACCCACCCATGGACCAGCTCCACTGTGGCTGCCCCTGGTAAACCCCCTGAGAGCGCCCAACCTCCTCACCTACCACCCCTGCTCTGCCACCCCCATCCTCTGGCTGGACCCCCACCACACATCAAACCTTCTGCCTGAGCCCTCCACCCGGGTCTGAGCTCTCCACACCAAAACCCTGCTGTGACTTCACCACTCCCACCCCCAACCACAGTCCCCTACACACACACCCCATTCCCTGCACCCACATTTCAAGCAAACAAGGAGGAACACAGGGAAACTCGATGGATTCTTTCAGGTGTTTATTATTGCAACCGTCTTTTCTCCCTTGTTTTCTATCATTTACAGAAACCAAAAAAGTTTTCCAAAAAAAAGAGAAAAAAAAACCCTTTATTTAACTTGGGACCAACAGTGAGGGGCTTGAGGTCTGGGAGCAAGGGCTCCTGGGGTCTGTTCCCAGCTCCGGCAGGGCAGTGGGGTGTAATGGTTAGAGCAGGTGGAACTGGGAGTCAGAGCTCCTGAGTTCTCATCATGGCGCTGAGAAAAGAGTGGGGCCCACAGTCTGGGCATCCAGGACCTGGAGTCCTGGGCCTTGCCTTGGACAAACATTTCCACATGTCAGACAAAATGCATAAAACAACTTTCCAGTTAGTGAACCTCTGATTATTTTCAACTAGAAAACAGACATGATGACGAGGATGATGTTATGATTTCCTATGAAACAACCGACATCATGAAGTCTGTTTGGTGCAGGCTGAGGCAGTGTTGTTCTTCCCCGGAGGAATATGACAAGAAATTTCCATAGGGGATTTGGTCCCAGAAGCCTACAAGTGAAATAAAAACCCCTCTGTTTCCTTCAGAGCAGACAACGCCAGCATCTCCGTGATGGGACAACTCTTCTTAAGCAGCACAAGCTATAAATGAGTGAGTGAAGCCCCCAGACGTTCTCCCACTGGAGTCCATTGGCATTGTGCTCGGGTCTGAAATTGGCACAAAATGATGTGACTAGTTCCTTTGTTTGAATTATCCAGACATAGGGAGGGAAGCTTTGTGTGTCTGAGCACATAGGTTGTGTGTCTGTGTGTTCACATCTATCCATCTATCTATCTATCTATCTATCCCCATACACCGTATCTATCTATCTATCTATCCCCATACATTGTATCTATCTATCTATCTATCTATCCATCCCCATACACCGTATCTATCTATCTATCTATCTATCCCCATACACCGTATCTATCTATCTATCCCCATACACCGTATCTATCTATCTATCTATCTATCCATCCCCATACACCGTGTCTATCTATCTATCTATCTATCCATCCCCATACACCGTATCTATCTATCTATCCCCATACACTGTATCTATCTATCTATCTATCTATCTATCTATCCCCATACACTGTATCTATCTATCTATCTATCTATCCCCATACACCATATCTATCTAACTATCTATCCCCATACACCGTATCTATCTATCTATCCCCATACATCGTATCTATCTATCTATCTATCTATCTATCCATCTATCCCCATACACTGTATCTATCTGTCTATCTATCTATCCCCATACACCGTATCTATCTATCTATCTATCTATCCATCCCCATACACCGTATCTATCTATCTATCCCCATACACCGTATCTATCTATCTATCTATCTATCCATCTATCCCCATACACTGTATCTATCTATCTATCTATCTATCTCTGTTCAATTCAATCAGACCCACCTGGCAGTCTCTCTCTCTCTCTCTCTCTCTCTCTCTCTCTCTCTCTCTTAGTTTAACAGTTGACCTGCTGTTCTCTGAACGTACTGCACTGATTTAGCTCGTTGAACACTCGCGGGTCAGATCGCGATCGTGGCTCAGATATCGTTCTGCTATTGAAGAGGAGGTGACGCTCTGACCGCATCACTCCATTGTGCCCCCCCAGTGAGACGTGAGCCCCAGACGTGCTCGTCACCCGTCCGTGACGCTGTTGTCCTTGTTGTTCCATGTGGGGCGGTGCTGGTGTTTATGGCTTCTCTCTTCTCTCTTCTCCGCTCTCCTCTGGCCCCCAACCCCCCCCATCCAGTCACTCTGAGGGGAAATGTTGTGTTTTGAGGTGGGTCCTGTGTGTGGATCTGTCCCCTGTCAGTCACGTGGGCTCAGTCTGGTCTCTCCTAGTCAGACAGGGGATTGTTAGGAACCCACCATGGCAAAGGCTCCACAGCTGGGTGCAGATGTTCAGTGCAGGTCTCCTTTAGGAAAATGTACCTCACCCCCCTCCCCACGTAGCATCAGCCCCTTCCTTGTGCGTCTGCTCTCCTGTACCTCAGCGGGGTGTTGGGAGGCCTTGCAGAGCTGTGACAATATCGCTCAGCTGCCGCTGACACGGATTTTTACTTTATTGCAAGCGTTGGAAAAGCGTGTCCCTGCTTAGCTGTCTGCCGTTTCCTGGTGTGATTGAATGGACACTTTTCCATTTGACTGTTTCTAATCTGATCTTACCCGAATTTTATCGCCTTCCACCCTCTCCAGTTCACCAGGACATGGTGAGTATCTATGAATACACCCTCCCCAAGGGAACTCTCTGTCCTATTCGTGTGCTCCTCCGCACCTGTCCGCTTTCCCTCAGCCCTTCGCTTAAAAACTGCTCCACAACCTTTTTAATGTTAAGTGCCAGCAATCTGGTTGCATTTGGGTTTAGGAGGTGCCCATCCCAGCTCTATAGGCTCCCACTTCCCCAAAAGATTTCCCAGATCCTAATGAATCTAACCACCACCCCCCAACACACGCCATCATCTCATCCAGGCAGTGAGACCCTGCCTGCCTAACTCGCCCTGCATGTAAAACTGGAAGCATTTCACAGAACATGATAATTTGGGTCCAGGATTTCAGTGTCTTTCTTGGCAGCCTAAATTCGGCCACCAGGGCCCCTCCCTAGGTCACTGCTATCTACATGTAGCACAACGACTAACTTCTGCCCGAACATTACACACAAATCTATATAGATTTCTTGAGAGATTTGCAACCCCCAGGAAGGTGTCCT
Organism: Carettochelys insculpta; assembly: GCF_033958435.1. NCBI lineage: Eukaryota > Metazoa > Chordata > Testudines > Carettochelyidae > Carettochelys > Carettochelys insculpta. Next base: position 8,586,916 of record NC_134168.1, read on the forward strand.
CAATGCGAGAGAACACCACAGCATCATCTGTAAGGAGACTCCCACCTATGAGATCGTTTCCCTCTGGTCCAGTTGGATGTTCTCCCTCCTGGAGACTTTCACCCTCCTTAGCAGAACACTGGAGCTGCCTGAATAGGGGTGGGGCCATTATACAATATCCCAGAAAGTCTCATCCATGTGTCTCTCTGCTTCCCCGAGCACCTCCAGTTCAACCACCCTTCAAAGTCTGTATTTGGTCTCTGAGGGCCAGGAGCTCCTGGCCCCGAATGCACACGCACACCACTTGTCCACGGGGCAGATAGGCTGCGTCTACACGTGCACGCTACTTCGAAGTAGCGGCAGTAACTTCGAAATAGCGCCCGTCACGTCTACACGTGTTGGGCGCTATTTCGAAGTTGAAATCGACGTTAGGCGGCGAGACGTCGAAGTCGCTAACCCCATGAGCGGATGGGAATAGCGCCCTACTTCGACGTTCAACGTCGAAGTAGGGACAGTGTAGACGATCCGCGTCCCGCAACATCGAAATAGAGGGGTCCTCCATGGCGGCCATCAGCTGGGGGGTTGAGAGATACTCTCTCTCCAGCCCTTGCGGGGCTCTGTGGTCACCGTGGGCAGCAGCCCTTAGCCCAGGGCTTCTGGCTGCTGCTGCTGCAGCTGGGGGTCCGTGCTGCATATACAGGGTCTGCAACTAGTTGTTGGCTCTGTGTATCTTGCACTGTTTAATGAAAGTGTGTCTGAGAGGGGCCCTTTAAGGGAGCGACTTGCTGTTGAGTCCGCCCCGTGACCCTGTCTGCAGCTGTGCCTGGCTCCCTTATTTCGATGTGTGCTACTTTGGCGTGTAGACGTTCCCTCGCTGTGCCTATTTCGATGTTGGGCTGAGCAACGTCGAAGTTGAACATCGACGTTGCCAGCCCTGGAGGAAGTGTAGACGTTATTCATCGAAATAGCCTATTTCGATGTCGCAAAATCGAAATAAGCTATTTCGAAGTTGGGTGCACGTGTAGACGTAGCCGTAATCAGACATGCTCCAGTGGGTGCAATCAATGGGATAGCCCCCACTCTGCTGTCCGGCTTCTGCCTGCGTTCCCTTTTTACTCTTAGCGCGAATTAGCTTCTTGACAGGGCTTTTTAAATCAGGTGGTTTGGGGAATAGTTTAGTTTAAAGGAAGCTGAACGTTTCTATCTCACTTCAAAATCCTCCTGAAAACCTCTTTGCCAAACTCCCTCTCAGCTGCTCCTGTTCGTTAGCTCCTCTGCTTGTTTGGGAGTGGGTTTCTCAGAGCCTGGCCTTCCTCAATGGCCATGCTCCCAGATGACGCCATGACGGGTTTGAAAAGGTTGAGGTATCAAAGCCTGGTTGAGAAGCTCTCAGCCTTGCCTTGCAGGCTGTTAACTTCAGCACATGGTCCTTCAAACAAGCAAGCTCAGCAGCTGGACCTACAGACAAACAAGCTTAGCACATGGGATCTTTCAGGCGAGCGGTACGTACAGCCCCCAAACACAAACAAACACACACACACACTCCAGACAACCAGTTCCATGGAGGGTTCCATAATCACTCCCTCACCTGGAGAAGTCCCTCGCCAAACTTCCTGTTAGCTGCTCCTGTTTGCTAGGGCATCTCGGTGTCATTCCCAACTTACTGCTGAGTAAGTCACCGCTAATGCATGAGCAGCATCGACAGCCCCACACTGAGGGAGCTGAGGGTATGCAAAATATGACATTCATTCCTGCTCCTTTTTATTTCAACTCTGTCACTTCACTGTCACACCAGGTATTATAAAGTTCCTGGTCAACACATTAACCTTGAAATGAAACGTCTGTGCAAACCATCTCTGATATTCTAGGCTCTTCTTTCTTGCAAAATTTTTATAGGAAAGTGATGGGAGAAAGACACACAACTGGTGCGAATCAGGGCAGAATCTTTTTACCCTTGAGACAGTTAAAATTTCCACCAGCTAAGGAACCAGCACTAGGTCTTAATTTAATTTAATTTAATACTGAGACAAACCAATGCCTTGAGGATGCTGCTATGAGGTAGGAAGGATTCAAATCATTCACTAATATTTAGGGAAGGATAATAATAAAACTTATCCAGAAGACCAAGATCTCCTGTTGTTTTCACCATTCATCATGACACTCATTCTTCAACGGCTTCAGACATGCCAGGCTCAGCAGCACCAGTGTGCTCTTGTTAGTTGTCCTCTCTGATGTGAGTTGTAATTACCATGGGAACACTTGCATTAGTAGAACCATCTTTGTGATTAAGGCAGGAGTGAGATGAGAATTTACTCTCATTTCAGAAACCTTATTTGGTGATGAGGCTGTGGAGTAAGAAAGAAAGAAAGAAAAAAAGAAAATCCCTTCCTGAAATTTTCTTGAGAGAGCAAAGAACTGTGCGTTCAAAGAGGATATTGGAGACTGGCCTGTACCCTTTCCTGGGATAAGCAGATATAGCTTCTTTAGAGCTAATTTATCAGCTCCTCCTCTGCTTTAAATGAACTGTCCTTCTGCTGAGGTGCAAGTGGCCATTTCTCCAGCTGATCTGCACTGACATAGCTTGGTTAACATCAAAACAGAAACACCAGTTTGTGTGTGATGATGATTGCCCCAGTTACTCACTCACATACAGAACGGCAGAAGGTTGAGTTCAGAAGCTTTGCAATGCACTGGAAATCAGAACGAACTGTCAGATTAACAGCCACATGTTTGGTATTTATCAAACGCAGCTTTAGAGTGTCTTCCTTTGTCACCCCTACAGGTGACCCGTTCTGCAAGAACCCCTGATGAGAACCAGACCATCTCCGACGTACTTATCTTGGTCGGGTTTTCGTATCTTAACAAGCTGCAAATCCTTCTCTTTCTGCTGCTTTTGGTCATCTATTTGGCCACCCTGATGTGGAACCTGCTGGTTATCCTGCTGATAAAGCTGAGCCCCTCCCTCCACACTCCCATGTATTTCTTCCTGGTGAACCTGTCTTTCTTGGATATCTGCTTCACTACGAGTATGGTCCCTCAGCTGCTGGTTCACCTCCTGGTCGAAGAAAAAACCATCTCCATTGTGGGTTGTGCAGCCCAGATGTGCGTCATCACCACCATGGGCATGACAGAATGCTGCCTTCTCGCAGTCATGGCCTACGACCGCTATGTAGCCATATGTCACCCCCTGCACTACACAACCATCATGAGCAGCCGGGTGAGTGCTTTGCTTGCAGGTGCTTCGTGGTTCATCAGCATCTCGGTAGAAATCGCTCAGACCACATGGACCTTCAGCCTGCCCTTCTGTGGCTCCAACCGCATCCACCACTTCTTCTGCAACTTCCCACCAGTTTTGGAGATGGCATGTGCCGACACATCAAAGAATGTGGTTGTAGGCCTCACGGTGACAGTTGTGTTCATTCTGGGCCCTTTCCTGTTAATAGTCCTGTCCTACGTCCGCATTGTCTCCACCATCCTCAAGCTGCCATCCGCAGAGGGAAGGAGTAAAGTCTTCTCCACCTGCTCCTCCCACCTCATGGTGGTGACTTTGTTCTATGGAACGGCCCTCATCACCTTCCTGGTGCCCAAGTCCAGTGCCAGCCTGGAGAGAGATCAAGTGATTTCTCTGTTGAACATAATTGTTGCACCGATGCTGAACCCCATAATATACACTCTGAGGAACAAAGAGGTGAAGGGAGCCTTAAGAAGAGCAGTGGAGAAGAGCCTCTTTCATACAGCCTGAGAAATTAGAGAAAGAAAAGTCGAGTGAGGCCAAATTGGAGGATTAAAGGAACGTCATAAACATTTTGCTGAATTTTCCACAATGTGTCTCCCTTTTTAAACTGACATTTGTGATTTGAAAACCCTGTTCTCAGCCTATCTGAAAAATGTGAAAACGTTGTTTCGGAATAAAAATATGAAATATGTAATTTTTCATGAACATTTGATTGAACTTTTGGACTGGATTTCAACTCCATTGAAAAATCAAATGAGAATATTCAAATCACGCTGTGTCTTTACTTTACATCCCAAAATTTAAAGTGTGAAAACAAAACAAAAACAAAGCTCAGAATGAGAAATATTGAAGGCAAATATTCTCCTCGGTTTGCTGAAATTTAACAATTCCAACCCGTCCTACAGCAAAGCCCATTTAGGTTTCTCCTTCTCCTGCGCTCCCACTCACATGTAGCGTCTGCCTAGCGATAGTGCAGTTTTGTTTTCTTTTGTTTTATTTCCTCTTGAACTCATTCCTCTGGCCTGATTAGAAACAACTTCCCTCAGCACTTACCAACAGCTTCCTATGGAAAGCGATGCTCGACCTTTCGGGCCTGACCTGAGCAGGTCACGCGACATCTCTGGGAAATGGAGCTTCACTTCCATGGCATTTGCACAGCGGCAGAGGCCAAGGCCAGCACACCACAGCGCAGAGCACAGACTCACTGAGCACAAAGTCCTGAGGGATCATTTTGATCATCCCGTCTGAGTAAGCGCACACCAGAAAATGTCCCCTGCTGATCGCTGTGTCTGAGGAGCACTGTACATATTTATATTATATCTGCCAAATAACAGGTGTGTTCAACATTCATAGAACTACGAGACTTGCCTCCAACGTACAGCAATGTGGCACCACGTACCTGTGTATAAGGAACATATTTGTGTAATTATATAATAAAACATGTAAATATTCCTGTAATAGGAAATAGGTTGCTTGTCTGCCAGCATCACTGTTCACAGCTGCGTCTACACGTGCACGCTACTTCGAAGTAGCGGCAGTAACTTCGAAATAGCGCCCGTCACGTCTACACGTGTTGGGCGCTATTTCGAAGTTGAAATCGACGTTAGGCGGCGAGACGTCGAAGTCGCTAACCCCATGAGGGGATGGGAATAGCGCCCTACTTCGACGTTCAACATCGAAGTAGGGACGTGTAGACGATCCGCGTCCCGCAACATCGAAATAGCGGGGTCCTCCATGGCGGCCATCAGCTGGGGGGTTGAGAGATACTCTCTCTCCAGCCCTTGCGGGGCTCTGTGGTCACCGTGGGCAGCAGCCCTTAGCCCAGGGCTTCTGGCTGCTGCTGCTGCACCTGGGGGTCCGTGCTGCATATACAGGGTCTGCAACTAGTTGTTGGCTCTGTGTATCTTGCACTGTTTAATGAAAGTGTGTCTGGGAGGGGCCCTTTAAGGGAGCGACTTGCTGTTGAGTCCGCCCCGTGACCCTGTCTGCAGCTGTGCCTGGCTCCCTTATTTCGATGTGTGCTACTTTGGCGTGTAGACGTTCCCTCGCTGCGCCTATTTCGATGTTGGGCTGAGCAACGTCGAAGTTGAACATCGACGTTGCCAGCCCTGGAGGACGTGTAGACGTTATTCATCGAAATAGCCTATTTCGATGTCGCAACATCGAAATAATCTATTTCGATGTTGGCTGCACGTCCGAGGCTGCGTCTACACGTGCACGCTACTTCGAAGTAGCGGCAGTAACTTCGAAATAGCGCCCGTCACGTCTACACGTGTTGGGCGCTATTTCGAAGTTGAAATCGACGTTAGGCGGCGAGACGTCGAAGTCGCTAACCCCATGAGCGGATGGGAATAGCGCCCTACTTCGACGTTCAACATCGAAGTAGGGACGTGTAGACGATCCGCGTCCCGCAACATCGAAATAGCGGGGTCCTCCATGGCGGCCATCAGCTGGGGGGTTGAGAGATACTCTCTCTCCAGCCCTTGCGGGGCTCTGTGGTCACCGTGGGCAGCAGCCCTTAGCCCAGGGCTTCTGGCTGCTGCTGCTGCAGCTGGGGGTCCGTGCTGCATATACAGGGTCTGCAACTAGTTGTTGGCTCTGTGGATCTTGCACTGTTTAATGAAAGTGTGTCTGGGAGGGGCCCTTTAAGGGAGCGACTTGCTGTTGAGTCCGCCCCGTGACCCTGTCTGCAGCTGTGCCTGGCTCCCTTATTTCGATGTGTGCTACTTTGGCGTGTAGACGTTCCCTTGCTGTGCCTATTTCGATGTTGGGCTGAGCAACGTCGAAGTTGAACATCGACGTTGCCAGCCCTGGAGGACGTGTAGACGTTATTCATCGAAATAGCCTATTTCGATGTCGCAACATCGAAATAAGCTATTTCGAAGTTGGGTGCACGTGTAGACGTAGCCCTCCAGGGCTGGCAACGTCGATGTTTAACTTCGACGTTGCTCAGCCCAACATCGAAATAGGCGCAGCGAGGGAACGTCTCGGCTACGTCTACACGTGCAGCCAACATCGAAATAGATTATTTCGAATTTGCGACATCGAAATAGGCTATTTCGATGAATAACGTCTACACGTCCTCCAGAGCCAGCAACGTCGATGTTCAACTTCGACGTTGCTCAGCCCAACATCGAAATAGGCGCAGCGAGGGAACGTCTACACGTCAAAGTAGCACACATCGAAATAGGGATGCCAGGCACAGCTGCAGACAGGGTCACAGGGCGGACTCAACAGCCAGCCGCTCCCTTAAAGGGCCCCTCCCAGACACACTTGCACTAAACAACACAAGATACACAGAGCTGACAACTGGTTGCAGACCCTGTGCCTGCAGCATAGATCCCCAGCTGCCGCAGAAGCAGCCAGAAGTCCTGGGCTAAGGGCTGCTGCCCACGGTGACCATAGAGCCCCGCAGGGGCTGGAGAGAGAGTATCTCTCAACCCCCCAGCTGATGGCCGCCATGGAGGACCCAGCAATTTCGAAGTTGCGGGACGCGGATCGTCTACACATCCCTACTTCGATGTTGAACGTCGAAGTAGGGCGCTATTCCTATCTCCTCATGAGGTTAGCGACTTCGACGTCTCGCCGCCTAACGTCGATTTCAACTTCGAAATAGCGCCCGACGCGTGTAGACGTGACGGGCGCTATTTCGAAGTTAGTGCCGCTACTTCGAAGTAGCGTGCACGTGTAGACGCAGCTCAGATGTACGTCTTCATCATCATGGGCCTTATGGAATGCTGCCTTCTTGCAGCCATGGCCTATGTTACCCCCTGCACTACACAACCATCATGCGTGGTCTGGTATGTGCACAGCTTGTGTGTGCTTCGTGGTTCATCAGCATCTCAGCGGAAGTAGCTCAGACCACGTGGATCTTTAACCTGCCCTTCTGTGGCTCCAACCGCATCCACCACTTCTTCTGTGACATCCCACCAATGTTGAAGATGGCATGCGCCGACACCTCCAAAAATGAGATTATGGTATTTACTGTGTCAGTTGAGTTCAGCCTGGGCCCTTTCTTGTTGATCCTCCTGTCCTACATCTGCATTTTCTCCACCATCCTCCAGCTGCCATCAGGGAAGGGAAGGCGAAAAGCCTTCTCCACCTGCTGCTCCCACCTCACCATGGTGACTTTGTTCTATGGAACGGCCCTCATCACCTACCTGTTGCCCAAGTCTAGCTCCAGCCTGGAGAGTGATCAAATGATTTCCCTGATGAACACAATGGTCTGCCCAGTGCTGAACCCCATAATATACACTCTGAGGAACAAAGAGGTGAAGGGAGCCTTCCGGAGAGCTGTAGAGAAGAGCATCTTTGCACACAGCTAGAGAACTACTAGATTTTCTGCCAGTGTGTAACAATATTGCACCAAATGCCCGTGGAAATGGCACATATTTGTATATTTAGCTCATCAAATACATTTCTATATTCCTAGAATGAGAAACAGCACTCTTTGCTTGTCTGTCGACATCTCTGGCCTCATAGGATAAACACCAATTTTAAATCTATCCCTAGTAAGCCTGTAATTAACTAAACGCCTTAGTTCCTAAATACTCGTATATATTATGTGCGTGTCTGTGTGTCGATCAGTGACTCCATATGTTGACGTCTCTGTGAGTCCATTTGTACAAGAACTCCTCATAAACCTTAAGAGCTAGGACCCCCAAATTATCCTAACTGACACCAAGCTCGGGGTTTGGTCGTGCCAGGAGAAAAGAAGTGCCTGAAATCTGATGGTTTTCCAGAACATGAAAAGGGAGGGACACAGACAGGAGGGAAGACATACTTCAAACTCAGCACTCAGTGGATCTATCTATCTCCATCCCGCCCTTGCTACCTCCCATCCCAGCACACCACAGGGGGAGCCTTGTTGCCCCCCAATAACTAGCTCCCAGTTGCTGGGGACAGGGCAATGACCCTGCCCCCCCAGCTCTCCACAGGCTGGGCACAAGATACTTAGTCCCCCATCCTCCCAGCCGAGGCTGCAGCCTGTCCCCATCCCACTCCCACTCCAGAGCTCCCAAAAGCAGGTGCTGGTGCCGTGGGCCCAAGCCCTTCCCCCAGTGGCCATGGCCCAGCCTGTCTTCCCTGCCCCCTCCTGGAGTCCAGCCCTGGTCCCCAAGAGCACCTTGCAGCTGGGGCCAAGACTGCTCCCCCAGAGCTGGCCCTGTGGTGGGACTCCCCACTCCCACCCCCCATGGCAGCTCTGCTCCTACAGCTGTTGCTGGTCCCTCTCCTGAGGGACGTCGAGGCCTGGCAGGGTTGGGCACAGCCCCAGCGAGGTGAGGCAGAGGGCCACAGTGCAGAGCCCAGCCCCGGTCCCAGCCCCTGCTGTGTGTGTGTGGGGGGGTGGCAGCCATGCAGCCAGGGCTGGAACCCAGCCTGAACGCCCAGGGAGGGTTGAGGAGGTCAGTCCTGATGCCCACCAGTGTGACCCTCCCACGTGCTGGGTGCAGTTCACTGTCCCAGGGAGCGGCACCAAGCCCCTTACACAGAGAACAAATGAGCCTCCTCTGCAGCCATAGCTGGGCGCCAGCTGGCTCTGAGCTCAGCCTGTGGAGGCTCCCGCACTGAGCTCCCGAGGGCCCAGGTGCGAGTCTGCCTAGGGGCAGGTCCACTGCAACAGCTCTGGTGGGGGTGGCCTTGGCCTCAGCTGCAGGGAACTGCGGGGAGGGAGGGGGCAGCTCACAGCCCTGATGGGGGAGGGGAAGCTGGGAGAGTGGGGGGGGCAGCCCACAGCTCTGATGGGGGAGGGGAAGCTGGGAGATTGGGGGGGCAGCTCACAGCTCTGATGGGGGAGGGGAAGCTGGGAGAGTGGGGGGGGCAGTTCACAGCTCTGACGGGGGAGGGGATGCTGGGAGAGTGGGGGGGCAGCTCACAGCTCTGATGGGGGAGGGGAAGCTGCGACAGTGGGGGGGACAGCTCACAGCTCTGATGGGGAGGGGATACTCGGAGAGTGGGGGGGCAGCTCACAGCTCTGATGGGGGAGGGGAAGCTGGGAGAGTGGGGGGGAAGCTCACAGCTCTGATGGGGGAGGGGAAGCTGGGAGAGTGGGGGGGCAGCTCACAGCTCTGACGGGGGACAAAATGCTGGGAGGGGGGGCACCTCACAGCTCTGATGTGGGAGGGGATGGTGGGAGAGTGGGGGGCAGCTCACAGCTCTGATGGGGGAGGGGAAGCTGGGAGAGTGGGCGGGACAGCTCACAGCTCTGATGGGGGAGGGGAAGCTGGGAGAGTGGGGGGCAGCTCACAGCTCTGATGGGGGAGGGGATGGTGGGAGAGTGGGGGGCAGCTCACAGCTCTGATGGGGGAGGAGATGCTGGGGGGGGCACCTCACAGCTCTGATGTGGGAGGGGAAGCTGGGAGAGTGGGGGGGCAGGTCACAGCCCTGATGGAGGAGGAGATGCTGGGAGGGGGGGGGGCACCTCACAGCTCTGATGTGGGAGGGGGTGGTGGGAGAGTGGGGGGCAGCTCACAGCCCTGATGGGGGAGGGGATGCTGGGGGGGGGCACCTCACAGCTCTGATGGGGGAGGGGAAGCTGGGAGAGTGGGGGGGGCAGGTCACAGCCCTGATGGAGGAGGAGATGCTGGGGGGGGGCACCTCACAGCTCTGATGTGGGAGGGGATGGTGGGAGAGTGGGGGGCAGCTCACAGCCCTGATGGGGGAGGGGATGCTGGGGGGGGCACCTCACAGCTCTGATGGGGGAGGGGAAGCTGGGAGAGTGGGGGGGGCAAGTCACAGCCCTGATGGGGGAGGAGATGCTGGGAGGGGGGGGCACCTCACAGCTCTGATGTGGGAGGGGATGCTGGGATATTTGGGGGTGACAGCTCACAGCTCTGATGGGGGAGGGGATGCTGGGATATTTGGGGGTGACAGCTCACAGCTCTGATGGGGGAGGGGATGCTGGGATATTTGGGGGTCACCTCACAGCTCTGATGGGGGAGGAGATGCTGGAAGGGGGGGGCACCTCCCAGCTCTGATGGGGGAGGGGAAGCTGGGACATTCGGGGGTGACAGCTCACAGCACTTCCCCAAGAGCTGGGGCTGGCCAGAATGACACCCCCTCCCCCCCAGATCTCCCCCTGCAGCAGGGCCAGGCCCAGAGCTGGAGCTCAGCCCTGACCCTAATGATCCCCCCGACCTGATGTGGGGGATGACCCCCATGGTCCCCTCCCCCCAGCTCACCCTGGGGCCAGGCCCAGTGCTGTAGGCTGGCCCATGGCCCACCTGCCAGCTCTGGCAGGCACCAGCCCCCCATCCTGAGATGCAGCTGGACCCCCTCACCTTAGGACTGGGTCTGGAGCTGTTGCCTGGTCCTGGTCCCCTTGGTGCCTCATTCCCACTCTCAGCTCACCCCAGAGCCTGGCCCTGCCATGGCCACCCCACCCTGAAGCTGTGGCCAGCTCCCCACCTGCACAGCTGGGGCTGGGGCTGGCCCCCCAGCTCACCTCAGGGCTGGGCCGATAGCTCCCCCACCTCGGCCCCACAGCACCTTCCTCCCAGATCCCCGATGGGCAGGCAGCATCGTGGTCCAGCCCGGCCCCACACCCCAGAGCTAGGGCTGGGCCTGGCCTCCCCAGCTCACCTGCTGCTGGGCCCGGCGCTGTGGACCAGCCCAAGCCCCCAAGGCCCATCCTTCTCCCCTCCCACTCTGAACCTGGGGCCACCCCCTTCCCCCGGCGCTGTGCCTGTGACTTCCAGCCCACCCCAGGGTCAGGTCCAGTTCAGCAGCCCAGGCCTGGCTCCCACAGACCCCTGCACTGGAGCTGGTGGGGCTGAGGTTGTCCTCCCAGCCTGGCTCATCCTGAGGCTGGGCCCAGAGCCATGGCCTCCCCAGAGCCCAGCCTCCTCCGGACTGTGAAGAGCACTTCCCCCAGGAGCTGAGGCCGGGGCTGCAGGAGCCAGCCTGTCCAGCCCTCCTCCCCAGAGCTGCTCGGGCAGGAGCCATGGATCCCGAGGAGAGGCCAGGACTGAGCAGCACAATCCCGACCCCTCAGGGACCAGCTCCACCTTCATCTCTGCAGCTGTCCCTGGTAACCCCCCGAGACCGACAGCCCCCTTCCCTGAGCCCCATGATGTGCCACCCGCATCTTCTGACCGAACCTCCCGCTACACACACCGAACCCTCTGCTCTGAGCCCTCCACCCCCTGCCCTCACTCCACCGCCAGCCACCCTTGCCTGACCCCACACCTGGTCTTCACCCCTACCTCCTACCATGACCACCCCGGCACACACACGCCGAACCCCGTGCCAACATTGCAAGCAAACAAGAATGAGGAACACAGAGCAACTCGATGGCTTACTCTCAGGCATTTATTACGGCAAACTTCTTCTTTCCCTTGTCTTCCAAAACTGCAATCATTGACAGAAACCGCCTATGTCTTCCAAACAAGGAAAATAAACCTTACCTGACTTACACGCGCGAGCAACACTGTGTAAACTTGCTAGGGTGAGGATGGATAGATATGGTGCGTGGGGATAGATAGATAGATAGATAGATAGAGAGAGAGAGATTCTGCAGTCTGAGGCAGTGTTGTCCTTCCTCTGAGGAATATGACAAGAAATTCCCTTCAGGGACTCAGTCCCAGAAGCCAATGAATGAAATAAAAACTCGTCTGATTCCTTCAACACGTACAGCCCCTGGAGCTAGGAGATGGATCTGCTCTTTGGAAACAAGGTAGGTTATAAGGGACTGACTGCATCCCCCAGCCATGTGCCCACTGAAATCTATCAGTGTTGTGCCCCACTCTGCAACTGGAGTGAAATCATGTCACCGGTTTCTTCATCGGAGATTTCTCTGTGTGGGCGGAGAACGTCAGCGTGTCTGAGCACTTGGAGTTCGTGTGTCGCCCTCTCTTGCTCTCTCTCTCTCGTTATCTGTGGAACACCGTCAAAGCCACCTGAGGCTCTATTAACATGTCAGTTGATGTGTTGCTCTTTGAATCTACTGTTCTGGATTCAAATCAAACTGTCAAGGTCACGGCCGGAGCCTGACTGCAGAGTGTGACGCTGACTGACACCAGACGACGTTCTGGCCCCTGGTGTCCGTGGTGCTCACCAGCAGATGTGCTCCTCACCCTCCCCTGGTTCTTTGTGGTGTTGTGTTGGGGATGTTGTTTCTGGTTTCTCCCATCTCTCATCTTTACTCCCCTCTGGTCCCCAACCCTCCGCCTCATCCCTGAACCTACATGGAAAGGTTGGATAACAGTAACAGAGGGGTAACAACTCCTAGGGCTGGAAGGGACCTTGGGAAGTCATCTAGTCCAGTCCCCTGCCCTCTTGGCAGGACCAACCACCATCCCTGATATCTATTTGCCCCAGTCCCTAAATGGCCTCCTCAAGGACTGAGCACACAACCCTGGGTTTAACAGACTGATGCTCAAATCACTGACCTGTGCCTCCCCACCTTAGAGAGGTCTCATGCGTGGCTCTGCACTCAGTCTGATGGGCTCCGTCTGATGTTTTCTAAGACGATTGTCCACTCCTAGGGTCCATCTGCAGTAAATGCTCCACATGTGGTGCCCAAGAGTTAAGTGCTTGGCTCTCATTTCAGTTTGTCTTGACCGTCTCCCCACACGAAGTCTGTTTCTCTCGTTGCTTTCATGTTTGGCTGTATTTAAATGGAGCATCCAGATGCCTTGAAGAGCTGTGAAAATATCACTGAGCTGCCACCAAAGACTCTTTAGAGAGCTTACGTCTAAGGGGGAGTAAGTGATGCCATTTATTTACAGCCTGAGCAAACGTCAGCTCAAACATATGTCAATAGATCAAATCCCTTCAGCACATGCCTGCGTCCCTGCTGCTGTCTGCTGGGAGCTAACACTGATGGGGAAGGAAGTTTTCAATTTTCCCTTTTATTTCCTATTAATGTTTCTGATTCCAAATGAAACGTTTCTCTCTTTCAGCTCTTCATAGAGAGTCATATTGAAAACAAGTATTGGCACACGGGAATTTGCCACGAAATGGAAATTCCATTTCCTGGCCAGCTCTGAATTCACTGCCATGGTCATGCCAAGGGAAGTGCTCACAGACATCAGGGTAGGTTCCCCAGAGTAGCTCTTCAGAGAGACACAAGAATTCCCATCACTTCTTCAGGTCTTTGTGTTTAGAGAATATCATTCACCTTCGTTTTCAATGGTTGTGTGCAGTGCGCTTTGCATGGTGCCCCATCCGAGTGTGCTGTGGTAGTTAGATTTTAAAAGATGGAAGACTTTCCTCTTTCTGTTTGTGACCTATGAAGAGAAGCTGAGAGATTTGGGCTGATTTCTTTTGCAGAAGAGAAGAGTGAGGGGTGATTTGATAGCAGCCTTCAACTTCCTGAAGGGGGGCTCTAAAGAGGTTGGAGAGAGGCTGTTCTCAGTAGTGATGGATGACAGAAGAAGGAGCAATGGTCTGAAGTTACAGAAGGGGAGGTGTAGGTTGGATATCAGGAATAACTATTTCACCAGGATGGTGGTGAAGCACTGGAATTTGTTACCCAAAGAGGTGACAGAATCTCCATCCCTAGAGGTTTTTAAGTCGCAGCTTGACAAAGTCCTGTTTGGGGTGATTTAGTTGGGGTTGATCCTGCTTGAAGCAGGGGGCTGGACTCAACAACCTCCTGAGATCTCTTCCAGCCCTAGGATTCTATGATTTTATGATTCATTGAATTTCTCAAGAGGAAGGTCATGAGATTCTACATACCTTCACATTTCAGGATAACTCAATTTCCTCGTCTGGAAATATGGAGTTGGTCTATAAATCCAGTCTCTCCCCTCTTTCTTTCCTGGCTTCCTTCTTAGTTTGTCACTATTATTTGACAAATTCCTTGAAGACCTGGTAAGATGTTCCGTCATGTAAAATGCTCTATAGCAAGATCATAGGACAAAGCCCCACAACTGGTGTAAATCAGTATGAATACTTGTATGCTCAGAGAGAAGATAAAACCAGCTGAGGAACTGGCTTTAGGTATCAAAACAAAAAGCAGTCAAGTAGCACTTTAAAGACTAGCAAAATAATTTATTAGATGAGCTTTTGTGGGACAGATCCAATTCTTCAGACCATAGCCAGACCAGAACAGACTCAATATTTAAGGCACAGAGAACCAAAAACAGGAATCAAGGAGGCCAAATCAGAAAAAAAATCAAGATGAGCAAATCAGAGAGTGGAGGGGTGGGGGAAGAAGGTCAAGAATTAGATTAAGCCAAGTATTCAGACGAGCCCCTGTAGGGACTCAGAAAGTTCACATCCCAGTTCAAACCATGTGTTAATGTGCTGCATCTGAATATAAAAGCCAGCTCGGCTTCTTGTCTTTGAACAGTGGTGCGAAAGTTTTTTTTAAGTAACACACATACCTTGAAGTCATTAACAGAATGCCCCATTCCATTAAAATGTTGACTAACTGGTTTGTGGATCTGGAGCGTTTTGGTGTCTGTTTTGTGCCCATTGACCCTTTGTCTAAGGGAGTTAGAAGTCTGTCCAATATACAAAGCATCTGGGCATTGTTGGCACATGATGGCATATATGATGTTAGTAGAGGAGCATGAGAAAGTGCTGGTGATTCTGTGAGTAACCTGGTTCGGTCCAGTGATAGTATTTGCAGAGAAGATATGTGGACAGAGCTGGCAGCGGGCTTTGTTGCAAGGAAAGGTTCCAGGACTGGTATTCCTGGGGTATAGACAGTGGCTGTTTGTGAGTATCCTCATGAGGTTGGGAGGTTGTCTGTAGGAGAGAACAGTCATGTCACCCAGGGCCTTCTGGAGTGTGGAATCCTGGTTAAAAATAGGCTGTAGGTCTTTAATAATCCGTTGCAGTGGTCTGAGTTGGGGGCTGTAGGTGATGACCAGTGGTGTTCTGTTCTTGGCTTTTTTGGGCTGATCTTGGAGTAGCTGGTCTCTGGGTATTCGTCTGGCCCTGTCAATTTGTTTTTTTACTTCTCCTGGAGGGTAATTCAGGTTTATGAATATTTGGTCAAGTTCTTGTAGTTTTTGGTGTCTGTCAGTTGGATCAGAGCAAATGCCATTATACCTAAGAGCTTGACTGTAAAGAATGGATCTAGTTATGTGTGCAGGATGGAAGCTAGAAGGGTGTAGATAAGTATAGCGATCAGTAGGTTTTCGGTACAGTGTGGTACTGATCAGGCCATCCTTGATTAGTACTGTAGTGTCCAGGAAATGTATCTCTTGCATGTTGTAATCGAGGCATAAGTTGATGGTGGGGTGTAAATTGTTAGTCTCTGTGGAATTCCTCTAAAGCCTCTGTCCCATAGGTCCAAATCATAAAGATGTCATCAATGTATCTTAAGTAGAGGAGAGGTAATAGGGGACGAGAGCTGAGGAATCATATTTCCAGGTCAGCCATAAATATATTCGCCTATTATGGGGCCATGCGGGTGCCTACAGCTGTTCCACTAATCTGGAGGTATAAATTGTCCCCAAATTGGAAATAATTGTGTGTGAGAAGAAAGTAACAGAGGTCAGACACCAGATTGGCTGTGGTGACATCAGGGACGGTGTTCCTGATTGCTTGCAATCTGTCTTTATGTGGAATATTAGTGTACAACACTTCTACATCCATGGTGGCAAGGATGGCATTGTCAGGAAGTTTTCTTATGTTTTGTAATTTCCTCAGGAAGTTGTTGGTATCTCAGAGATAGCTGGGAGTGTTGGTGGCATAGGGTTTGAGGAGGGAGTCCATGTAACCGGATAGTCCGGTGCTAAGGGTGCCAATACCCAAAATGATAGGGCATCCGGGGTTTCCAGGTTTGTGTATTTTGGGAAGTAAATAGAATAATCCAAGCTGGGGCTCAGATGGTGTGTGTGAGTGAATGAGGTCCCGAGTAGCAGCAGGAGGGAGTTCCTTAAGTAGTTGTTGTAATTTCCTTTGGAATTCCCAAGTGGGATCAGCGGAGAGAGGTCTGTAAAATGTGGTGTTGGAGAGTTGTCTGGCTGTCTCCTGTTCATAGTCTGACTTATTCAGGATGACAACAGCACCCCCTTTGCCAGCTGGTTTGCTTATAATGTCTGGGTCATTTTAGAGGCTGTGCACAGCATGGCATTCAGCACAGTTGAGATTGTGTCTCCTTTGGCATTGTTTGTGTATAATGTCAGCTTGAGCCCGCTTGCGGAAGCAGTGTACGGAGAAGTCCAGACTTTCACTATGACCCTCGGGGGGAGTCCACGTAGAGTTCTTCTTCTTTTGTTGTTGGGGGGGGGGTCGAGAGAGTCAGACTGTTGTTCATAGGTTTGCTGAAAAAATTCCTTTAGACGGAGGCGGTGAAAGAAGGCTTCAGGGTCACCACAGAATTGTATTAAGTTTGTGGAGGAGGTAGGGCAGAAGGAAAGGCCCCGGGATAAGAGAGACTCCTCTGCTGGGCTGAGTTGGTAGCTTGAAAGGTTAACAATATTGTTAGCTGAGCTGTTGTTATTGTGGTTGAAGTATCCTGAGGAATGGCATGCCTGTTGTCTCCTACAGACAACCTCCCAACCTTATGAGGATTCTCACAAACATCCACAGTCTATACCCCAGGAATACCAGTCCTGGAACCTTTCCCTGCAACAAAGCCCCCTGCCAGATTTGTCCACATATCTTCTCTGGAAATACCATCACTGGACCTCACCAGGTTACTCACAGAATCACCGGCACTTTCTCATGCTCCTCTACTAACATCATATATGCCATCATGTGCCAACAATGCCCAGATGCTTTGTATATTGGACAGACTTCTAACTCCCTTAGACAAAGGGTCAACGGGCACAAAACAGACACCAAAACGCTCCAGATCCACAAACCAGTTAGTCGACATTTTAACAGAATGGGGCATTCTGTCAATGACCTAAAGGTATGTGTTCCCAGTGCTATTGAAAGAGAAGCAGCGGAACTGGCTTTTATATTCAAATTCGGCACATTAACATGTGGTTTGAACTGGGATGTGAACTTTCTGAGTCACTACAGGGGCTCATCTGCATCCTTTGCTTAATCTAATTCTTGACCTTCCTCCCCCACCCTTCCACTCTCTGATTTGCTCACCTTAATCTTTTTTTTTCTGATTTGTCCTCCTTGATTCCTGTTTTTGGTTCTCTGTGCCTTAAATATTGAGTCTGTTCTGGTCTGGCTATGGTCTGAAGAAGTGGGTCTGTCCCACGAAAGCTCACCTAATAAACTATTTTGTTAGTCTTTAAAGTGCTACTTGACTGCTTTTTGTTTTGATAGTGTATAGACTACCATGGCTCCCTCTCTGGCTTTAGGTATGTGTTTGTATCCTGGCAGAAATCAATGTATTTGTGATGCTGCTATGACAAAGGCAGGAATGATTTATATTGTTTTGGAAAGAATAAATGTTTATACTGTACAAAAGGCCAAAAGCCGTCCACATTTTCAACATTCATCTTACTTCTCATTCATCAAATGGCTTCAGATCAGCTGGTCCCAGGAGCATGAGGTTACTGACGTGAGCAGTCTTCACCCGGCGGAGTTGTAACTTCAGTAGACGTGTCTGTTCTTGTGACGGAGATGTGACTCAGTTCAGAGTTTGGCCTTCTTTGAGATATTATATGAGGTGAATGTGGCTGAAGAGTAACATTAAGAAAGAGAGAAAGACTTTTTGAATTTCCATGTGAAGAGAATGAGAATAGGACCCTTGATAATGGAATGAGGAAGATCCCCATTGCTGGGATGAGCTTGGGTAGCTCCCTTCGGCTCAAATTATCAGATCCACATCTGTTCTAAATCCACTGGTGTCCTAATGATCGTCTCTCCATCTAAGCTGCGCTGGCACAGCTTGTTCACACAGGATGGTGTCTGGGCCCAGTTACTTGTTTTTATACAGAATGGCGGCAGATTTTGTTCAGAAGCATCTTAGGAGAAAAGAAACCAGTGTGAATTGTGATTCAGATCCACAGGTTTCATACTCCTGATTTTCAGCTCCAGTGTCTCTCTTCCACCCTTACAGGTGATCTATTCTGAGAACAACCCTGGAGAGAACAAGACCACCTCGGAGATGCTCATCCTGGTGGGGTTCTCGTACCTTGCCAACCTCCAAAGTCTCCTGTTTTTTGGGCTTCTGGTTATTTATTTGGTCATCCTGATGGGGAACCTGCTGGTTATCTTCCTGATAAAGCTAAACCCCTCCCTCCACACCCCCATGTATTTCTTCCTGGTGAACCTGTCTGCCTCGGAAATCTGCTTCACCAGCAGTGTGGTCCCTCAGCTGCTGGCTCACCTCCTAGTGGAGGAAAAGACCCTGTCCATTGCAGGCTGTGCAGCCCAGTTGTGTGTCTTCACCACCATGGGCCTCACGGAATGCAGCCTCCTGGCAGCCATGGCCTATGACCGCTACGTGGCCATATGTCACCCCTTGCAGTACACAACTATCTTGAGCAGCCGGGTGTGTGCTCTGCTCGCAGGGGCTTCATGGTTCATTGGCCTCTCAGCAGAAGTAGCTGTGACCATATGGATCTTCAGCCTGCCCTTCTGTGGCTCCAGCCGCATCCCCCACTTCTTCTGTGACATCCCACCAGTGCTGAAGATGGCTTGCGTGGACACATCTCAGATTAAGATTTTAGGCTTCTTTGTGACAGTGCTGTTCATCATGAGCCCTTTTTTATTGATCCTCCTGTCCTACCTCTGCATTATCTCCACCATCCTCAAGCTGCCGTCAGCAGAGGGAAGGCGTAAAGCCTTCTGCACCTGCTCCTCCCACCTCATGGTGGTGACTTTGTTCTATGGAACGGCCCTTTCCACCTACCTGGTGCCCAAGTCGAGCTCCACCACAGACAACGACCTGCTGATTTCTCTCTTGAACACAATTGTCTCCCCAGTGCTGAACCCCATAATTTACACTCTGAGGAATGCTGAGGTGAAGGGAGCCCTGAGAAGCACAGTGGTGAAGGGCATCTTTTCACACAGCCGGAGAAATCCAAGACTGAAGAGTAGAGATAGTTAATATGACAAAATGAAGGGAAATTCATAAACATTCATTGAGTTTCTCACACTAACACTCTTTGTCAGGCCCAGGGGCCAAGGGGACAATTGCCCAGGGACCTGGATGATTTAAAATGATCCGGGGAAGTGGGTCTTTGCACCATGTTTCTGCCCCGAGCTCCGACTCTGCAGCTCCCATTGGCTGGGATAGGTGAGCAATGAGCACTGCCGAGGTGGTGCCTGTGGGCAGAAGTGCACGGAGACCTTCTGCCCACTCCGCTATGAGCTACTTCTCCTGCTGGAGGAGAGACCAGGTGTTGAGTCTCTGTGCAGGTGTACCCTCTGGTGGCCTGTCCCCCAGACTCCTTCTCTTCTTCTCAGAGTGATCTGCTCATATATGTTCATGTTTCTATGGCTGTAGCTGCACTGACCCCACCTTTGCTCCCCATCACCTAGGACGACCATTATCTCCCATATCCTACAGGCAGCAGCGGGTCTGGAGCGTGTAGCCAGTGCGGTGACCATACACGTTGGGAGCGCTTGCTTCTAACTTCGGTGTCACCATGTGCTCCTCATCCGTCACCCAATAAAATATGTCTGTGTGATATTTGTGTGGTGTTCCTGAGTCTCTACCCCAGCTCAACCCAACTGGACGCCCTACTGGCCTTCAGACAAATCTCTTTCCAAACACTTCCATTCTTCACTTGCACAGGCAACAATTCCACTGTTGTTCAACACATGCAAGGATTCTGTAGTTGCTTTTGTACAAACAGATCTAGTGCAAAATGTTGTAAAAGTCAAGTATCAACAACTCTTACAGATTCTTCCATAACACAAAACAAATACCTCCCTGCCACCCCCTCGTAATTGTGCTCTTAAATTAATGAGGAAATTCACAACTAAGGGTAAAAGGAAGTACCCACACTGAGTCACAAGGATCCCTCTGGTCTGTTCCTACCTTAACATTAATCACAAACAGCCTGCTTGACGCGTCTTTACCAACAGCTCTAGTTCTGCTAGTGAGAAAGGGTGGCTGGCAAGGTACACTGAGGCACATTAAATTGTGTATGGCTGCATTTATAGCTACATGGCTACAGTGTCTTGTCTCTGGAAGTGAGTACTATGCCCCAGCCAGGCCAAAGAGTAAGGACCAGCTAGAGATGCCACTTCTCCAAACCAGCCTCTATTGTTTGGCAATTGCCAGTTCAGAGACCTACAACACAGAGGTAGAGTGAGGTGACCCTGACTGTTGTACAACATCTGCAGTGTGGTACTAGCGACAAGTATTCATATTATGGGCAGAAAAGAGTTGCAGAGGAGCCCAGAGAATATTGTGGCATTTACAAGATGGTAAGTTTAAAATTATATTGTTATAAAGATATGTAAATGCATCAGGTTGGCCGTGTCTACACTAGCCAAAAACTTCAAGATGGTCATGCAAATGGCCATTTTGAAGTTTACTAATGAAGCACTGAAATACATATGCAGCGCCTCATTAACATGAGGGCGGCTGCGGCACTTCGAAATTGACGCGGCTCGCCACCACGTGGCTCGTCCAGATGGGGCTCCTTTTTGAAAGGACCCTGGCTACTTCGAAGTCCCCTTATTCCTATCTGCTCATGGGAATAAGTGGACTTCGAAGTAGCTAGGGTCCTTTCGAAAAGGAGCCGTGTCGGGACAAGCCGCGCTGCAGCGAGCCGCGTCAGTTTCAAAGTGCCACGGCCACCCATATGCTAATGAGACGCTGAATATGTATTTCAGCACGTCATTAGTAGACTTCGAAATGGCCATTTGCATGGCCATTTCGAAGTTTGGGGCTAGTGTAGACATAGCCGTTGTGAGATATAAGCGAGATCCATAGATATATTGATAAACAAAAAAAAGAATTCCTTTTCTCTGAGAAACCTAGAAACAGGCCTGGCCAGGGCGATGTGACCCAGAAACCAGAACATCAGCAGAAAAAATTCTTGTTGGCATTAGGTTGTTAACACTTTGCATGCATAATGCAGAGGTCATGTGAAACCCAATGGACAATGTATTGGATCATGATTGGTGGAGATTTGAGAAGGAAAAATGAAGGAGAATACATATGAAAAACAGGCCCAAGGCAGGAGAAAAGCTGGTCCAGAAACCAATGTACAAGGTGGAAGGAGGAGACCAGGAGATCTGAGGAGGTGAAAACCATCATACAAGAGGGAGGGATTTGTTACCGGTGTGTGTTAACTTGGCCACATTCACCCCGATACTGGAGGTGACACCAATTCTCTCTGAAATTGTACTGAATAAAGGCAAAGCTGATTAAGCTGTAATTTGGGGATGTGTGACTCAGTTTCTCACACTACACTCCCAACCACCACATACGCAAATGGATACAACAGGGTAAAACTCTCACAAACTCCTTCATCTCTGAGGCTCCCTCTTTCAACCTTCCTCTGGAACCCCCCAGTCAGCCATCTTAAGAAGCGGGTCTTTGCCCATGAAAGTTTATGTTCCAAAATATCTGTTAGTCTTTAAGGGGCCAGAAGACTTCTTGTTGTTTTAGAATACACAGACTGACTCGGCTCCCTCTCTGATATTTGTTTATAGCAAGGGAATTCATCAGTCCAACAGTATCTGTGTTTGTTAACACCACCACAAAATTCCTGTGTGTGTTGCTGAGGCCCTTACCCTGTACCTGTGAGTGTGGCTGGGGCAGGAACCGTGTCTGGGCCTGGCCTGGGCCTGGCTCATTTTCTATTCATCACAGCTCACTCTGGGCTTCATTTCCAAAGGGGTGAAATCTCACCCGCTTCCGTGACAGATGCAGATCTCAGACGTTGCTGTGAATTAGACCCAATTATCCAATCGATGTGTGGAGAACAGACACAAATTATTCACCTGTGGGAGCAGGTCCTTTCCCTCCTCCTCATGCACAGCAACAATAAGGGTGATGCACTGGTCTGTTCACTGTCACACGAAATCAGTTCCCTCCTGAAGTCTCTTCTGTCTTTGAAAAACACAAGACAATCACTTCTATTCTTCTGGGCCCATTTGGCAGATAGAAAGTCCATTTGTTTGTCTTTGGAATTCACTTTTACCAGGTACACTGTGCTGGCTTTATCCCAGCAATTCCAGTCACATCTCATTAAGAACATAAGAACATAAGAACATAAGAATGGCCATACTGGGTCAGACCAAAGGTCCATCAAGCCCAGCATCCCATCTGCCGACGGTGGCCAATGCCAGGTGCCCCAGAGAAGGAGAACAGAAGACAAGTGATTTATCTCCTGCCATCCATCTCCTGCCCTTGTTCTGAAGGCTAGGGCACCATACTTTATCCCTGGCTAATAGCCATTTATGGACCTGACCTGCAAAAATTTATCAAGCTCTTTTTTAAACCCTAATAGAGTCCTGGCCTTCACAGCCTCCTCGGGCAAGGAGTTCCACAGGTTGACTGTGCGCTGTGTGAAGAAAAATTTCCTTTTATTAGTTTTGAACCTACTACCCATCAATTTCATTTGGTGTCCCCTAGTTCTTGTATTATGGGAAAAGGTAAATAATTTTTCTATATTCACTTTCTCCACACCATTCATGATTTTATATACCTCTATCATATCGCCCCTCAATCGCCTCTTTTCCAAACTGAAAAGTCCCAGTCTCTCTAGCCTCTCCCCATATGGGACCCTTTCCAAGCCCCTAATCATCTTAGTCGCCCTTTTCTGAACCTTTTCTAATGCCAATATATCTTTTTTGAGGTGAGGAGACCACATCTGCACGCAGTACTCGAGATGTGGGCATACCATAGTTTTATATAGGGGAAGTATGATATCTTTTGTCTTATTATCGATCCCTTTTTTAATAATTCCTAACATCCTATTTGCCTTACTAACTGCCGCTGCACACTGCGTGGATGTCTTCAGAGAACTATCCACTATAACTCCAAGATCCCTTTCCTGATCTGTCGTAGCTAAATTTGACCCCATCATGTAGTACGTGTAATTTGGGTTATTTTTTCCAACATGCATTACCTTACACTTACCCACATTAAATTTCATTTGCCATTTTGCTGCCCAATCACTCAGTTTGCTGAGATCTTTTTGTAGTTCTTCACAATCCCTTTTGCTTTTGACTGTCCTGAACAACTTGGTGTCATCTGCAAACTTTGTATTGTATTGCCCGACAGTCATAGAACACAAGGTCAGAAGGGACCCCTGGATTATGTCCTCTGAACCCTCCTCTCTCTCCTAAGCTGTGTCTACACGTGCACGCTACTTCGAAGTAGCGGCACTAACTTCGAAATAGTACCCGTCGCGGCTACACGCGTCGGGCGCTATTTCGAAGTTGAAATCGACGTTAGGCGGCGAGACGTCGAAGTCGCTAACCTCATGAGGGGATCGGAATAGCGCCCTACTTCGACGTTCAACGTCGAAGTAGGGACCGTGTAGACGATCCGCGTCCCGCAACGTCGAAATTGTGGGGTCCTGCATGGCAGCCATCAGCTGGGGGGTTGAGAGACGCTGTCTCTCCAGCCCATGCGGGGCTCTATGGTCACCGTGTGCAGCAGCCTTTAGCCCAGGGATTCTGGCTGCCGCTGCTGCAGCAGGGAATTCATGCTGCATGCACAGGGTCTGCAACTCGTTGTCGGCTCTGTGGATCTTGTGCTGTTTAGTGCAAGTGTGTCTGGGAGGGGCCCTTTAAGGGAGCGGCTGGCTGTTGAGTCCGCCCTGTGACCCTGTCTGCAGCTGTGCCTGGCACCCTTATTTCGATGTGTGCTACTGTGGCGTGTAGACGTTCCCTCGCAGCGCCTATTTCGATGTGGTGCTGCGCAACGTCGATGTTGAACATCGACGTTACCAGCCCTGGAGGACGTGTAGACGTTATTCATCGAAATAGCCTATTTCGATGTCGCCACATCGAAATAGGCTACTTTGATGTAGGCTTCACGTGTAGACGTAGCCCCAGTGATGGAGATGGTCTTTTCCTCCACCAGGAGATGAATCAGCTGGGCTATGTCTACACGTGCACCCAACATCGAAATAGGCTATTTCGATGAGTAACGTCTACACGTTCTCCAGGGCTGGCAACGTCGATGTTCAACTTCGACGTTGCTCAGCCCAACATCGAAATAGGCACAGCGAGGGAACGTCTACACGGCAAAGTAGCACACATCGAAATAAGGGAGCCAGGCACAGCTGCAGACAGGGTCACGGGGTGGACTCAACAGCAAGTCGCTCCCTTAAAGGGCCCCTCCCAGACACACTTTCATTAAACAGTGCAAGATACACAGAGCCAACAACTAGTTGCAGACCCTATATATGCAGCACGGACCCCCAGCTGCAGCAGCAGCAGCCAGAAGCCCTGGGCTAAGGGCTGCTGCCCACGGTGACCACAGAGCCCCGCAAGGGCTGGAGAGAGAGTATCTCTCAACCCCCCAGCTGCTGGCCGCCATGGAGGACCCCGCTATTTCGATGTTGCGGGACGCGGATCGTCTACACGTTCCTACTTCGATGTTGAACGTCGAAGTAGGGCGCTATTCCCATCCGCTCATGGGGTTAGCGACTTCGACGTCTCGCCGCCTCACGTCGATTTCAACTTCGAAATAGCGCCCAACACGTGTAGACGTGACGGGCGCTATTTCGAAGTTACTGCCGCTACTTCGAAATAGCGTGCACGTGTAGACGCAGCCGTGGTGTTCCCCAAACGTCTGTACTGGGACCAATCCTATCAACCTGATGGCAAAACTTGCTGATAATACTTAGCTGCTGAAGATCGTTATGACCAAAGCAGACTGTAAAGAACCTCAAAAAGATCCCACCGAACTGAGAGACTGGGCAACCAAATGGCAAATGAATTTTAATGCTGATAAATGCAACGTAATGCACATTGGACAAAATAATCCTAACTATGCATATGAAATGATGGGGACTAGTTTAGCTATAACCACTCAAAAGAAAGATCTTGGAATCATTGTGGATTGTTCTCCGAAAACTTTGTCTCAATAGCTGTGTCTACACATGCACGCTACTTCGAAGTAGCGGCACTAACTTCGAAATAGCGCCCGTTGCGGCTACACGCGTCGGGCGCTATTTCGAAGTTAACTTCAACGTTAGGCGGCGAGACGTCGAAGTCGCTAACCCCATGAGGGTATAGGAATAGCGCCGTACTTCGACGTTCAACGTCGAAGTAGGGACAGTGTAGACGATCCGCGTCCCGCAACATCGAAATTGCCGGGTCCTCCATGGTGGCCATCAGCTGGGGGGTTGAGAGATGCTCTCTCCAGCCCCTCAGCTCACTGGTGGCCGCGTGGAGCGGCCCCTTAAAGGTCCCCTCCCCCTCCCTGCCTCTGCAGGAAGCTGAGGCAACGTGCAGGCTGCAGCCTGCACACGCGGGCAGCCTGCTGCACCCTCAGCCACCCACCAGCGACGACGGCTAGCCGGCAGCCCCCCCAGCACCCCCAGGGGACCCCCCCCAAGGGGAGCCAGGGCAGCCAGCCCAGTCAGAAGGCCAGCCAGGCTGGGAAGCAGCAGCAGGGCCCCTCCTGGATGGAGGCCGAGCTGCGGGACCTGCTGGGGCTCTGGAGCGAGGAGGAGGTGCTCCAGGTAATGGGGAGCAAGAGGCGGAATGCGGATGCGTTCGCTCAGCTGGCCGATGGCCTGGCTGCCCGGGGTCACCCTGCCCGCACTCCGGACCATGTCCGGAGTAAGGTGAAGGAGCTGCGGCAAGGTTATGCCCGGGCCCGGGATGCGGCCAGCCAATCTGGGGCCGCCCCCATCACTTGCCCCTTTTACAGGGAGCTCAGGGACATCCTGGGCTCCCGGCACACCTCCTCCCCTCCGGCCACCCTTGACACCTTGGCTGACGAGCCCGAGCAGGCCCTGCAGCCGGAGTCCGCCCCGGAGGCAAGCCCCGCCCCCCGGGGCCCGCCCCCCCGGAGGCCATCCCCGGGACATCGCGACAGGAGGAGGAGGAGGAGGAGGAGGGAGGCTCCTCCTCCACAGAATCCAGCCTGCAGATCCTCCTCCTGCCATCCCGGAGCAGCAGCAGGGCCTCCGACCCCCGGGGATCTCCGGACCGTGGGAGCGGACCCACAGGTAGGTACCCCTCTCTGGTGGACACCCCGGGGCTTGAGGGGCTGGGGTAACAAAGATGTGTCCAGGGCCCCCCACACGCTCACATGGCCATGGCCCCAAGGACACCAGGGCCATGGCCCTCACAGTACTGCAGCCATCAGCCCCCCACACCCTGCATGACAGTGCCATGCCCCATCCCCGGGCCAGGGGGGAGCGGAACCTCGAGGGGCCCCCGGGCGGAGGGGGTGGGACACCCCGCAGCAGCAGCATGTGATGGAGTGGGGGGACTGCCAAAGGGAGATTCAGGCTACATATGAGCCACAAGAGCCGAGGAGCTCCCAGGGCCAAAGGAGGATCCTGGCGCTACAGCTGGCAGGTGACACCTCTGCCCTGAACAAACAGGAGGGAGGAGCTGAGCTGGCTTAGAATTGGGGGGCGAGGGCGGGGGCCACAGGTAGAGGCTAGGGGAAGGGAGAGCTGGTAGGCAGCCAGCCTGAGGAGGGGGAAACCTGCATCCCAGAGGGGCCCCCCTTGGGGTCTTCTCCCCATGACGGGTTGGAAGGACTGTCTCTTCCGACAGCTGGTGCTGTCACTCCTGCTAGAAAAGTGGCCATCTGTGGCCTAAGAAACCTCTCCTGCTCTCAGACCCTGCGGGGTGAAGTGAGAGTCGCTCCCACCAGGGGATGGGGTGCAGGGCAGGGGGACCCCTGAACCCCATCCATCACAGCAGCATCTCACGGGGACGGGGATGGGGAACCTGCAGCACAGGGCGGGGGGGACAAAGGCCACGGCTTGGGGCCCACACCAACGCCTGTCTCAATTCTTCTTTCCCCGCTCCTCTCCTGTGTCCTGCACCTGCACCTGCACCATCAGAAGGACCGGAAGAGAGCGCTGGCAAGGCCTCAGTTGTCCCGGAGAGCCCTCCGGGACCATCGCTCCAGGGCAGCCCCTCGGCCGAGGAACGACCGGCCCCGCGGAGGCTAGACGGCGGACCCCGCGCCTACTACCGCCGATGGCGACGGACCCCCAGCTGCTGGCCATCCTCCGCCGGCAGCTGGAGGTCTCGGAGCAGCACCTCCAGCTGCGGGAGCGGGCGCTGGCCTGGCGCCAGGAGGCATGGGGGGCCTATATGCAGACATTTAACCGGCTCGTTGACTACCTGGCCCCCCATGCCGCGCCGGCCGACCCATCGCCTGCCCTGCCCGCTCCTGCAGCCCCACCACCAGCTGCTCCGCCTGTCGCCGGCCCGTCCGCCGTCGCCCCACCACCCACCCGTGAGGGCCAGAGCACCAAGGGACCCCTGGAGCCACCTGAGACTCGCCGGCCCCGATACCTTCCAGTCCAGCCCGCTCCCACCCAGCCGCGGACCAGGCTGCGAGCGCGGCGGGGCTCCCGGCCGGGCACGCCCAGTGCCGGGCTATAGGGGCGAGGGGCCTGGGACGTGGCCCCCCCCTTGTATATAGTTGGACCCTGTTTTTTTGGTCCCCCCATTTGCCCCGTCCCCCCCATGTAAATAGTTCTCCCCTTTCTCCTTCCTGGTTTTCTTTTTATTATTTATGGCACACAGTTGTTTCTTTGGATTGTTTTATTTGTGTACATGTTGCTTTGGTTGAACGTTTGTACCTAGTTTTCTGTTTGTGCTTCACATATTTATTTACACCCAAAAAAAGGTTCAGCCAGAAAAAAAAAAATTTACTTTCAGCCATAAGTTCGTGCTGTCATTTGTCCAGGACAAGTGTGGGGGGGGGGGCGCTGGGGTGCTCCATGGTGTGGGCGTTGGGGGCAGGAGGGTGGGGGAGGAAGGGGCGGGCAGTAGGGGGCCTGGGCAGAGTTCACTCTGCGGCCTGTTGGTCGAAGTGGGCCCGCAGGGCCTCCCGGACCCGGGTCCCCTCGGGGTCCACCTGCCGACTGGGGGCAGCAGGTGGCTGGACGTGTGCCCTGCTGGCCTCCGCGGCCCAGCCCTGCAGAAAGGTCTCCCCCTTGCTCTCCACGAGGTTGTGCAGGGCGCAGCAGGCACCCACAATCTGGGGGATGTTGTTGGGGCCCACATCCAGGCGGGTCAGGAGACATCTCCAGCGTCCCTTGAGGCGGCCAAATGAGCGCTCCACCACCTGGCGCGCATGGTTCAGGCGCTTGTTGAAGCGCTCCTGGCTAGCGGAGAGATGGCCCGTGTAGGGGTGCATGAGCCACGGCCGGAGGGGGTATGCCACATCTGCGATGACGCAGAAGGGCATGGTGGTGTCCCCCAGAGGGATCTCCCGCTGCGGGATGTAGGTCCCCGCCTCCAGCCGGTGGCACAGGCCCGAGTTGCGGAAAACCCGGGCGTCGTGGGTGCTGCCAGGCCAGCCCACGTAAATGTCCTGGAAACGTCCCCGGCTGTCCACCAAGGCCTGCAGGACGACAGAATGGTAGCCCTTCCGATTCAGGTATCGTCCTCCACTGTGCTGCGGGGCGCGGATGGGGATGTGAGTCCCATCCAGAGCTCCGAAGCAGTTGGGGAAGCCCAGGGTGGCAAAGGCGGCGACGGTGGCATCTGGGTCCCCCAGCCTCACGAGCCTGTGGAGGAGCAGGGCGTTGATGGCACACAGAACCCGCAGAGAAAGCACATGGGACAGCCCCAATGAGGGGTGAGCAGGGTGTGCGTGGCCCTGCCCTGCTCTGGCCGCTCTGCTCTGGCCCCCCTGCCCTGCTCTGGCCCCCCTGCTCTGGCCCCCCTGTCCTGGCCCCCCTGCCCTGCTCTGGCCCTGCCCTGCCCTGGCCTGCTCTGGCCCCCCTGGCCTGCCCTGCTCTGGCCCCCCTGCCCTGGCCCCCCTGCCCTGCCCTGGCCTCCCCCTGTGGGTTCTCTTACCTCCATGAAGACAGCCCCGACGGTGGCCTTTCCGACACCAAACTGCTGTCCCACGGATCGGTAGCTGTCCGGAGTGGCCAGCTTCCAGACAGCGATGCCAACCCGTTTCTCCACAGGGAGGGCACGCTGCATGGCTGTGTCCCAGTGCCTGAGTGCGGGGGTGAGCCACTGGCACAGCTCCAGGAATGTCTGCCGGCTCATCCTGAAGTTCCTGAGCCAGTGGTCGTCGTCCCACTCCCCAAGCACCCGCCGCTCCCACCAGTCGGTGCTGGTGGGGTAGCTCCACAGCCACCGGCGTGTGAGGCTGGGGGTGGAGCGGGGTGCTGCAGGGGTAGGGGTTGAGCCCTGCTGCCCTGGGGGCATCTCCTCCCCTGGGGCAAGGAGGTGCTCAGCTGCCTCCCACATGGCATGGGCCAGGGCAAGCCCTGCTCCTGCCGGGAGGGCTGGGTGGACCTCTAGCTGCTGCTGCTGCTGCTGCTGCTGCTGCTGCTGCTGCTGCGGCTGCTGCTGGGGGTCCATGACTGCGTCGCCCGGGGTCTGCGTGCCTATGGCTCCTGAGACCGCGTGCTGTGCAGGCTGAGTGTGTCTGGGAGGGGCCCTTTAAGGGAGCGGCTAGCTGTTGCCCCGGAAGCGCTAGTCCGCCCGTTGACCCTGTCTGCAGCTGTGCCTGGCATCCCTATTTTGATGTGTGCTACTTGGGCGTGTAGACGTTCCCTCACTGCGCCTATTTCGATGTTGGCCTGAGCAACGTCGAAGTTGAACATCGACGTTGCCGGCCCTGGAGGACGTGTAGACGCTATTCATCGAAATAGCCTATTTCGATGTCTCAACATCGAAATAAGCTACTTCAATGTAGGCTTCACGTGTAGACGTAGCCAATGTGTTACAACAGTCAAAAAGGCAACCAGAATGCTAGGAACCATTATAAAAGGGACAGAAAATAAGAGATAGGATATTGTATGACCTCTGTATAAATCCATTGCACCTCTACATATTAAATACTGCACACAGATATAGTTGCCTCATCTAAAAAAAGATATATTGGCACTGGAAAAGGGCAAGAAAAGGGCAAGAAAAAAGGTGAAGAGTTAGGAACTGGTCCCATATGAGGAAAGATACAAAAGACTGGGACTTTTCAGCTTAGAAAAGAGGAGACTAAGGAGGGAGATGAGAGAGGTCTATAAAATCATGATAGGTGTGGGAAAGTGAGTAAGGGAAAGTTATTTACTGGTTCCCATCATGTGAAAACGAGAGGCCATTGAATGAAATTAATGGGTGGCAGGTTTAGAACAAACCAAAGGACGTTTTTCTCCAGACAGCACACATGCAGCCTGTGGAACTTCTGGCCAGAGGATGTTTTGAAGACCAAGACTTTACCAGGGTTCAAAGAGAGCTAGATACATTCCTGGAGGCTCGGTCCATCGATGCATATGAGCTAGGATGGGTAGGAATGGCATCTTTAGCTTCTGTTTGTCGGAAGCTTGGAACGGGAGACAGAGGAGGGAATCTCTTGATGATTATCTGTTGTGTATATGCCCTCTGGGGCTGCTGGCATTGGCCACCGTCAGAAGACAGGACGCTGGGCTAGATGGACCTTTGGTCTGTCCCAGTGTGGCCGTTCTTATGTTGTTATGAAAATGTGTGTGACTCCACAATAAAGGAGCCCAAAGCTGAAGGAATGCAGAAGCATAAACTGAGAGAAGAAAAGGAAGGAGCGCACCAGGAGAGCCGGGCAGGAGAAAGCCATCAGGGGTTCTTTTGGAAAAGACCCGGCTCTTTTGGAAGAACTTGCTAGTGTCGATGCAGCCTGGGACCCTGGTTATTTTGCCCATCTCTGTCTACAACCATCTCACTGAGAGAACTGAACAAATGTTATGTCCCTGGCACACAGTCTTTATTCCTTTGGTCCATCCCCTCAGCTATGGCCTTCAGCACAGACAGGTGAAGCAGTCCCTCAGAAATTCTGCGCATGAATTTATGTCACGTACAACAGTGCAGAGAATCCAAGTGTGGGGAATGTTGAAATGGTGATGAAAATGGGATATGTTCCAATGCTTCCGTGAGTCGGGGGTACGGTGTGACAGCTTCTGTCTTCTTTGTCTCTTTTCCTTTTGTTTAGTCAGGCAGTGGCGATGGAAAACAGGGATCACATAATTGGTTCTCTTCATGACGGTCCCTCGCTGCACAGTAAAATTCAGTGTGCACATTCCTCGTCAGAGACACCCGAGAAAATGATTTTGAAATAATGTGGAAATTGGTTCATGAACTGAGGCAGAACATGTTTATTTGCTGTTGTCTAGAGTTCATTTCCACAGTCAAATACAAATATGAGAACCTGGGTCATGACCCCAATGCTGAAATATTTGGCCCAAGTTATTCTCTTTGTTGAAACACTTGGCTCAGAATTGATGAAGTACATTTGTATTTGCCCGTAAGCAGAGGCAATCCCGATCTCGGCATCAGCCAGGTCTTCAGGAGCAGTGGTGTCCTCTGAGCTTTAGGCTGCAGTGTCACTCTCATTTTTGATGAGGCAACAGCCTAATGACCTGTCCATTAGTTATTCAGTTCAGGCCAGGCCTTAGGGCAAGGTGAGCAAGGGTGTTCCCTTGGGCCACAAGCCGATGGGGCCCCACACTCCAATTGACTAAAGCATCCTCCGTTCATGGGCCAGGTCCCACTGTCAGCGGCTGCCTGGGTCTGCACTGGGTCACCCCCACCAGCATGGAACAGTGTCACGTGGAAAGACAGACAGAACCACGTACACCACTGCACGGGGGGAGCACTTGTCTGAGATGTAGCCAAGCCTGATTCAAATCTCCCCATCCACACTCCCAAGAGTGGGACACTCTAACAAGAGATCTCTGAGAGCCCAGCTCAGCACTCGAACCAGTGGGCTGACAGTGACACATTTCAGTGCTTGGCAGAACTCAGCAAAACGCTATTTTTACGTCTCTCTCATTTCTTGAAACTCAAAGCCTGGCCACCAGCCTGGATATTTCCACATCTGAAGAAGTGGGTCTGTCCCATGGAAGCTCATCACCGAACAAATTATACTGTGAGCCTTTAAACGCTGTGGGGCAGCTTTTTTGCCTTTCTGTATTGTGAAGATACAGACTAAAATGGCGACCTTGCTATGACTGTGAGGCATTCTCATTTGCTTTTCGTAGAATCATAGAAGAGTAGGACTGGAAGGGACCTCGAGAGGCCATCGAGTCCAGCCCCCTGCCCTCATGGCAGGACCAAGCACTTTCTAGACCATCCCTGAAAGCCATCTATCTAACCCCTTCTTAAATAGCTCCAGTAGAATCTCCATCAATCTCCATCTCCATCAGTAGAAGCGCCATCTCCAGCTACCAGCCTTTGGGATCATCTACACTAGCGCCGTCTTTTGAAGGGAGCATGTAAACGAGCCTGATCAGAGAATACCAATGAGGTGCCGCATTGCATGTGCAGCACCTCATTAGCATAATTCTTACCGCGTGAGCTTCGAAGTTGCTGACTTTGAACTGGCAGCAAGCAGTGCAGCCCTGGGCACTTCAAAGTACCCACGTGACTTCAAAGGTCCCTTACTCCCAGAACATTCTGGGAGTACGGGAGTTTCAAAGTTGCCTGGGTACTTCCAGGTGCCGCTGGCTACGCTGCTTGCTGGCTCTTGGCGTTAACAACTTCGAGTTCACGCGGTAGGAATTATGCTAATGAGGCACTGCATATGCAGCACAGCACCTGCTTGCTGTTCTCCAGTGGGGCTTGTTTACATACCCTCTCCGAAGGAGAGGGCTAGTGTAGACGAACCCTTTGTCACTCATGGTAAGTATCAATAGATGTGACGCCAGACAGCAAATCCAAGGGTGGTTATGTAGTCTGGTAGGGGTAAGCCCAGAGGAGGAGGGGGGGATCTGGACGGGGGAGGGTTATGGGTTCTAGGGTGGAACATTGATTAGAGGGGGAGTAGGGGTGGGAGTGGAGGGGGGAGCCAGGGTAGGAGCAGGGGCCGGGCCGGGAGCGGAGGGGATGTCAGGAGGGGGGACTTCCACAGGCAGTGGAAGAGGAGTTGGGGTTAAGGGCAAGGTGCCCATGCACTCGGAGGTGGGCACCAACAGGGCGGGGGGATGGTGTTGGAGTCCTCACATCCAAGAGGGGAAGGGAGGCATAAGGGGAACACTAGTTCTCCTGGGGCGTCCAGGGGCTGGCCGACCCCCGCTGGGAGGTCATCCCCAGTTGGGGGGGGGCGCACCCTGCAACATCCCAGAGCAGGGAGGGGTGGCAGTTAGAGAGGCGCTGGTGGGCGGGGAGAAGGGGAGCGAGGGGAGTGGGGAGTAGACGGATGGCCTGCAGGCCTCCCGTAGAAGGCCGTCTGTGTCCAGGGACGCTGGGGTGAGACCCAGGGCCTCGACCTCCTGCAAGAGCAGGGCAAGGCCAAGGCTCACCTCCTCCAGATGCTCTGCAGCAGCGAGCTGGGCAGAGGCCGGAGGGCTGTCGGAGGAGGGCAAGTGAACAACGGAGGCCATCTCTGCTTTTGGAGGCTCTGGCTCCAGGGCAGAAGGGGTGGTGTCCTTTATGGCTGCCGCAGCAGCCTCAATCACCCCCAGCAGGTGGTCAGTGGCCAGGGCTTTGGCAGGTGGGCTGGGGCTAGTGGCCCTTTTAGGTGCTTTGTGGGGCACCTCCACCCCGTCCTCCGACGGGGTGGGGTGCTGGGCGCGCACACTCCTTTTTTTTCTTTTTCCCCCCACCAGCTCCCAGTCCTCCGAGGAGGGGGCTGGGCGGCAGAGGAGGAAGGGCCGGGGGCTGAGGCAGCGAGGAGGGAGGGAGGGAGGGAAAGAGGGGACAGGACAGCAGGGAGAAGGGACGGCCCGCCCTGGGGTGGGCCCTGCCCAGGTCCTGCTGCCGGCCCTGCCTCCCTCTCCTCTGTGGGCCCGGCTCTTGTGCCCCCTTGGGCGCCGGCGCCCGCTTCTTCCTGCCTGGCACCATGCGATTGGGTGCCCTCTGATGCCCGAGCGGCAATGGATCCATCTGGGGTGAGAGGAGGAAGGGCGGTCCCAGGGCCTGTCACGGTCGGGGCACTGCCGGTCTCATGGCTGGCACCCCCCGGGTCGGAGGAGGTCCTGGGCTCCTCTTCGTGCCAGGCCAGGGGGCAATCCCTCCGGACAGGCCCTGCGGCCCAGCACACAAAGCACTGGGCATCCCCCAGAGTATAAAAGACCTGGTACTGGGCCCCTTGATAGGGCACCAGTATAGCCCCCTCCTGGGCTACCCTGCCCTGTGCTGCCGCCGGCGGCAGTTGGACATGGGCTTGCTGGCGGAAGGAAAGCACATGCCGGAGGGTGGGGTCCTTGCAGCCTAGGGGGAGGGGGCTCAGGACCGACAGAGACCAGCCCAGGGAGGCAAGAAAAGGCAGAAGGGCGGAGTTGGGGAGGAAGGGTGGGACAGAAGAGAAGGCCACCCACCTGCCCAGGTCTTCGAGCGGCTCCAGGAGCACGTGAACACCCCCAACCGCCAGGCCCCTCTCCACTGCCTCCTGGGTGGCAGCCTCCAAAGCCAGGAAGACGACAATCTTCCCGAACATCCGGGAGGCCGCCACCACGGCCGCGGGCCCCACCACCCGTGCCAACGCACACACGTCGGTCTCCACGTGGGGCGAGGCAGCCCCCAGGAGGCAGCGGACTCCGTGCCTCCTGGTGAGCGCGGGGAAGGGGCCGCGACCATTGGGGGTGGAAGTCCTGGAGGAGGTGGAGGGAGCAGAGTGCAAGGCAGTGGCCGCCCACCTGTGTGTACGACCTGGGGGCCAAAGAATCGGAGCCCCAGGTGCGGTGGTGGGAGCAGTGGGGCAGGGAGAAGGGGGAGCTGCGCTGGATGTTGCAGCAGCAGGGGTAAGAGCCTCCACCATGGGAGCTTTGGCCTTCCGGGCTGAGCTCTTTGCCTTTCTTTTTCCCCTGGCCCTTCCTACCCCTTCGGGGGGTTGGGTTCGGGGTGGGGTGGCCGGAGGGTGCCTCAGCCGGGGTGGCAGGAGCCCCAGAGCCTACGCCCGCACCCTCAGCCGACGAGATGGCGAGGACCCCGGCAGCCCTGGATGAGGGGGCTGCCATTTCAGAGGTGGGAGGAAGACCAGTGAAGGGGGGGAAGGGGGGTGTCACCGGGCGACCCCCAGTGGGCACGGTGGCCATGATGAGGGGTATCGGGTGAAGGGGATTTATTGAGGGTGGGGACCTCGAGGAAAGAGTGGGGGAGGGGAGAAATGCCGGAGGGGGTGGGAGGAAGTTTCTGCCCCTTCCCCACCAGCCAAGCTGAGGACCTGGTCAAGTGGGGGCGGGGCAGGAGGAGGGAGGGAGGAAAGGGAGGTGCAAGGGGGCCACAACTCCCAGCACAGGGTGGTAAGCGGCTCCTGCGACTGCGCTGGGATGGGGGTGGGGGTACGATATGTGTAAGTGGGGAGGTGAGTGAGTGGAAGGGGAGGGGCTCAGGCACCTAACAGAAAAAAAAGGGGAGGAAACGTGGGCACAAAAAGGGGGGGCAAGAT
This sequence comes from Carettochelys insculpta, assembly GCF_033958435.1. Lineage (NCBI taxonomy): Eukaryota > Metazoa > Chordata > Testudines > Carettochelyidae > Carettochelys > Carettochelys insculpta. Next base: position 8,622,438 of record NC_134168.1, read on the forward strand.
GGAAGGGTGGTGAAGCCAACCAAAGGGGGGGTTGGGGGAGGAGTGTGCCCATGGGTGCCTGAGGGTGGGCCCACAGCAGCTGCTGCAGAGCCCCACAGGTGCAGGACGGAGGAAGGGGCAGGTGGTTGGGGGGGGCCCAGATGGGGAGGGCCCCGGCAGCAGCTGGGTATGGAGGGGGGGTGGTGGCTGCAGGGGCGGGGCAGGGACCACACCCTAACACCCCACCCCCAACTATGCAGCCTCCCCTCTGGAGCCCCAGTGGAGAGGGGCCCCACCCAAACTCACCCCCCCAGACACACCACAGCAAGCTGTGGGGGAAGCCCAGCCACTGCCCAAGAAAGCCCCTCACCTCCTCCGGAGCAGTGAGGATGCAGCAGCCAGTGGATGGAGAGGTGGGCCCGAGTAGAGGGCCAGCAGAGTCCCCCCCAGAAGATGGAAGGGGGGTACCCCCTCCCCGCCAAGAGGCAGGGCAGCAGGAGTCCCCCCACACACCACCCATGCAGCAGGGCCAGAAGAAACTAGCTGGAGGAGCACAGAGCACAGAGCAAGAGCAGAGAGCAAGAGCGAGAAGGTAGCACGGGGAAGCGGTGGGCGAAGTGGCCCAGGGTGAGGCTACCCCTTTGGGGCAGGGGTGAAGGCCCTGCCAGTTGCCTCTTGTCCTTGTAGGGACCCTGGGCTGGAGTCCAGGGTAGAGGGTGGGTCTGGACTCCCCCGACCCTTCCCCAGAGGGATCTCTCTACTGGAGCAGGCGCGGGCCTGCAAGGGGACTGCTGGTATTCTCCCCACTCGGGACGTGCCTATGATGAGGATGTCTCGCTAGGCGGAGACCCCTGCCTTTGGAAAGGCCTGGGCAAAAAGGGGGCCTCCATGAGTCTCTGAGTCACCATAGGACTGCCAGGGAGTGCAGGGACCCACAGGGGCTGACAAGGGACTTTGTCACTATATATATATGTATATATATATATATATATATGTGTGCCAACAAACATATTCTGGTCAGTGTCAATGCAGTTATAGATGTTTTAATGTTTCCTTTGCTTTGCGAAAGTGTATGAAAGAACCAGATGTTTCACACGGAAGGACACCAGGCACCCTCCATGGACGCCCGTGTTTTTGTTTACCCAACTACTTGAAAAAAAACATCCTCATCGATGGAAAAGTTCTCCCACCAGGAATGGGGTGAAGCACGGGAATGCGTTGCCCAGAGAGGTGGTGGAATCTCCACTCCTAGAGGTTTTTAAGTCTCAGCTTGACAAAGCCCTGGCTGGGATGAATTAGTTCAGGCTGAGTTCGGGTTGATCCTGCCTTCAGCAGGGGGCTGGACTAGATGAACTGCTGAGGTCCCTTCCCACCCTTGGATTCAAGGATTCTAAGATTCGAGATGCTTTTTCACTGCAGTTCACACACCCATAGACAGAACCATAAAATCCTTCGGAAGTCTGACTGCAGAGCTGAGGGTAGGTGCTGACAGTGTTTTTTGGATCAGCATAGTGGCTGTTGAGAGAATCCTATTGGTGGCAGGAGCCTGGGACTTAGACGCCTCGGCTGCATCTGCACAAGTAAGTTCTTTTGGATATATCCAGCCATTTTTCAACTGAACATGCAAAGTTTCTACACACAAAATGCACTCTTGATCTGAAATGGAAAGAACATGGCTGTTCTTCTGGGAGCCGTCTTCTGCTCCCGGATCAAGGAGAATGCCTTCTCCTGAGAGATTCTTTCAAAAAAAGAGTGTGTGTAGGTGCTCTGTGGCCCTTCTTTGGAAAGAGCAGTCCTCATGGCACCGGATTTTTTTATCTCTGCCCATTCTCTCCAGAGAGCAGGGGCTGTGGGGATGCTCTCCAGCACAAGAGCAGATTGAGCTTTCCATCCACTTCTTTTGCCTGGCTGTGATCTCCCAAAAGAAGGTGTTTTGGAAGAGCTCGTCCAGAAGAACTTCTTCCAAAGCATCTCTCCAGCACAGACGTCGCCCGAAAGTGAGGAGGAGCCAAAGTCCATGTCTGTAGCTCACCCCAGCTGCTTCGGAACTTCTCACTTGGTTGCTAACCTGATTCTTTAGGCAAATAAATCCCATTAACTCCCTGGCCCTGAGTGTTGGAAATAAAGGACCAAGGCTCTCAAACCACCTGACCAGCTCTGTGTGCGCTAATAGTATGTGTTGGAACTGTGCCTCTCGCCCTGGGGTCTCTGGGATTGGGTACAGTGGAATCACCGTGTGTAACAGTTCTTCTGTGCTCTCCTTTTTATGGGGGTATTTGGTATCACACGGTGTGTTGAGAAGCGGGAGAATATTGAGTGCACACAACGGCCCAGATTCTCATCTCTGTTACACTGGTTTAAATGTGGCATATTTCCTCTTGCTCCAGTTGTGTCTCTCCTTTCAGCATCAGGCTCAGTATCGCAGGGATAAAAATAATCCTGACTAAGACGCATCCCTGCTGCAACCCTAGGGAAAAGAGCAGAGTTACACCAGGGAACAGTTTGGACCATTGTATTGAAAACTAATTGCAACTTCTTAGCAATATTGCAGAAGACACGACACAATCAATGCTGCTGTTAATTAAAACCCCAAGGACCTAACCGCAAACCCCCCATCCTCAGGGGGATAGGTTAGTGAAGACACAGTTCAGAGCCAATGAGGAATTCTTGTGTTGTGTTTACACATTGGCCATTTAAATCCCGTATTCTCCAAGGTTACAAAGCAGGTAGCTCAAGGAGCTTGGAACAATCCTCTGGGCTTTTCATTGATCTGACTCCTGGTGCTTTGGCTACTCTTTACATGCTGGTAAATGGTGATGACATACTGGTCGCTTTTATTCCTGTCATTGTGCACTCAGGTTGAAACCATTGTGACATCTCCAGGCCTTCCTGGCAGGCCTAGGAAATATTAGTGTTGCAGCCGAGCTGACTTTTATATTCAAATTCGGCACATTAACACATGGTTTAAATTGTGATGGGAACTTTCTGAGTTACTATAGGGGCTCGTCTGCGTACTTGGCTCAATCTAATTCTTGACCTTCCCCCCCACCTCTCCGCTCTCTGATTTGCTCACCTTGATTATTTTTTTCTGATTTGTCCTGCTTGCTTACTGTTTTTGGTTCTCTGTGTCTTAAATATTGAGTCTGTTCTGGTCTGGCTATGGCCTGAAGAAGTGGGTCTGTCCCATGAAAGCTCACCTAATAAACTATTTTGCTAGTCTTTAAAGTGCTACTTGACTGCTTTTTGTTTTGAAACCCCAAAGAATTGGTGGTTGCTGTGAAGTTCAAGCCACCTGTCCTCGAGCACAGCAGATTTAAAGAAAAAAAAGGGCACCAATTGATGGATGTAGTTGAGAGATGAAAGAAGTCCAGAAAACCATGGGCTGCTACCTGTTCTCGATAGCACCCAGGTAAACTGCACCAACTTCACGTGAATTTACAAAATGAAACGAGTGAAACAGGAGAGTCATTTTCATCCAGGAGGAAGAATGTGCTGTAAGAAAAATGGAAAAAGCTGAAGAGAAAAGGAAGAAATATATAGAATGAGATAACAACACAAAGTGCAAGTGAAAGAAAGGATTTAGTTCTACAGATGTTATGAGCAATAAAACATGGATCTATAGAAAGGGATGTAACAGATTCTTGCTGTTTAAGCAAAGCCATCGGAGCCAATCAATCTGATACCCTTTCCTTTCTTTTCCCAAACACTTCTCTTCATATATCTTAAGTCCTGAGAACTTCAGTCATGGACATGTGATAAATCCACACCAAGTTAGTCCTCACTTTGAGTGGTAATACTTTAACATACACCAACAAGAATGAAAAAGAGAAAAATGGAAAATCGAGAACGAACACACACACACACACACACACACAGAAAAAAGAGAACTTTTTGTTTCAAAATGCATGTGAAATAAGAGACGCAGGTGGAAAATAAAACAGACAAACTAGGAGAAAATAAACAAGATGAACTCTCGGGGGTTAGATATTAGCCAGGAGAGATCAGGACGGTGTGTCTACACTCTGGTTGCCAGAACCTGGGAGCCGCGATCGTTCTGTTTGTTGCCTTTGGAGTACATGGAATTGGCGACTGTGGGAAGCAGGATATTGGGTTAGACGAATCTTTGGTATTCACCAATTTGGCTGTTCTGGTGTTCTGAAGGTGAGAGCCATTGACAGATCTTTCACACTCATGTTTTGCAATAAACCATCTGTGACGGACTCTTACAGAAACAGAGTCATAGGGCTGGAAGGGACTCAGAAGGTCATTCAGTTGAGCCCCCTGCTGGATCAACCCCTCTAAATCATCCCAACAGCATGTTGTCAAGCCAGGAGTTAAAAACCTTCAGGGGTGGAGATTCTACCACCTCTCTAGGCAACGCATTCCAGTGCTTCACCACCCTCCTAGCGAAATAGTTTTCATACCATCCACCTTACACCTCCCCCTCTGTAACTTGAGACCATTGCTCCTTGTTCTGCTATCCAACACTATTGAGCACAGCATCTCTGCATCCTCTTTAGAGCCCCACTTCGGGAAGTTGAAGGCTGCTGCCAAATCCCCCCTCACTCTTCTCTTCTGCAAACTAAATAACTCCAGATCCTTCAGCCTCGCCTCTCAGATCATGTGTTCCAGCCCCCTCATCATTTTCTTTGCCCTCTCTGGACAGTCTCTAATGCATCCACTTCCTGTCTATACCGGGGGGCCCAGAACTGACAAAATACTCCAAATGTGGCCTCACCAGTGCCAAATAAAAGGCCAATAATAACTTCTCTAAATCCTCTAGAAATGTTCCCCTAATGCACCTCAATATGCCATTAGCCTTCTTGGCTACAAGGGCACAGTGTTCACTTGTGTCCACCTTCTCATCCACTGTAACCTGTAGTTCCTTTTCTCCTGCACTGCAGTCGGTCCCCATCCTGTAACAATGCCGGGACTCTTCCATCCCAAGAGCAGAACGCTGCACTTGTACGTGTTGAACCTCATCAGATTTCTTTTGGCCCAATCCTCCGATTAGTTAAGGTCACCATGGACACCACTCCTATTCTCCCATGTATCTCCCACATCTGTCTAACCCTAGCTTAGAGTCATCTGTAGATTTGCTGAGGATGGTTTTTACCTACCTACCTATCTCACAGAGCTGGAAGGGACCTTCAGAGGTCATCAGGTCCAGTCCCCTGCATTCACAGCAGGACCTATCACCAGCCCCTGACTTTTTTTATTTTAATAGCTATTTGCCCCAGATCCCTAAATAGCCCCCTCAAGGACTGAGCTCACCAATCTGGGTTCAGCAAGGCAATGCTCAAACCACTGAGCTGTCCCTCCCCAAGAAAGTGGGGTTCCACAGCCCTCTCTCCCTCCGGTCTGGGCTTAGTCTCTCACCGTGCTGCCGTGGCATTCCATAGACCCATTCTCAGCCCCATGCTTCCCGCTGCATACACTCAGACAGGGACACACCCAGCCACTGCCTGAACCAGGAACACATCGTCTACGCTCAAGACCACCACCAGGTCCCACTTTCGACTTTGAGCTGCACCGTTCCACCCTTGTGCAAACACAGACTAGGGAGCCATTGGGGCCCAGTTCCCCTCTCCCTCAATGTGGAGAGGATTGTGCACCCTTGTGCTGAACAAGCTGTGACTTTTCTCTGGACACTTCACTTCTGGGCACACTCATTTCTGCTCAGCTACGAACACGGTTACAAACGGCAAAGGGTTTTACGTGACAATAAGGGTTAGCAAAGTGGTGAAAAACAGCAAGAAGTCCTGCGGCACCTTAGAGACTAACAGATATTTTGGAGCAGAAGCTTTCATGGGCAAAGACCCACTCTGCCAGATGCCTGAGTTGGGGGTTTGAGAGGGGGGTTAAAGAGGGAATCTCAGACAAGAGGGGGGCCAGAGCTGACAAGGTCTGTTCAGTCAGGGAGGATGTGAAGTAATTGAAGGAACAGATCGACAGAGCCAGACGGGTACCCAGAAGCCACCTGCTTCCAGACAGGCCCAATAAGGAAAAGACGAGAACACCACTGGGCATCACACACAGTCCCCAGCTAAAGCCTCTCCAGCGCATCATCAGGGATCCACAACCATCCTGGACAACGATCCTTCTCTCCCACAGAGCTTGGGAGGCAGGTCTGCCCTCACCTACAGACAGCTGCCCACCTGAAACAAATTCTCACCAGCAACTATAGACCACAACACAGGAACTCTAAACCTGGCACCAATCCCTGCAACAAACCTCGCTGCCACCTCCGCTCACAGCGCTACACCAGGACACAGGACTTCTTGTTGTTTTTTGAAGATACGGACTAACTCGGCCACCTCTCTGATACAAAGAGGTGGAAGCGGATGAACGAGCAAATAAACATAAACGCAAAATGCAAAATGAGCTTGACATGCAGGTTGGAATGACTATCAATGAGACGCCTTGCATGGTGGCACATATCGGAGAGGTAACTGAGTAAGTCTGTATCCTCAAAAACAAGAAGTCCTGTGGTACCTTATAGACAAACAGATATTTTGTAGCATCAGCCTTCATGGGCAAAGACCCACTTCGTCAGATGCATGAGTGGGCAATGGGGGTTTCAGAGGAGGATTTAAAGAGGGGGTCTCAGTAAAAGGGAGGGCCAGAGCTGACAAGATCTAGTCAGTCAGGGTGGAAATGGCCCATTATCAGCAGTTAGTATGGAGTTGTAAACATCAAGAGAGGAGAAAACAAGTCAGTCCAGTCAGGGAGGATGTGGCCCATTGTCAGATGCTAACGTGGAGGTTTGAACACCAAGAGTGGAGAAATTGCTTTTGTAATGGCCAAACGCTCCCAGTCTCTGTTCAGTCCTTGGCTGATGGAGTCATATTTGCAAATGAATTGCAGCTCTCAAATTTCTCTTTCCATTTTATTTTGGAAAGTACTTATTTATTTATTTATTTATTTAAATTTATTTTTAATTTCAATTTATTTTGAATTCTTTATTGTTGTATGGCTGCTACTTTTAAATCTGTTACTGAGTGTCCAGGGACACTGAACTATTCTCCTACAGGCTTTTGTACGTTTCTGTTCCTGATGTCTGATTTATGGCCATTTCTTCTTTTATGTAGGGAAAGACGTAAATGAATAAAAAGATGTATGCTCCAAAATATCTGGACTTCTTGTTGTTTATCAATGAGCTGGTCCTTACCCTGACTGATGAAACCCACGGACAGGGAGATTCTCAAGGCAGAAGCTGAATGTACTTCGCAGCTTGGGTGGTCCAGGTTTCTGCACAAGCTGAAAATATTTTTGTCTGGGACCAGCACTTCCCCCAGTTCATTCTTCATTCCTTTGGTCTTTCCAGGTGTCCTTTAGTGCGGTGAGTGAAGAACAGATGAGCTCACTCCCTGGTTTTTACAGCTCCCGCACAGGACAGACATCCTTTTTTTCAAGACAGGTAGTGTTAAAACCAGACTTCCCAAGGTGGCGTCCAGACCCATACGGTTGCTCACTGTCCTTGGAGAGTCACAGCAACCCTAGACACAGGCTCTCTGGAGACCTCTCAGGAAGGCTCACCAGGTGGGAGATCAGCTTCCCCTGAGGCCTATTGATTCACCTAATGGGTCATTACCCTCAACAGACCCTTCCCACACAGTTGTCTTGATCATTAACATCTTGCTTGGTGGGCGTTACCCAGGTGTAACCCCATTTCAAACACAGAAATAGAGTCAGGATTCATAAGGTCATAGATAAAAATGATACTTGCACACAAGTAGGATAATCATAGTCAGCAAATCAGTGACCTCTTAAAATGCCTATTTTGCCCAAAGACAGCACAGTTATGCTATGATCCTAACCCTCCACCAGGGGTGATAAATTGGTGGCTGGAGGATCGATCGCAGCAGTGACAGTCCCTGGCTTCGAGTTGGCATTCGCTGACATCTCACAAGTGAAACAATGGGTCTAGCAAAGTAATAGAACCGTTACCTTCCTTCCCAGGCCTCATTTCCCTCACCCCTCTGGGATGTTCTTAGAGCTTGGGCTGGGGTCTTTTTGACACCTGGGACTCCCATTTCTGCTGTTCATGGCTCCCTCTCTGAATTGTAGCAGCTTCATCTCTGCTTTCAGGGTCTCTCTACTCTGCCTTTCAAGAAACTGGTGAGGGACTCTCTCTTTTGTAACCTTCTCTTCCCTCTGTCCGGTGACCCCTTCCAAACCGAGATTGGTCATGTAACCAAATCTTTGGTCTACTCTAAACCATACCATTGGCAATAATTGTTCTGTTAACAAACCTCCAGTATAGACACAGCTCTGTGGACAGAAAAGGGATTTGTTTTTCATAGGTAACTTCATTCAGGAAGTGCTTTTCCTACACCAGCAAATAAGTTCCTCCTGTGGTTGTATTTTGTGTCGAGATGAGTGAGTTCTACCAAGAGAGCTTGGTCAGTTCTGTAACACCATAGGGTAGCTAATCCTTATAAGGCCGGGGGGTTGTCTGGAGGAGAGAACAGGCCTGTCACCTAGGGCCTTCTGGAGTGTGGCATCCTGATTAAGGATGGACTGTAGGTCTTTAAGGATGTGTTGCAGTGGTTTGAGTTGGGGGCTGCAGGTAATGACGAGTGAGGATTCTCTCCAGCAGCCACAGACTATACCACAGCCACAGACTATACCACCCTAATACCAATCCCAGAACTTTTCCTTGCAACAAGCCCCATTGCCAGCTTTGTCCATGTATCTATTCTGGAGATACCATCACTGGACCTGACCAGGTTACTCACAGAATCACAGGCACATTCTCATGTTCCTCTACTAACATCACAGATGCCATCACGTGCCAACAGTGCCCAGATGCTTTGTATATGGGACAAACACTAAACCATGCTTCAACAAAGAATGAGTGGACACAAAACAGACATCAAAAAGCTCGTAACTCACAAGCCTGTCAGCCAGCACTTTAATGGAGTGGGCCACTCTGTTAATGGTCTGAAAGTCTGCGTTTCACTGAGAAGAAACTTTAAGAATCTCCTGCAAAGAGAGAGTGCCAAGCTCTCTCTCATACTCAAATTCGACACATCAACACATGATTTGAACTGGGACGGCAATTATCTGGGTCATTATATGGACTCTTTTACATACTTTGTTTTATCAGACTCAACTTCCCTCTCTCCTATTGCCCCTCTGCTCTTCTGATTTGCCCACCTTGATTATAATTTTTCTGATTTGTCAATTTTGATAACTATTTTTGGTTCTTTGCGCCTTAAATATTGACTCTGTTCTGGTCTGTCTATGGAAGGTCTGAAGAAGTGGGTCTGTCCCATGAAAGCTCACCACCTAATAAAGTATTTTGTTACTCTTTAAAGTGCAGCTGGACTGCTTTGTTGTGTTCAGCCCAACATTGAGCCATCAATCTCAATCCATTGAGCCCAAAAATCTAACCAGCTTTCTATCCCCCTTACGGCCCAATCATCTAATCCACACTTCTGTAACTTGGCAGGCAAGAATACTGCAAGGGACTGTGTCAAAAAGCTTTGGTAAAGTCCAGGTGTATCATGTACAAATAAAACAAGTCTCTTAAGAAGAAAAGATTTTCAGTGAGTGGCCAGGGAAGAGGCGGAAATGTGATTTCAAGTCATTCAAAGTGAATAACATTTTCTGGAATGTAAGGGTTAAATTAAAATACAAAACAAAACAAAACAAAACCAAAAAAAAACCTTACAGACTGTACTGAAGAGACACAATTGGCAGTCCACCTCCCCTTCCCCATCCACATACACCTCCCATTCCCTTGCATTGTAGTAGAAGTAGCTTGTAGCCCTCTTTGAAAAGTCCAGAAGAAGAGGTGTAAGTTCTATCATCAGGAAGCAGCAGGATTTTTGAATGGAGCAGAGCAGGGCTAAGGGCCCAAATCCCTTTGGCTTTCAAGTGCAATTGGGTGCCCAATTCCCTTACATTTCTTTAAAAAAATTATAGCTTATATCGACAATATGAGTGAAACTTTCTTCATGTTGCAGCTCAAGGGGCCTCTTTGCCAGTGCTTAGATTTCCAGATACAGTGATGAAATCATCTGTAAGCTGTAGCTAAGAGTTTTGTTTAACTGGGGAGCTTTTAATTTTCTTCTCGAAATAACATCAAGTTGAATTTGTTCCCTTTTCCTCTTTTTGTTGCTGTTATTCTGATCCTGGACCTCAGCCAAATGGGACATCCATTGTCAGAAAGAAAGTTTCATCACGTAGGAGAGTATATGAAGCCAGAGAACGTGACACTGAGCCCCATCTGCGTCATCATTATACAATTATGATGGGCTTACAGTGTATTCATGATGCATTTTGTGCGAGATGGGTACTGTAAGGTGTCACTGAAAAGTGAAGATTTGTTGACGATGGGTATGTCCATACCTACGAGAAGATCGCCCCGCTGCTACGGATCTTCCAGAGTTTGATTTTGACGTGTGTGAAGATGCAACAAAATCGATCTCTCTGGACTCAGCTATTGACCCTGGTACTCCACACGAGTAAGGGACATTGGCGCGAGCCTGAAGAGCCCCAGTCTACACTCGGGCAGAAAGTCAATTCTGATATGTGAAGATACGCTAATGGTGTAGGGAGAACGGCATATCCGGGATGGACTTTGTTTCCTAGTGCAGACCAGGCCTGTGCTCGTTCTGCTCGTAGAAGTGCATCCTTTTTCTGTCTGAAGTTATGAATATTGACTGTATTTCTGCATTACAAACATGGCTACACTTGGGTAACTCCCACTAGGCAAGAGACTTTCAGGGGACACAGCTGTCTGGGAAGGGCCTGATCTGGGTAATGAACCATTAGGGACTCAATAAGTCTTAGGAGAAGCTTATCTCCCACCTGGTGAGCCTCCCTGGGTACTCTCCAGAGAGTTTGTAACTAATGGTGGCTGTGACTCTCCACGGGCAGATGAGCAGCCATGTGACCCTGGCCTCCTTCTTGGGATGTCTGTATTTTTCCACAACCAGGTCTTCCAACAAAGGGTTTCCACCCATTGCTGGAGTTATATAAGACAGGGGCTGATCTCACAGGTTCTTCTTCACCCTCCACATACGAGGAATCCTAGAGAGATATCAGGATCAAAGATTGGCCTTGGGGACGTGCTGGACTCAAGCTAAAGAGATCTGTGGACTGAGTATGGAAATCAGAGGAACCCAAGGTGCAATGCAAATCCAAGTTCTGCCTTGAGAATCTACCAACCTCCCAGTGTCATCTGTCAGGGTGAGAAACCGCTCATTCATTCCGTCCCATGAAAGCTCATCACCAAATAAATGGCTTTGTTAGTCTTTAAATGCTACATTTCTGCTGTTTCGTTTTGTTGGAGTATAGGCTAACACGGCAACCTCTCTGTTACTGCTCCTTCACCGTCAATCTAGCGAGTGTTTTAAGGTTAGTTTGTGTTTTTGCTTATTTCCTGGTGTCTGATTCCTCTCCCTTATAAATTACTTAGTGTGTGTCTACACAGCCAAGTTATTTTAGAATAATGGCTGCTATTCCAAAATACATTTACGAGTGCCTGCATGGCAAAACTGCGATTTTGAAATAATTTCAAAATAGCGGACAGCTTATTTGAAATTCCGTGAACCTCATTTGATGAGAAATACAGCCTATTCCAAAATAGATATCGGATGGAATAGGGGCTGTATATATGCCATCATGTGCCAACAATGCCCAGATGCTTTGTATCGACAGACTTCTAACTCCCTTAGCCAAAGGGTCAAAGGGCACAAAACAGACATCAAAACACTCCAGATCCACAAACCAGTTAGTCAACATTTTAATGGAATGGGGCATTCTGTCAATGACCTAAAGGTACGTGTGTTACTGAAAAGGAATTATCGCACCATTCTGGAAAGGGAAACAGCCGAGCTCGCTTTTATATTCAAATTCAGCACATTAACACATGGTTTAAATCGTGATGGGAACTTTCTGAGTCGCTATAGGGGCTTGTCTGCATACTTGGCTCAATCTAATTCTTGATCTTCCCTCCCACCCCTCCACTCTCTGATTTGCTCACCTTGATTATCTTTTTCTGATTTGTCCTCCTTGCTTACTGTTTTTGGTTCTCTGTGTCTTAAATGTTGAGTCTGTTCTGGTCTGGCTATGGTCTGAAGAAGTGGGTCTGTCCCACGAAAGCTCACCTAATCAACTATTTTGCTAGTCTTTAAAGTGCTACTTGACTGCTTTTTGTTTTGATAGTGTATAGACTAGCACGGCTTACTCTCTGTTACTGTTAAAGACTTCTGTCATTCATTGAACACAATATGTGGGGAAGAGCCTCTCTCTCTTCCTCTCTCTCAGTCTGTCCATATATCTCAGCCTTTGTTCTCCAGTTATTTATCTGTTCCCAGCCGCATTCTCCATTTTGCATTTAAAAAAAAGAATCACTTGTTTCTCTCTTGGTAAGTTTTCATTTTTATTTCTCTTGAGTTTCCAAACATGGGGTTGGACTATGATCTCAGTTACACTCCTGGAACCCCACAAAGAGCCGATGCAATTTACTCTTGCGTTCCTGAGCTCAGGAAACATTCCTCGGCATGTGTTGGAGAGGTTTTATTTGGAGCCTTTGTCGGCTGCTCAGCTGCATGTCTGAAACGGTGCTATTATGTCTGTTTTTCTTTGAATCCTCTGTGGTAGAAGACAGCTGGACAGACCATCACGCAAACCTTGACCTATTTATTGTTTCAGAATGTGTTTTATGGCATATGTCTGTACTGTGCACAGGCAGCGGAACTCCCTGCTCTAGAAGATCTATGGAAACTATATTTGACTGAGATCTTCTGCTAAAAATGACAGCGTAGCCTCAGCAGCACAAACTAGATCCCATCTCAGATCCTGTGTAAGTTAACTGGGGCACCTCGGGAATTCAACCAGGCTCCATGCTCTTGGGTTATTTACATTGGAAATTCAACCTGCCAATGATGTATTTTTGCTTGAAAATAAGAACACCAGATCTTACTCAGGATACAAGGCAATATGCCTCGTTTATTGAGAATCAAGTAGGAAAGCAGTTGCCTCTGCTCTCTCACTCAAACACACACACACACAGAGGCGACATCTGCACTTGCCCAAATCTTCACAATGGCCATGCAAATGTCCATTTTGAAGATTACTAATGAGGACTGACATGCATGTTCAGCACCTCATTAGCATGCTGGCAGCCGCAGCTCTTTGAAATGATGTTTTTCACTGCCGTGTGGCTCATCCAGACGGGGGCCCTTTTCGAAAGGACCTCGGGAACTTTAAAATCCCCTTATTCCTATCTGCTGATGGGAATAAGGGGATTTCGAAGTTCCCCGGGGTCCTTTCGAAAAGGTCTCCTGTCTGGATGAGCTGCGCAGGAGCAAAAGACGCAATTTTGAAGAGCCGCGGCCACTGGCATTATAATAAGGTGCTGCATATGCATTTCAACACCTCATTAGTAACCTTCGAAATGGCCATGCAAATGGCCATTTCGAAGATTTGGACTAGTGTAGACACAGCCTCTCAGTCCTGCCAGCTGATCCTATAGTTATCAGTCTGTGTCTTGCCTTTAATTTGTTGGCCAAGATAACGAAATAGGAGGCTGGATCAGGACCAGGTTCCTTTCAGCCTGGACTGAGATCCCAGTGGAAATGGTAAACAAACCCAAGAGTCAGTGGCAGAGCATCTCCATTCTTAGAGCAGTTGTCTTGCTTTGGAAATAGTGGGTTTTGTGTGTTTTTTTAAGTCGCCTTCTCATCTTTTATCTAGTGTCCCATCATGCAGGTTTCATAGAACCCTAGAAACCTAGGGTTGGAAGGGACCTCAGGAGGTTGAGTCCAGCCCCCAGGACTTTCACTCATTGCTGTCTTGTGCTCATTGGTGACCGCCTTCTTCCTTCTCCAGAGTCCATCCATATTCCATCTTCTCAAATTTTAGTATGGATGTGCAACCATCCCGCCACTCGTCCTGGTCCCACCACAGAACATCTGCTCACGCTCTGGCACTTCTCACACTGGATCCTCTTTCTCATGACAAGGTGCTCTCATTAGCATGGAGATAATATCAGCAAGTAGACAGAATATCAAGTAGTTTTAACAAACACTCATCGCACTCTTTTACAATATTTTATCTTAAAACTGAGTTCAACATCAGAGACTGGTAAACTATTACAACGTTGTCCTAAACTAGATCTAACTAAAATAGAATTTTATATCACAACATGTGTCTTCTTCTGTTTATTTGGATCTTCCTTTTTCCAGTGAAGGGATGCAGTGATAAAGCTTATTTACTCCAGGGTTCTGCCAGTGAACTGACAGCACAAGCTGCCTGAAGGTGCTCAATCCATATTTCATGGTTTTCTCTTTCTAGATCCATACAATGGAGAAAGGAAAAGGAAGAAATGCAACACTCATCGTGGACTTCATCCTCTTAGGATTCGGGAGTGGCCCGGAACTGCAGCCTCTTCTCTTCCTACTGTTTCTAGTGATCTACGTTGTGTCTGTGGCTGGGAACAGCCTCCTTGTTGCTCTAGTTGTGGTTGACCATCACCTTCATACCCCCATGTACTTCTTTCTGGGGAACATGTCATTCCTGGAGATCTGTTACATCTCCACCATTCTGCCCAGGCTGCTGGCCAGTCTCCTGACCGGGGAAAGGGCCATTTCTGTTAAGGGCTGCCTTGTGCAGATATATTTTTTTGGTGTCTTGGCAGCTGTGGAATCTCTGCTGCTTGCGGCAATGTCCTACGATCGGTATTTAGCGATATGCCACCCCCTTCGTTATGCTGCTCTGATGAATGGCCGGGTTTGTTGCCAGCTAGTGGCAGGTTCCTGGATAAGTAGCTTTCTGGGTTGCACAATAATAAATAGTTTCTTGTGGCAATTGACGTTCTGTGATTCCAAAGAAATTGACCATATCTTTTGTGATTTTACACCCCTGATAAAACTCTCCTGTGATGACACCCAGACTGTCCAATTGTTGACGTTTACTATTGCTTCCATAGGGGCACTTGTCCCTTGTCTGCTCACCCTGACATCCTACATTTGTATCATCACCACCATCCTAAGAATCCCATCTACCACTGGGAGGCAAAGGGCCTTTTCCACCTGCTCCTCCCACCTCATTGTCGTTTCAGTTTTCTATGGGACCGTGATCGCTGTCTATGTGTTCCCAACAGGCAACACTCCCAAAATCTTACACAAACTATTCTCCCTCGTCTACGCAGTCCTGACTCCCATGATCAATCCAGTCATCTACAGCCTGAGAAATAAGGAGGTCAATGAGTCCCTGAGAAAAACCTTTTTAAAGTGGTTTCTTTCAGAAACCAGAATAAAAGCTTAAAGGAGAAATTTTAGCATATATAAAGAGAGATGTTTTGATAAATGTTCATTGGCATAGCCCATTTGAGTACTTCAGAATAGAGTTATTGAGATTTCTTTCTTTCTTTCTTTTAGAAACTGGCTCTTAGATAATTTTTGTAACAATTTGCACAAATAATATAAAGCACAATGGCATAGCAGTTACACAGACTAGTCTCATACTCTAAGTATCTCATAACACCTTGCATGATTTGAGGGCAGCTTTGGCTGACGTAGACTGGGTATTTTCTCAGATCCAGATATATGATTTGTTATTTTCACAGGCTTGTGTAGGAATGACCGAAAGAAACAAGAAACGTGATTCTTCTGTCCCTCAAGGGGCTAGTCAGGCGCTTTCATGCTGTTTCACGTATGAGAGGATGAAAAGATGGCTTCAGGAGCCCAGATGTTGGAGTCTGGGTTTGTTTGTTTTTTGCATGTGGGGAATGTTACCTGACTGCTTCCAATGGCTTGGTGGTGTCATACAGAATCTCTTTCCTTCCCTATATTTTATAGCTTATAGCAACATACTTGACTGGCGTAGGTTATTTGGTCTCTTGACTCTACTTTACAACCAAACACAATTCCATCAACATGAGGTAATACTGTGTGTGTTGCAGTGTAATTAAAGAAGGAATGGTGACAATTGTGAATGTTATCCGATCCACAGAGAAACATGAACCAGCTTCCCTTCACCCACCAGCCCACTCCTGCAGAAGTTATCATCCCATTAGAAGATGGCTAGTGTCTTCTGGCTCTCTAGACACTTTCAAGGAGCTGCGTTTGCTGTCTGGGGCTCTCTGCTCAATATCCCTTTCCGATTCCTTTGTTTTAGACCGTTGACCATCATGCCAACCCCTCTTTCTTTTTCCTGTGTCCTGCATAACTGTGTGGTTTCCTGAGCCCACTGGATCCTCCCCATAGTCTGTGGGGGAACCCTTTTGGTGTGGGTGAGCTTGTACCCACCCACACTCCAGATCCTGGATTCTATTAGTAAATACAATATAGGGGCCAAACGATTCTTAACCTCCATCATAGACTCCAGAACCTTGCACCTTATAATGTTAAGCAAGATCCAAAATTCTTTAAATGAATTGGAAGATTCCCAGTACTTTACCACAAGAGGATCTGTGCCTGCGTACAAGGCAAAGGCCTCAGTATTTTCTTCCAAACAGATTTCTCACAGTATGAGTGTCTGGCCTGTCTATTCTCTAAATAAAACAGCGGAGACAACATTCAAATTTCACAATACAATCATCGGCTTCCTCTTTTGCCATCCCACATCCACAGCACAGCCCCTCACATTCTGGGCCAATGTATACACGTCGGGTGCTATTTTGGGATGCAACATGTCATGAATAAATGCAGGGAAAACCTTAACCCGAACAGAGGGCTCTCAGCAGGGGGCAGTCAGATAAGGCAATGGGAGGAAGAGAAACTCTTTTGAACTGAGAACAATTGCAGTCTGAGGGGTCTTGGTCTGTGTAGCTGATGCAGAGGAGATGGAGAGAAATGATTGCTCTGAAACAGCTGGAGTGAATCCAGTAAATATCCTGGCCATCTCGTAATCAGCCAAAGATATCTAAGTAGAAGGGAATTGTATGGCTAGACGTGATCAGGTTATGATTATTTTGAAATTGGTGTGGACTTTTTCAGTTGCTCTGGTTAATGATTTGACTCTGTCCCCTGTACTCTGTAACTTCTAAGCTGAATCCCAAAGAAGTAATTCTCTGTGTTTCAACCAGCATGTCTGAGTTATTTTCTATCATTTTGTGAATAAAATACTTTTTTGAAGGCAATGATTTCATCCCTGTGTCTTGAGAAGCATCTGTATATATTCACGCCTTAGAATGAAAGGTTGACTACCAGATTACAGCTCTTTGTTTCGAAGCTCTCTCCTAAAGGAAGGTTGAAAATGTGAGGAATGCCCACATGAAGCCATTCCAAGTGCATCTTCCTGGATTAAGGGATTTTTTTCCCACTTAGGTGGTGGTAGCTACTGCCCGGAGACAGGAAATCTGGGACCTTGGGGAGTTTTTTTTTTTTTTTTAAAGAAGAGCATTACAGGAAAGTTATTTTGAAAGGTTTTGTGGGACACCAATTTCTGCAATCAGAGTGTCAGAGTGGGGAGGCAGGCCTGACAAGTATACCAAAATAGTTGCCCATATCTAAGAAATGCATCCATTGGCTTGAAACACTTTTTGAGCTAGTGGGTGTGCTTCTCCAACATCCCTGAATACCTTATAGCAGGAGGAGAACAGGGATGCCTTGACAGAGGGCTTTATTTTGGCATGTGGCACCAGTGAGACAGAGCCACATGCCGATATAGCCTGTTTTGAGGTGAGGCTGTCTGGGAGACACAGCTTGTGAGAATGAGCTTATCACCCATTTGGAAAAGACCAGGAAGACAGGCAGAAGTGATGGACTCAGGCAGTATCAGGGTATTTTGCAGAGGCATTTGATAAGTTTGTACACCCAAAGTCTTCGACTTTCAAATGCATTAGGGAGCCGCATTCACTTCCGGCCCTTAAAACTCACAGCCAATACAAACAATGGAGCTTAAAGTGTCTTGGTGTGGGGGTGAAGGTGAGTTCTCACATGCATTTGGCGTTCCCAGTCCGGCGAGCAGACCCAGCTGGAAGGTTTACACGGGAACATGGCATTTTCTGCTGTCTGTAAAACAGAACTGACCGTGGTCCTTTTCACCCCTGTTGTTCAAGCAGATCTGCTCATCTCACACATCAGACAGACAGGCTGGGGCTGTGCTGCAGTGGCCTTCTGCTGACAGACCCGTGGAGCGTCCGCGCTACAGCTGCATTCTGTTGGGGATCTGCTGAACAAGTGAAGCCCTTTTCCCAGCAAACTTGTGCTGTGCCCATTGGAGGCCTGGCGCCTCTGTCGACAGATTCTGTCAACGGAAAAATAATGTAGATGCTCGGGGGGCCTCTGCCGACGGAGAGGGCTTCTGGTTCATGGGGCAGCCCTGTTTGCAGAGCTTGGGGTTGGCCGTTCTGTTGACAGAGGGCTGGGCAGTCTGACTGCACTCACTCGACAGAGGGCATCGACATGGGGGCCCCCTATTCGGGGTGGTGCATTCTCTTGGCAGAGAATATCTGTCAGCAGTGATTTCTTTGGACAGAATGCTGCATTGCAGACACAGCCCCGAAGACTGCCACTGAGATCAGAGATTTGCTGGGGAAGCCACTTTCCCCTGGGGTACAGTGTCCCCCAAAGGTCCGAGGCTGGAGGTCAAAGCAGCGAGGCAAGAGTGAGATCTAAAAGGAAACTTTATTTGCATGCATGTAGGCTGCCAGCTGCCAAAGAAGTGGGAGCCCTGAGTCAGTTCTCAGGACTCTTTATACAGTTTGTTTGGACAGTTTAGTCATTAAGGCTACGTCTACACGTGCACGCTACATCAAAATAGCTTATTTCAATGTAGCGACATTGAAATAGGCTATTTCGATGAATAACGTCTGCACATCCTCCAGGGCTGGCAATGTCGACGTTCAACTTCGACGTTGGGCAGCACCACATCAAAATAGGCGCTGCGAGGGAACGTCTACACGTCAAAGTAGCACACATCGAAATAAGGGTGCCAGGAACAGCTGCAGACAGGGTCACAGGGCAGACTCAACAGCAAGCCGCTCCCTTAAAGGGCCCCTCCCAGACACAGTTGCACTAAACAACACAAGATCCACAGAGCCAACAACTGGTTGCAGACCCTGTGCATGCAACATGGATCCCCAGCTGCCGCAGCAGCAGCCAGAAGCCCTGGGCTAAGGGCTGCTGCACACAGTGACCATAGAGCCCCGCAGGGGCTGAAGAGAGAGCGTCTCTCAGCCCCTCAGCTGATGGCTGCCATGGCGGACCCCGCTATTTCGATGTTGCGGGACGCGGATCGTCTACACGTGCCCTACTTCGACGTTCAACTTCGAAGTAGGGCGCTATTCCCATCCCCTCATGGGGTTAGCGGCTTCGACGTCTCGCCGCCTTACATCAATTTCAACTTTGAAATAGCGCTCGCCACGTGTAGCCGTGATGGGCACTATTTCGAAGCTGGCGCCGCTACTGCGAAGTAGCGTGCACGTGTAGACACGGCTTAAGTGTCCTGTTTAACATATGAAAGTCTCGGCAGAATTGTCCTGAGAGGTGTCTGCAAACACCAGCTGTGCTTGAGGCCAGTTTACACTACAAAGGCACATGATAACCCAGACAGAGGAGCCTACAGGATAAGTTGTCTCTAGGTGACAAGGTCGGGACTTCAAAGAAGTTCAGATGACTCCCTAGTATCCCCTTGGAGAGCAACCTCTGGTTAGTGTGCAAAAAAAACTTTTAACCCTCAGAGCAGATTTTCCCCCACAGTACGATCCATCGCACACAGGTCTGTGCTGGGCCCGGAGTTCCCAGGGCAGCCGGCAGGGTCTGGCCCCCTCTGCATTCCCCACACAGGCAGCACGTAGCTCTCCCCCGCCCAGAGTCCCCGGCCAGCTGCGCTTTCTTGGGGCGAAGGGGCCGAGGGAGGGGAGGAAGATCCGGGCGCAGGAGAGCAGCAGCCCCTGCGAGGAGCCCGAGGGACAGAGGTGTCAGCTGGTCCCTCCCATCCACGGTCTCCTGGCTCCCAGCGGCTGTGGCGGGAGCTGAGCCTGTCCCAGCGGCTTAGGCTGGAGCTGAATCTTCCCAGGTGGCTGAGGCAGGTATAACACTTCTGGGTCTGGCCTGATGTTGGCGCATGGCCGTACCCTGTGCTGTGAGGGCCCAATCCAGGCCTGGCGCAGGCCAAGGCAGCTCCACCTGTTCCAGTGGTGCAGGGGGACCCACTTCCCCAGGGCTGAACTGGACCCTGGGAGGGGCTGGGGCAGTGGGGGAGCCTGGCTGGGGTGAGGGAGAGCGAATGGCCCAGGGGGTGTCGGGTAGGACAGGTCTTGGTGGAGGCCGAGACCCGCGGGAAGTGAGTTAGCTACACAGGAGGGAGGTGCGGAGGGAGAGCGGAGCAGCCGGCTTGTTCCACAAAAGTACCTCTGCCAGCTCCTCCGGCAGCCACAAGCCCCACAGGCAAACCCCCAGATTCTCCAGCTGCTCCACCCCCCGACCGACAGCCCCTGCTCGGGGGAGAGGTCACTGAAACCTGGGTCACCAGCTGCACCCAGCTTCTTCCGGCCCCAAAGGGTCCAGCCACAGCCCCAGGTCAATGCAGGCTTGGCTCTCACCCAACCAGCACGCTGGGCCTGGCCTTCAGCATCCACGTGTACAGTTGTGTTAACACAGACAGACAGACCCGAGCAGAGAGTGGGTGGAGGTGGCACATTCCAGACGTCCCCCACGGCCACTGATGCAGCCAGCCACATCCTGTGCTGATGTCTTGAAAGTCTCTGAACACCCCCCACAGGGCGGGAGCCCAGGGGACACTGGCTTAGTTCCTGCAGACTGGAGAACTGAGCGCTGGAGTACTGGAACCGGAACCCAAACTGGGAGCGAGGTGGTCACCGCCAGGGCATCTGACGGCTTTCCACGGGGAGGGGAACGTCCTTTCTCCTTCCCACAGGCACTGGCGGCTCAGAGTCACCCGACCCTGGTGAGCCGCTGTGGGAAAGTGCCCTCGGTGGCTGGTTTCCCCAGCACGGCCCAGTCCAGTCACATGGCAGCTGGGATGGACGTCTGGGCGTCCGAGTTCAACCCCATTGCTCAGCCCAGGCCACCTGACCCCTTGGCCTGGTGTGGACGACAAGTCCCACTTCCCTGAGATGTGTATTCGACGCCTGAGCCTGGTGTCTAGCCCAGCAGCCTGGTTCTGTGTGTGTGTGTGTGTGTGTGTGTGTGTGTGTGTCACACCCCCTAGTGTGACTCTCAGCACTCAGACATTTCTAACACAGCTACAGAGTGTGTAACTTCTCACACGACCACGGCACCAACACACAAGTCACACCCAGCTTCAGGGCATCTCCAGCTTTCATCATACCCCTCACTTGGCCCCCCAGCCCCAGGGTCGGTGCCGCTCTACACACCGGTGACAAAAATGGCTTCCACAGCCAGGGCACAGCTCCAGTCCCAGCACAGAGGTGCCCCTGCCCGGCTGGGCTGGCGTGGCCCTTCTCCCACAGCGAGAGGGGACTGCTCGGGCGCCACTGACCTCAGGGCCCCGGCAGCAGAACGCCCCGGCTGCGATGACGGCCCCAAGGCGCAGAGACTCTGTGGGGACTAGAACGTGCTCCAGGGATGGCTGAGTTCCCCCAGCCCTGCCCCACGGCTCCCTCTGCCCCCCAACCCTGGTTCCTCTCTGCCCCCGACCCAAGTTCCTCTCTCAGCTCTGCCTCCCCAGCACCCATCCCCATCCTGCCCCATGTCCCAGCCCTGCTGCCTGAGGGGGCGGGGAAGGGGTGCAGGTGGCCCCCAGAGGGACACACGGGGACCCCCCGTTTAGCAATTGAAGTGCTGGCAGGAGCCCAAGGGGCAGAGCCCGTCCCGAGTGCTGCCGAGCACCACCTCTGGCTCTGCCCCTCCCCCAGCCCCTCTCTGCCCTCCCCCAGGTCCTGCCCCCCCACCCCTCGGGCTCCCGAGTCCCCCCAGGACGTCCCTGCACGACCCCCAGCCAGGAGCTGCACCCACTAGTGCTGCCCTGGGAGACGCGGCACTCGGGAGTCTGGTCCCTGCTCCGCTAGGTGGGTGTGGGGCACTGGCTGCCTGCCCCAGAGACCGAGGGGCTGCGCAATGGGCACCCACAGCCCCACAGAGCCCAGGAGCCTCCGGCAGCCCTGGGTGTGAAAGCTGCCCCCAGCCCGACCAGAGGCTCTCAGCTCCTGCCTCAGCCCCAGGACAGGATCAGCCCCTGCCTCAAACCCAGGGCAGGATCAGCCCCTACCTCAGCCCCATGGCAGAATCAGCCCCCACCTCAGCCCCAGGGCAGGAGCAGCTCCTCCCTCAGCCCCAGGGTAGGATCAGCTCCCGACTCAGCCCCAGGGCAGGATCAGCTCCAGCCTCAGCCCCAGGGCAGGATCAGGTCCCATCTCTGCCATCAGGACACACAGAGCCTGTGGGACTCCCTGCTACAGGACGGGCTGGGTGGGGAGAGGGGGGCAGTGGGCAGTGGGAGGGGCTGGGGGCTGGCTGGGAGGCACCACAATTATCCCTCTTCCTTGCATTCCTCTGCTTGAGACCCGCTCCCCTGGCCCCTGGGAGCTTTCTCTTTTCTGAGCGAAAGGAGCCCAGGTCTGGCCGGCTCCCCCCCAGCTCATGTTCTCTGCACCTTCCACCAGCCTTGTGCTCTTCTCCGCACCTGCTCCCCCTTCTCCACAGCCTTCTGCAAATGTGGGGCCAGCCCTGGGCACAACCCCACGGAGGCTGCTCAGCGCAGAGCGGGGGGAAGGAATTGCTGCTCCTGGCTGGCTCCCAACACCCGGCAGTGCCGACCACAAGCCGGTTGGCGCTTCTGGCAACAGTCTCACCCTGTTGACTCCTCTGGAGCTTGTGCTCCGCTCTGAGCCCAGATCCCTTTCTGCAGGACCCCTCCCTCGACAGCCACTTCCCCGGCTGGGTGTGACACGGATTGGGCCTTCCTCAGGGGAGCACTTTGCACTTGGCCTTATTCAGCTTCACCCCATTGACCTCAGGCCATTTCTCCAGGGTGCCCAGATCATTCTGAGTTTCGACCCTGTTCTCCCTCCCAGCTTGGTATCACCTACAGACGTAAGCAGCGCACTCTCCACGCCCAGATCCACATCGCCGAAGATACTGAGCAGAGCCTGTCCCCAAACAGACCCCTGCAGAGCCCCCCTTGTTCTGCCCTTCCAGCAGGACTGTGAACCATTAATAACGACTCTCTGAGAATGGCTGTACAGCCAGTTACGCACCCGCCTTCCAGCAGCCCCATCTCAGTTGTATTTGCCGAGTATATTGATAAGAGGACATGAAAGATCATATGAAATGCCTGACTAAAACACAGGCACACCACATCCTCCCCTTCTCCCTTGTCCACAAGCCTTGTTATCCTGTCACAGAAAGCTATCCGATTGGTTGGCCATGATTTCTTCTCTACAAATCCATGCTGGCTGTTAGGCAGCCCCTTTTCTTCTCGATGTTTCCAGATGAATTCCTTGATGACTCGCTCCATTATCTTTCCTGGCACAGAAGTTAAACTGACTGGTCTGTAACTTCCTGGGTTGTTCTTATTTCCCTTTGTAGAGATGGGCACTTTATTTGCCCTTTTCCAGTCTTCTGGAATCTCTCCCGACTTCCAGGACTTTCAAAGACGACAGCTAAAGGCTCAGATACCTCCCCTTTCAGCTTCACCAGTATTCTAGGAGGCATCTCATCAGGTCCTGGTGACCTGCAGACATTGAATATTTCTAGGTCATTTTTAACCTTTTTTTTTTTTATTTTATCTTCTAAACCGCCCCCTCCCAATGAGCTTTCACCATGTCAGGCATTTCTCCATCAGACTTCCTGGTAAAGACCGAAACAACAAAGTCATTTCCAATTTTCTTGATATTGTTCCTCCCTCCTCACTGAACAATGGGCCTACCCTGTGCTTGGTTTTCCTCTTGCTTCTAATATATTGCCGGTAGGCCTGGCGGTACAACTAACCCCTTTTCGCCTCCTTCTGACCTCAGTATCAGGGCACCCTCACACCTCTCCCTGTCAGCATCCCACATGGTATCGCCAGGAGCAAGAGGGTAGTAAGGAAAACAGCTTCTCATAGTCTGACCTGGGAAGGACACAGTTCCCAGAGGCAAACCTTGAATGAAACATCTCTCCTTGGACACTCTGTTTTCCTTTGACATTTCCAATTTTCAAGTTTGAAAATCAGGACCATCCTTTCACTCAATGGAGTCCTTGGTTTGTTTGGTGTTTTTCCAATGAACTATAAATCGGGGGAAACTGTTCTGCCTTTCGTATTTCAAAAAAGCATAACAATTTAAAATTTTGGGGTAATTTGGCAGCAAGAATTTCACTTCACTTTTCCCAGACAGGACAAAGTCTTTCAAAGGAACAAAAAATTCAGAGTCGTTGTGAGAAATTCAATGAAATGTTTATGAATTTGTGTTCACCAGGACCCCCCTTGCCCCAATTTTGACTAGTTGGACTGCTCAGTCTCTAGTTTCTCCAGTGGTGAGAAAAGCTGCTCTTCTGTACAGTTTTTCTCATGGCTCCTTTCACCTCTTTGTTCCTCAGAGTGTAAATTATGGGGTTCAACGCTGGAGAGACAATTGTGTTCAATAGGGAAATCAATAGGTCGCTCTCAGTAGTGGAGCCAGTTTTGGGCACCAGGTAGGTGATGAGGGCCGTTCCATAGAACACAGTCACCACCGTGAGGTGGGAGGAGCAAGTGGAGAAGGCTTTACGCCTTCCCTCCGCCGATGGCAGCTTGAGGATGGTGGAGATAATGCAGATGTAGGACAGGAGGATCAACAGGAAAGGGCACAGGGTGAACACAAATGTCACCATGGGACCTACAGCCTTAATCTGCGATGTGTGGGCACATGCCATATTCAGCATTGTTGGGAAGTTGCAGAAGAAGTGTTGGATGCGGTTGGAGCCACACAAGGGCAGGCTGAAGATCCACATGATCAGAGGAACTCCCACCGAGATGCCAGCAGCCCATGCAGCCCCCATGAGCAGAGCACACACCTGGCCACTCATGATGGTTGTGTAGTGCAGGGGGTGACATATGGCCACGTAGCGGTCGTAGGCCATGGCTGTGAGGAGACAGCATTCTGTGAGGCCCATGATGGCATTGACGTACAACCCCGTTGCACAAGCTGCAATGGAGATGGTCTTTTCCTCCACTAGGAGGTGAGCCAGCAGCTGAGGGACCACACTGCTGGTGAAGCAGATTTCCGAGGCAGACAGGTTCACCAGGAAGAAATACATGGGGGTGTGGAGGGAGGGGCTCAGTTTTATCAGCAGGATAACGAGGAGGTTCCCCATCAGGGTGAGCAGGTAGATGACCAGAAGCACCACAAACAGAAGGATTTGCAGCTCGTTAAGGTATGAGAACCCCACCAGGACGAACACACCAGAGATGGTCTGGTTCCCTCCAGGGTTGCCCTCGGAAGAGGTCATCTGTAGGGGGACAAAGACATCAGGTCTGAGACATATCAGAAATGTGACTGCAAATTAAAACATTTGTCCTGGTTTCCTTCCTGTTGGGACCCTTCTGACTAACACCTGCTGAAATTTCTCTGTAAATAACAGCGACTGACCCGGCCTTGCTCAGGGCTTTAAGCAGAGTCAGGGACATTTGGTTTGTGTGCTCGAGGGGTTGACTGTCTGGCTCTGGCTCTTTGAAGTCAGGTTTCTCTGGGCTCCTCACTGTCACTGGGTTGAGATGTTCACTGTCTTCTCCTGTCTATGTGAAGGTGAGTTTCCTGGAGTTCTTCATTTTCATCTGATGTAAGAGCCGCTTGTCTCTGTCTCTGTGTTTCCAGTCCATGTTGTCTGTTCGTTGCATCTCCAACAGCTCTCGATGGGGCCGTTCTGTGTGAATGGGACGGAGATGGACCTGACGGGGGTCTAATTCCATCAGTGAATGTGGCGCTGTGTAAGTTGTGTCACTTCCAGTGGGAAAGTGCATTTCCTGCTCTGCGTCTCTGCTGTCTCGCTGGTCTGAAAGGTGTGGTGAGAAGGAATGGTGAGGTAGGCTGAGCCCATTGTTGTGGATCAGCCTGGTGCAGCCCAGGGGTGAAGGTAACAGCTGTGTGTTTAAGGTGCTGTGGTATGGCTGCCCCCAGTCTTGGGGGGCTCCCCATGGGCCGTGTAAGATATGTCAGTGGGGGTGGATGCAGGTGTCTGAAGGCTGGGGGGACAGAGCGCTGGGACGTGGGAAGCTGGAGGGGAAGGGGTGGGTTATGGAGAGGAGGAGCTTGGAGAGTTGGGGGACCAGGGCAGGGGGCAAAGGGTGCTGCAGTGAGGGCAGGGGGCTGTGGTGAAGGTCTTGTTGTGTGTGGTGGTTAAGGGCAGGGGATGGGGGTGCAGAAGTCAGGGGGTTGCAGGGACTCAGTGCAGGGGGTGGGAGGTGCTGGGTGGTTGTGCACCAGGGAGATGATTATTGACAGGGAAGGGCCTATGAGAGAAGGGATGGGTGAGGGCAGAGGGTTTGGGGGGTGGGAGGGTCAAGGTTGAGGGCAGGAGCTGGAGGTGCAGATGTCACAGCAGGGTTTGCTGTGGGGGGTCTCAGGGCAAAGGTGGAGGAGAGATGGACAGAGAGGAGGGGGCTCAGGACAGAGGGTTGCGGGGGCGTTAGGGCAGGTGTTTGGGTGGAGGGGTCCTTGCCGGGGTATGATGGAGTATGTGCAGGGTCTGGGAGGGTTGGGGCAGCTCAGGGCAGGGGGTGGAGGGAGCCAGACGGAGGGTGCAGTGTGGTGGTCAGTGCAGAGTCTGGGGGTGAAAGTGTCACCGCAGCCGAGTTCCCAAATACGATTTCTCAAACGAGGGCACATTCTCCTCTCACTCGTATGTTAATGATACGAATAATCACACCAGTGCCCGGATTCCCCTGCAGTGACACCTCACACCAGCAAACGGACACCGTGGAGCCTAAACACGCTGGAAACCGTTTTCCGATGGAGAAGCCCCCTGGAATCTGAAAGCAGTGGGGGACTTTGGCCTTTCTGCTCTGCAGAGCGTTATTCTTCCTTCAATGTTAGTGAACCACCCAAATCATTCCTGCCTCCCTCACAGCCAGTTCTGCAATACATTGGTTTGTCTCCACATAAGAGATTAGACCCAGAGCCAGCACCTTATGTGGTGTAAATCGTAACAACACCAGGGGTGTAAAAGGAGCTGTACTGAGGACAAGGAGCAATGGGCTTAAACTGCAGCAAGGGAGGTTTAGGTTGGACTTTAGGAAAAATTTCCCAGCTGTCCGGGTGGTTAAACGCTGGAATAAATTGCCCAGGAGAGCGATGAAGTCTCACTCCCTCTAGATGTCAGAGCAGGATAGATCGACATGTATCAGGGACGGTCTGTACAGTGCAGGGAACTGGACTCGATGTCCTCTCGAGGTCCCTTCCAGTTCTAGAGATCGATAATTCTACGAGTCTCTGAGTTACACGAATTGTGGGGCTTTGTCCTATGATGGTAACACAAGGAATTTTACAAGTACCTACGATGCAGGAGACATTTCCTACACGTTTTACTTCAGGCTCATTTGGTGAAAAGGAACTTCATAGTCATGGGTGTGACCGTGAGGTGACAGAGTTGAATAAAAATGAGACACAACAAAAGATTTTGCCTGCCCAAAACTTCCTCACTATGGGGCTGTCACAGGACTGCAGCAAATAACAGTGAGCTCGTAAGCGGGAACCAGAGTGACAGAAGAGACACACTGAGTGGGAACGCCCAGACCTGGAGACTGTGATCTTCTGACTCTCAATGACACACGCTCTCCAAGAGAACAAAGAGAGAACATGAAATCACAGGAGCAAAGGAAAGGGTGGGGCTGAGCTACGCCCAGTGCACATCACAGAACCTTTTCAAACAGCTGTGAATGATATTTTCTAAACATACAGAAGAGGTGAGAATTCTTGTGTCTGTCTTAAGAGCTCCTTTGGGGAACCTACACTGACATTAGGAAGGAATTTCCCCAGCAGGACCATGGCAGTGTGTGTTTTCACCCTGAATCAATATCAAAAGCTGATGCAACAAAAGCCCAAATTACAGTTCAGAATAGCCTGTAGGAACTGAAATGCCCAACAGCCATCAACATCAGTGCTTACTCATGGAAAACATCCAGAGAGATAAATTCTTTTGCAGAATGGGTTTTGGTTTACATCTATTTCTTGGCTGACATTTGGACAGGCTCCAAACAAATGGAATTATTTCATTATTTGGGATTATTTAGTCTGCAGAGGAGAAGAGTGAGGGGGGGATTTGATAGCAGACTTCACCTTCCTGAAGGGGGGCTCTAAAGAGGATGGAGAGAGGCTGTTCTCAGTAGTGACGGATGGCAGAACAAGGAGCAATGGTCTGAAGTGACGGTGGGGGAAGTTGAGGTTGGATATTTGGAAAAAGTATTTCACTGGGGGGTGGTTGAGAACTGGGATGCGTCACCGAGAGGTGGTGGAAATTCCATCCCTAGAAGTTTTTAAGTCCCAGGACAAAGTCCTGGCTGGGATGATTTAGTTGGGGTTGATTCTGCTTTAGGCAGGGGGCTGGACTTGGTGACTTCTGAGGTCTCTTCCAGCCCGAGCATTCTACGATTTACTCACCACTGAGAATAAGGTCCAGGGAGATTCTCATCATTGAAAGCTCAGTGGTAATTTCTGTGCTCCTCAGGTCGCCCAGACAGTCCCTTTAGAAACAGGAGACCATGAAATAAATTAACAAAGCCCCATTGTGTAATGAAAGGGCTCAGATAAATTCAGCTATGAGAGACCACCTCTAAGTTATTGGGCTTCACCTGTGGAGCCTGTGCCGTGGGCGTATTCAGGAGTGGATATCCTCATGAGAAGAGATCAGATGGAGCCCACCCAGCCGACTGTGCTCAAATTCATAAACTGCACACACCTTACAAAACAACAGCTACACTCAGAGTCAGTGTATAATAAGGAGGAGGGGGAGGAGGAGGAGGAAGACTGGAGAGCCGAGTGGAGAAAAGACAAGAGATGTGAGAAGAAAAAACACCAACAGCACAACAACAAAAAGAATGAGGCGTGGGGGGTAGGAGGAGGTGTGGGGGCTCATCTGTCACTCTGCTGGGCACTATGGAATGAGGGGACCAGAACTTCACTGAGTGCCAATGACCCCCACGGCATAGCTTGGCCCCACCCAAGGTAGCTACATTTGGTAAATTCTGAATGACAGATTCAGACAGACACTCAGGTTCTCCACACACATATGGAAAATTCAGATGAAGGAACCAGTGAGGTGATTTGGCTCCCGTTGCAGAGTGGGGCACAACACTGAGGGTTGCAGTGGGAGGATGGCTGGGGGCTGAAGGCTCCTTTTCCCTACCTTGTTCAGGATGGGCAGTTCCACCTCCCAGCTGCTGCTGGTGCTGGACGTGCTGAAGGAAACAGGTGTGTTTATTACATTCACTGGCTTCTGGGACCAAGTCCCTCAGGCCAAATTTCTTGCCCTGTTCCCCAGAGGAAAACAACACTGCCTCAGGCTGCAACAAACAAACGTCACTGAGAGAATCGGTTTGTAGGAAGTTGTATCATCGTCATCCTCATCTTCACCTGTATTTTCTAAATTAAAATCATTCTGAGATTCGCTCTCCTGGTAAATTATTTGACCTGTTTTGCCTACAAGGAGGACTGATTTGTCCCAGGAAGACACCCCAGAGTCAGGGCAGGGACAACCCCCAGGGCTCACGGCTGCAGTTTCCTGATGCTCAGACTCTTGTCTCAGAGCCATGATGAGAGCCCAGGAGCTCTGACTCCCACTCCCACCTGCTCTAACCATTACACCCCACTCCTCTGCCAGAGATGAGAGCAGAACCCAGGAGTCCTTACTGCCAGACCCACTGCCCAGATCACAGGGCCAGATTCCCACTGACCACAGGGGTTGCCAGGGCCACCCCTGCTAGGGCCCTGGCCTTGGACGGGGTAGAGCAATGAAGACTCACGTCCCCCCTCCCACCACACGCTGGAGAGGGAGGGAACCGGTGGCTTTAAGCCCCACTGTGCGCCCCTGAGTCTGGGGAGAGTGACTGAGGCAGAGATTGTCCAAGTGACCTAGGTGGTTTGGGCACCTGTTATAAACAGGAAATGGAAGCGGGTGCTTAAATCTCCTGGGCAGCTCTGAGCGGGCACCTGAGATGTGTGCGGAGCTGCTGCCGCTCTCGGGGCCGGGCGGGGATCTGGGCTCAGATTCTCCTGACTCCTGCGGCTCCATCCCGCGAGCTGGGCGGAAGGACTCAGACAGGGCAGCGAGTGGTCCGGTGGCACCTGAGAGACTGACAGCAACGAACTCAGTGGGCAGAACCCGTTTCCCAGCTGAGACGAGCCCCACGGGGGTTTTGCTCCAAAAGCTGCTCACGTGTGTGTGCGCAGGGCTGATTTCCTAGGGGCGGGGGCAGAACTCACGCCCCAACTGTCCCCCTACTGGAACTCACGCCCCAAAATGCCCCCCTGCTTCCCACCAGAACTCACACCCCAAACTGCCCCCTCCCCCAGCAGAACTCACACCCCAAACCACCCCCCACCAAAACTCACCCCAAACTGCCCACCTTCCTCCACTGGAACTCACACCCCAAACCGCCCCCCTGCCGGAACTCACACCCCAGACTGCCCCCCGCCCCCACCAGAACTCACACCCCAAACCGCCCCCCTCCCCCCACTGGAACTCACACCCCAAACCACCCCCCACCAGAACTCAAGTCCCAAACCGCCCCCCACCAAAACTCACCCCAAACTGCCCCCCGCCCCCCACCGGAACTCACACCCCAGACTGCCCCCCGCCCCCCACCGGAACTCACGCCCCAATCCACCCCCCTCCCCCACTGCAACTCATGGCTGAACCGGCGCCCCACTAGAACTCAAGCCCCAAACCGCCCCCACACCACACCGGAACTCACACCCCAAACCGCCCCACCACCCTCACCGAAACTCATGCCCCAAACCGCCCCCTCCCTGGAATTCACGTCCTAAACCGCCCCCTGCCCCCCACCAGAACTCACGCCCCAAACTGACCCACGACCCCCACCATCACTGGAACTCACGCCCCAAACCACCCCAACCCCCCACCGGAACTCACGCCCTAAACCTCTCCCCCCCACCAGAACTCACGCCCCAAACCACCCACCCCGCTGGAACTCACGCCCCAAACCGCCCCCACCCCACACTGGAACTCACGCCCCAAACCACCCCCACACCCACCGGAACTCAAACCCCAAACCTCCCCCCACAGGAACTCACACCCCAAACTGCCCCTCACTCAAACTCATGCACAAAACCAGCCCCCTGCCCCCCACCGGAACTCACGCCCTAAACCTCTCCCCCCCCAACAGAACTCACGCTCCAAACCGCCCCCCACACTGGAACTCACGTCCCAAACCACCCCCTGCCGGAACTCAAGTCCCAAACTGTCCCCCCCGCCCCCCACCAGAACTCATGCCCCAAACCGTACCCCTGCACCCCCCAGAACTCACACCCCAAACTGCCCCCACCCCCCACTGGAACTCATGCCCCAAACCGTACCCCTGCACCCCCCAGAACTCACGCCACAAACTGCCCCCTCCACCCACCGGAACTCATGCCCCAAACCACCCCCACCGCCAGAACTCGCATCCCAAAACGCCCCCGCCCCCCACTGGAACTCACACCCCAAACTGCTGCTCTATCCCCTACCAGAATGCACACACCAATCCACCCCCATCCCCCCCGCATCTCATGCCCCAAACTGCCCCCAACCCCCACCAGAACTCACGCCCCAAACTGCCCCCTCACTGGAACTCACGCCCCAAACCGCCCCCCCTCCCCAAATGCAACTCATGCCCCAAACCCCCTCCCCCACCAGAACTCACACCCCAAACCGCCCCCTCCCCCACCGGAACTCACACCCCAAACCGCCCCCACACCCACCGGAACTCACACCCCAAACCTCCCCCCCACCGGAACTCATGCTCCAAAAAACCACTCCCCGCCCCCCACCAGAACTCACACTCCAAACCCCCCCTGCCCCGCACCGGAACTCACGCCCCAATCCACCCGCCCTCCCCCACTGCAACTCATGCCCAAAACCGCCCCCCCACCAGAACTCACGCCCCAAACCGCTCCCACCCCACACTGAAACTCACGCCCCAAACCGACCCACCACCCTCACCACCCCTGGAACTCACACCCCAAACCGCCCCCCAAGCCCACCGGAACTCACACCCCAACTGCCCCCCCACCCCCCCACCGGAACTCACGCCGCAAACCGCCTCCTCACTGGAATTCACATCCTAAACTGACCCTCGACCCCCACCACCACCAGAACTCATGCCCCATACCACCTCCCAGCCCCCACCGGAAGTCACACCCCAAACCGCCCCCTCACTGGAACTCACGCCTCAAACCACCCCCCATCCCCTCCCCCACCAAAACTCACGCCCCAAACCGCCCCCCTGCCCCTCACCAGAACTCACGCCCCAAACTGACCCACCACCCTCACCACTACTGGAACTCACGCACCAAACCGCCCCCCCCACTGGAAATCACACCCCAAACTGCCCCTCACTGGAACTCACACCCCAAACCACCCCCCAGCCCCCACCAGAACTCACAGCCCAAACCGCCCTCCTGCCCCCCACCGGAACTCACGTCCCAAACCGCCCCCCCACTCTCACGTGGTGTCACCCCCAGCAGCCGTGCTGGGAGCACAGGGGTGTGTGTGTGTGGGGGGGTGTAAGTATGTTTGTGTGTTTATCTCTATGTGCCTGGATGCGCATGTGCCGAATTGGCTCATTCGGTTCAAAAGGCTCAAAGGGCCGACTGCTAAACACACACGGCTCGCATGGGGAGGGGCCTTTGAAAGGCCCCCCGGCTTCGACAGCCCCCCCGCCCATTCGACTGTGGGACGAAGGGCGTTTGAAAGGCCCCTGTCCACACAGGCAGCAAGTGCTCAGGAAGAGGCACGTAACCATCATTATGCTAATGAGGTGCTGCATATTCATGACAGCGCCTCATTGGCATCTGCCGAAGTGGCTCATTCGCATCCCCCTGCCGAAATGCAGGGCCGAGTGCAGCCACGGCCAGAGGGAATCATTTCGGGGGAAGTTCTCTGGCCAGTGCTCTGTACGGGATCCAGCCCCACCATGGAAATTGTCCTTTCTGGCCTTGGGAGCTGCGAACGCTCCTGTAACACACCCCAGAGAGACGTGTTATCTCCCCGCAAAGTGTCCTCGCCCACAGCTCAGCTTGCTGGGGTGGGTTCAGGCACCGCCAGCTGAGATTCTCCAGGCGGGATCACCTCACAGCCCCGTCTTGTCCTCAGGCTGTAGGAATCCAGGCAAAGATCACGCAGGAGAGAGCAACCCACTGTCCTTGCCCTCTGGCAATGCACTGTTTCACCAACCATTCACTTGGAGTGGGATTTCCAAGTGCGACGCCGAATGACGTCTCAATGCCCCTTCAGCCTCTCATTCCACAGGGGTTGTTGGAAAATCTCAGCTGGAAAGTACCACGAATGTCTCTCCAAAGAAGAGGACAGATATTAATGAATACGCTGGAGTGTTTAACTAGCACGGCCTTTGGTGGTGCTCGTTAGCTGACGAGTCACTCTATGCACAGAAATTCCCCCAGCTCCTCTCCATATGTTCATTCCTACTCAGTGGAAACTTATTGGGTGTTAAATGGAGGAACAATGAGGAACAGGTCAGACTCCGCTGCAAGTCAACAATTCTCCGCCCATTGACCTCACACAGGTCTTAGGCCTGGAGCCGTAGTCAGGGCATTTCTCACTGTGCAGTGGGAAAGGCGCCAATGCCACCAAATTGCCATTCATCCTTTATCAGCGCCGAGACAGCAGCAAAAGCCTCTGGATCCATCTCAGTAAAGCCCAGGGGAACGTTCCCAGCCCTTGAGCCAACCTGTCTGCAGGAACTGGGCAATCTGGGATTTCCACACACACAGAAATATTTCAGTGGACTCTAAACTTTGCCATCCCTCATGTATCCCATGGGGGGTGGATGGGTTTAATGAGGCCCTCTGGGAATTAATTAACAGCAACATTAATTGTGTCATGTCGCCTGGAAAAGGGGCAAGTTGCAGTGAGTTTTCAGTGGGACATGACACAATTAATGTTACTGTGAATTAATTCCCAGAGGGCCTCATTAAAACCATCCACCCCCATGGAATACATGGGACAAACTCCCTGGTGTAACTCCCCTCTTTGCAGGGCAGTGACACCCGGGCTGGGCCTGACCCAACATGTTCCAAAACATCTGGTGTCTGACTCTCAGTTGCTTTTCGGTAGCTCCATGTGGATGTGCTCAGGTACCTCTGGTCGTTCCAGGGACGGGGATGTGCATTGAATCACGTGGGAAAGGATTTTTGTGGAGCAACCCACTCACCTCACCTAACGTCCTGCTACAACGCCCTGGTTGCACAGGAGAACAAAGGAGGCCGAAGCCGCTAAAGTTTCTCCCCGTCACTCATTAAACCTCCACCACTGACTCCCCTTCCTCTGAAATAAAGAAAAGCCAAACCACCTTGCCGCTTGTCTACCTCCCCCTCCTTCTCCTCCCTGCTGTGTTGAGTGCTGGACGAGGCCGCACCCCTAGAATCTCAGCAGCTGGAGGGAAGCAAAGGCCTTTCCTCCCTGCGCCTCTCCCCCCAGGGTGGGTCCAGATTTCTGGGGGCTCCAGGTGGCTGTTCACGTCCTACCCAAACGCGACACCCTAAAGCTCCTGCTCTCCGTCTCCCACACAGTCTGGGCTCCCCGGTCGATCTCATCACCTACAGCCTGAGAATCCAGGCTGAGCGCTGCCCCCCGAGCGCCCCCACCCACCCGCTCTGCCCCGAGGCCGGGCTGCCCGCGCTGCACAGACGCAGGGGTACAGCTGAGGTCTCTGGCAGCAGCTTCCTTTGGGCCAAGAGCTGCTTTGTGATTCGTATATTTAACTCAAGGGACGAAACATTTTCTGCACAGACCCATCACACTTGTGCAGGGCTCACAGGCTTGGCAGATCCCCACCCCCTTTCTCGTCTGGCCCCTGCTGGTTAGACCCCTGGGGGGTGGATCACCCAGCATCCTTATCCCCCACCTGAAGAGTCCAGGCTGCAGTGAGGCCAGACCCCACACCAGTGAGGTGAGCCGGGGGCAGGCCCATCTCCAGGGGGGCAGCAGAACTGAGGCCATCCCAGGTCCCCCAGCCCCAGCTCCGAGGGACAGCGGTTGGCCCCAGCCGCGTGGTGCTCCAGGGGGTAGCCAGCCCCAGCTTCAGGAGGAAGGATGGAGCGCAAGGCAGGGAGGGGCTGCCATGGGGGCCAGCCCCAGCCGTCACAGCCCTCCCCAGAGGTGGGGCTTGCTGGAGTCGCAACCTCTCCCCACTCAGGAGTTCTGGGGAGCTCATGGCTGCGCCCCAGCCCTGCCCCCATGGCCCCGACCCCAGAGGTGATGGCATTGCTGCCCCTCCCCCATTTCCCTGGGTCCAGGCTCAGGCCATTACCCAGCCCCTATGGCTCCCCCTCCCCCAGATCTGTGGGCAGCTCCCCTGGAGCCTTTGGTTCAACTCTGGGCTGGGCCCATGACCCACCCACCCTGGGCCTGTGGCCTGAGTTAGCTCACCCAGCATC
The DNA here is from genome assembly GCF_033958435.1 of Carettochelys insculpta. Lineage (NCBI taxonomy): Eukaryota > Metazoa > Chordata > Testudines > Carettochelyidae > Carettochelys > Carettochelys insculpta. Next base: position 8,657,935 of record NC_134168.1, read on the forward strand.
ACCTCACCCCCTGGGGCTGGGACTGCAGCTGGCCATCGCGCCTCTTCCTGGCTCACCCCTCAGCCATGCCCAGCACCACGGCCCGAGCCCGGCCCTCACAATCCCCTGCCCCGACTACAGAGCCAGGGCCACCCCCACAACCCAGAGCTGAAGCTGTTCACCCTGGAGCTGGGACAGTCCCACGGCTCACATTGGGGTGGGGCCCATCCATTGGCTTTGTCCTGCCCCCATATTGCCCCCTCTCCCACCAGAGTTGGGGCCAGGGCCAGAAAAGGCGCCCCATGGCTTACCCTTGGCCCTGGGCAGAGCACCACAGCCCAGCCCTGACCCCCATGTTCTCCCCATCTGGACCTCTGGCTGGAGCGGGGCATCCAAAACCTGGGGCTGAGGTTCCCCACCCCTGCACTTCAAACTGGGGACCCGCCCAGCCCTCCCACCAACAAGCCCACCCTACCCACAAACGGTGAACAGGCCCCTCCCTTCCAAGAGGTCAGGGTGGAGCTGCAGACGACAGCCTGGCCCAGCCCTTCTCCCCAGGAACTGCAGCATTGACCCCATCCCAAGGACATTCCAGGGCCCAGCGGCACAGCCCTGACCCCACCCCACATGGACCAGCTCACCCTCCCTCCCCTGATCTCCAGGGATGCCAGTTCCATCCTCTTCCTGCACCCACTGCAGTCTGGCAGCCCAAGAGCGCCTCCCCCTGCGCACCTTCCTGCCGCTGGAGACACTGAGGCCCCGGCCCCGCATCTGAGGCAATCTGACCCATTGGAGCTGGTGCAGTTTCCATGACCCCCTTGTAAATAAAGACACGGCTCATTGTCACAAAACATCTGTTTATTGAGTGGTGGGGGCAGCAGGGCAGGGGCAGGGTGAGGAGCGGTGTCGCTGAAGCCCCCAGTGGGGAGGCCCAGCAGACTGTGTCACTGCTCACACAGGGTGAAGCTCCCCCTCAGGGCTTCATGGATGTGCATGACCCCTTGATGGGCCTGCCAGGTGGCCACCGTGCGCAGCTGCCCACAGATCCTGGCCAGATGCTAAGCCCGGGCCTCCCACACAGGCCAGGAGGCCTCAACCTTCCCTCCAGTCACACAAGTCATGCAGCACACAGCATGCGGCCACCACCTGTGGGAGGCAGCACTGCCTCAGGTGCAGCTGTTTGAGGAGACGTGGGAAACATCCCTTCAGGTGGCCGAAGGCTCCTCGACAGCCGTATGGGCTCTGACCAGCCTGGTATTGAACTTCTGCAGTGAGGGGTCAAGGAGGTCTGTTCTGGGCTTCATGAGCCTTGGCAGCAGGGTAGGTCATGTTCGCCCACCAGGCAGATGGACGTATCTGTGTCCCTGACCCTGATGGAGCCAGCAGGGAAGAAGATCCCACCATGCAGCTCCTGGAACAGCCTGGAGCTCCTGAAGATGTGGCATCACGTGCCTTCCCCAACCACCTGAAATTTAGGTGGTCAGTGGTCATGGCCTGCAGGGCCCCCCAAGCAGTATCTTTTGCATCTGATGTAGCTGAACGCTTGGTGGTCTGGGGCATGGATGGGGATGTGCGTCTGTCAGTACACCCCCCACACAGCTGGGGAAGCCCAGAACACCACATGCCCCACTGATGGTGTCCACATCTGCCAGGGCGGGTGACTCTGTGCAGCAGGTTGCTGTTTATGGCCCTGACCACCTGCAGGTGGAGGGATGAGGAAGGACTCACCAGGATACCAGGGCACCTGCCAGTCCCCTGACATTCACCCTCTCCCACTTCACCAGGTCAGCCCCCCACAATCACCCCCATGTCCGGCTGGGCTTTGCAGGGGCAAGATGGAGGGAGCTCCACCCCCCAGCAGGGGCTGGCATCTCCACCCCCAGTTCTGCAGGGACGCCCATCCCATATATGCCCTGTTGTGTGCTGGTGGCCTGGGAGCACCCTACCCAGAATCACAGAATCAAAGGGCTGGAAGGGACCTCAGGAGGTCATCTAGTCCAGCCCCTTGCTTCAACCAGGATAAACCCCCACTAAGTCATCCCAGCCAGCACCTTGTCCAGCCGGGACTTAAAAACCTCAAGGGATGGAGAATCCACCACCTCTCCAGGCAACACATTCCAGTGCTTCACCAACCACCTGGGGAAGTAGTTTTTACTAATATCTAACCTACACCTCTCCCTCTTCAACTTCTGACCATTACTCCTTGTTCTGCCACCAGACACCACTGAGAACAGTTTCTCACCCTCCTTTTTAGAGCTCCCCTTCAGGAAGTTGGAGGCTGCTATTAAATCACCTCTAAGTCTTCTCTTCTGTAAACTGAACAAGACCAGATCCCTCAGCCTCTCCTCATAGGTCTTGTGCTCCAGACCCTTAATCATTTTTGTTGCCCTTCGCTGAACCTGCTCTAGCAAATCCACATCCTTTTTATACTGGGGGGCCCAAAACTGGACACAATATTCCAGATGTGGCCTCACCAGTGCCGAATAAAGAGGAATAACTACTTCTCTAGATCTGCTCGAAATGCTCCTCCTAATGCACCCCAGTATGCCGTTAGCCTTCTTGGCTCCAAGGGCACACTGTTTACTCATATCCAGCCTTTCATCCACCAAAACCCCTAGGTCCCTTTCCATCGCACTGCTGCTGAGCCAGTCGATCCCCAGCCTGTAACAATGTTTGGGATTCTTCCGCCCCAGGTGCAGGACTCTACACTTCTCCTTATTGAACCGCATCAGATTTCTTTTGGCCCAGTCCTCCAATTTATCCAGGTCCCACTGGATTCTCTCTCTACCCTCCAACATATCCACCTCTCCCCCTAGTTTTGTGTCATCCGCAAACTTGCTGAGGGTGCAACCCAGTCCCTCATCCAGGTCATTAATAAAGATGTTGAATAACACCGGCCCCAGAATCAAGCCTTGCAGCACTCCGCTTGGAACAGATCCAACATCCAGATATTGAGCCATTGACCACTACCCATTGAGCACAACCACCAAGCCAGCTTTCTATCCATCTTATAGTCCAAGCATCCAATCCGTATTTCCTTAACTTATGGACAAGAATGTTGCGGGAGACCATATCAAAAGCCTTGCTTAAGTCAAGGTATATCACGTCCATCCAACTTCCCCATGTCCACGGAGATTCTTACCTCATCATAGAAGCTAATCAGATTGGTGAGGCAGGACTCGCCCCGGTGAATCCATGTCGGCTACTTTTGATCACTTTCCCCTTTTCCAAGTGCTCCAGAATGGATTTCTTGAGGATCTCCTCCATTATTTTCCCAGGGATTGAGGTAAGGCTGGCGGGTCTATAGTTCCCTGGATTGTCCTTCTTTCCTTTTTGAAAGATGGGCACCACGTTTGCCTTCTTCCAGTCATCCGGTATCTCCCCCGATCTCCAAGAAGCTTCAAGCTTCACAGCTCCACGTCTGGCTCCAGCAGCACTGGCCACCCAGCCCCATTCAGCACCAACAGCCCCTCCCCCGCAGGTGATGAGAATCAACTGGCCCGCGATGGAGCTGTGTGGAAATTGCTCCACGCAGCATTACAATGCAGCCACCTCTGGGGTGGGACGTGACAGCTGCCTCACAGCGCACTGCAGCTCTGCCCTGGAGTCACTTCCCCCAGTGCTGAAATGCAGCCACCTCTGGGGTGGGGCAGAGGCGCTATATAACAGCACGCAGCAACGCCGCAGTGCGCTGCAGCATCGGGCTGAGAAACCGTTTAATCAGTTCCCCACTGAAACCTGCCATTTCCCAGCTCACTGAGGGCCTCACCCTGCACACCCCACTGCAGAGCATCCCCTCCAGAGAGGGGCACTCGGGTCCTCTGAGCGCCGGGACTCGGGGGAGTTGGCTGGGCTGGGCAGGACCCCAGCCAGGGAGTCCCCCACCCCAGGGCCATGGGCCGGGCTCAGCCCTTCTCCCTGCAGCATGAGGACGGGGACTGGAGAAGCTCTGCTGAGAGCAGCCGGCCCAGGAGAGCCGGAGTGGGAGAAGGACACGGCCAGGCTGGAGGGAGGCTGAGACCTCAGGGCCCCGGCGGCAGAACGCCCCAATTGCAATGTTGGCCCTGGGGTGCAGAGCCACTGTGGGGATGGGGACCTGAGTCCCCCCTGGATCCATGTGCGGCCCCGAGCCAGGAGCTGCACCCACCAGTGCTGCCCTGGGAGATGCGGCACTCGGGAGTCTGGTCTCTGCTCCGCTGGGTGGGCGTGGGGCACTGGCTGCCTGCCCCAGAGACTGAGGGGCTGCTCAATGGGCACCCACAGCCCCACAGAGCCCAGGAGCCTCTGGCTGCCCTGGGAGTGAAAGCTGCCCACAGCCCCACCACAGGCGCTCAGCCCCTGCCTCAGCCCCAGGGCAGAATCAGCTCCCATCTCTGTGATCAGGAGACCCAGAACCTGGGGGACTCCCTGACACAGGAGGGGCTGGATGGGAAGACGGGGGCAGTGGGAGGGACTGGGGGGCACAGTTATCTCTCTTCCTTGCAGCTCTCTGCTTGAGACCCGCTCCCCTGCCCCTGGGAGCTTTCTCTTTTCTGAGCGAAAGGAGCCCAGGTCTGGCCGGCTCCCCCACAGCTCATGTTCTCTGCACCTTCCACCAGCCTTGTGCTCTTCTCCGCACCTGCTCCCCCTTCTCCACAGCCTTCTGCAAATGTGGGGCCAGCCCTGGACACAAGCCCCACGGAGGCTGCTCAGCGCAGAGCGGGGGGAAGGAATTGCTGCTCCTGGCTGGCTCCCAACACCCGGCAGTGCCGCCCACAAGCAGGTTGGCGCTTCTGGCAACAGTCTCACCCTGTTGACTCCTCTGGAGCTTGTGCTCCGCTCTGAGCCCAGATCCCTTTCTGCAGGACCCCTCCCTCGACAGCCACTTCCCCGGCTGGGTGTGACACGGATTGGGCCTTCCTCAGGGGAGCACTTTGCACTTGGCCTTATTCAGCTTCACCCCATTGACCTCAGGCCGTTTCTCCAGTGTGCCCAGATCATTCTGAGTTACGACCCTGTTCTCCCTCCCAGCTTGGTATCACCTACAGACGTAAGCAGCGCACTCTCCACGCCCAGATCCACATCGCCGAAGTTACTGAGCAGAGCCTGTCCCCAAACAGACCCCTGCAGAGCCCCCCTTGTTCTGCCCTTCCAGCAGGACTGTGACCCATTGATAACGACTCTCTGAGAACGGCTGTACAGCCAGTTATGCACCCACCTTACAGCAGCCCCAACTCCGTTGTATTTGCCTAGTTTATTCATAAGAAAACATGCGACACCATAACAAACGCCATACGAAAGTCTAAGTACACCACGTCCACCCCGTCTCCCTTGTCCACAAGGCTTGTTATTCTGTCACAGAAAGCTATCCGATCGGTTGGACTTGATTTGTACTTTACCTGTCCATGCTGGCTGTTACCCAGCCCCGTATTTTGTTTCAGATGTTTTTAGATGAATGCCTTAATTATTTGCTGCATTATCTTTCCTGGCACAGAAGTTAAACTGACTGGTCTGTAATTTCCTGGGTTGTTTTTATTTCCCTTTTATGTCAATGAGACCTTTATTTGCCCTTTTCCAGTCTTCTGGAATCTCTCCAGACTTCCAGGACTTTTCAAAGTTGAAAGTGAAAGGCTGAGATGCCTCCCCTTTGAGCTCCGCTGGTATTCTAGGAGGCATTACATCAGGTCCCGGTGACCTGCAGACATTGAACATTTCTAGGTTATTTTTGACTTCTTCTCTTTTTATTTTATCTTCTAAACCTGCCCCCTCCCCACTGGGACTCACCACGTCAGGCATTTCTCCATCCGACTTCTTGGTGAAGACTGAAACAAAGAGGCCATTAAGCAGCTCTGCCATTTCCAGTTTTCTTGGTATTGTTCCTCCCTCCTCACTGAGCAATGAGCCTACCTGTCCTTGGCCTGTCTCTTTTTTCTAATACATTGCTGGGGGATCTGGCAGTACAACCGTTCTTGCTTCCTTCTGCAGCACGTCCTCAGTATCAGGATGTCCCCCGCAAACCTTTCCCTGTCAGCATCCCACATCTCATCGTCAGGAGAAAGGGGGTAGTCAGGAAATCAGCTTCACAAAGTCTGACCTGGGAAGGACATGGCCGACAGAGGTGGACCTGGAATGAAACCTCTCTCCTTGGAAGCCTTGTTTTCCTTTGAGATTTCTAATTTTGAGAGTCGAAAATCAGGATTATACTTTGACTAAACCTATTCCTTTGGGCTTCTTTTTTTCAATGAATTATAAATCCAGGGAAACTGTTCTTCCTTTCGTATTTCAAAAAAATATAGAAATGTAAAATTTGGAGGTAAATTGGCAACAAGTCTTTTTCCCATTTAACCAACAGGACAAAGTCTTTCAAAACAACAAAAAAACTGAGAGCTGTTGTGAGAAATTCAATCAAATGTTTACAAATTTCCTTTCACCAGGAGCCCACCTCAATTTTGACTAACTCAACTTTTCATGCTCTAGTTTCTCCAGTGGCGATAAAAGGTGCTTTTCTGTAAAGTTTTTCTCAAGGCTCCTTTCACCTCTTTGTTCCTCAGAGTGTAAATTATGGGGTTCAACGCTGGAGAGACAATTGTGTTCAAGAGGGAAATCAGTAGGTCACTCTGTGTAGTGGAGCCAAAGGTGGGTATCACGTAGGTGACAAGGCCCGTGACACAGGACACAGTCACCACAGTGAGGTGGGAGGAGCAGGTGGATAAGGCTTTACACTTTCCCTCCGCCGATGGCAGCTTGAGGATGGTGGAGATAATGTAGATGTAGGACAGGAGTATCAACAGGAAAGGGCACAGGATGAACAGAACTAACCCCATGAGGCCGACAGCCTTAATCTGAGATGTGTCGGCACATGCCATATTCAGCATGGGTGGGATGTCACAGAAGAAGTGTTGGATGCGGTTGGAGCCACAGAAGGGCAGACTGAAGATCCACATAATCAGAGGAACTTCCACCAAGATGCCAGGAGCCCATGCAGCCCCCACGAGCAGAGCACACACCCGGCCGCTCATGATGGTTGTGTAGTGCAGGGGGTGACATATGGCCACGTAGCGGTCATAGGCCATGGCTGCAAGGAGGTAGCCTTGCGTGAGGCCCGTGATGGTGAAAACATATACCCCCGCTGCACAAGCTGCAATGGGGATGGTCTTTTCCTCCTCCAGGAGGTGAACCAGCAGCTGAGGGACCACACTGCTGGTGAAGCAGATTTCTGAGGCAGACAGGTTCATCAGGAAGAAATACAGGGGGGTGTGTAGGGAGCGGCTCAGCTTTATCAGCAGGATAATGAGCAGGTTCCCCATGAGGGTGAGCAAGTAGATGACCAGAAGCACCACAAACAGAAGAATTTGCAGCTCATTAAGGTACGAGAACCCCACCAGGACGAACACATCAGAGATGGTCTGGTTCCCTCCAGGGTCGCCCTTGGAAGAGGTCATCTGTCGGGGGACAAAGACACTGTATCTCAGACATATCAGAAAAGTGACTGGAAATTAAAACATTTTTCCTGGTTTCCTTCCTGTTGGGACCCTTCTGACTAACACCTGCTGAAATATCTCTGTAGATTACAGCCGACTGATCCGTGCTTGCTCAAGGCCTTAAGCAGAGTCAGGGACATTTGGTTCGTGCGCTCAACGGTGTGATTATCTTCTTCTGTCTCTTGCAAGTCAGGTTTCTCCAGGCAACTCACTGTCATTGGGTTGAGATGTTCTTCTGTCCATATGAAGGTGAGTTTCCCAGAGTTCTTCGTTTTCATCTGATGGAAGAGCCGCTTGTCTCTGTCTCTGTGTTTCCAGTCCATGTTGTCTGTTTGTTGCATTTCCAACAGCTCTCGATTGGGCCGTTCTGTGTGAATGGGATGATGCTGGACCTGACGGGGGTCTAATTCCCTCAGTGAATGTGGCGCTGTGTAAGTCGTGTCACTTCCAGTGGGAAAGTGCATTTCCTGCTCTGCGTCTCTGCTGTCTCGCTGGTCTGAAAGGCGTGGTGAGAAGGAATGGTGCAGTAGGCTGAGCCCATTGTTGTGGATCACCCTGGTGCAGCCGAGGCGTGAAGGTAACAGCTGTTTGTTTGAGGTACTCTTGTATGGCCATCCCTGGCCGTTGGGGGGCTCCCCATGGGCCGTGTAAGATATGTCAGTGGGGGTGGAGGCGGGTGGCTGAAGGCTGGGGGTGAGGGAGTGTTGGGGTTTGGGATGGTGGAGGGGTAGGGGTGGGTGGTAGAGGAGGGGGAGCAGAAGCTTGGAGGGTTGAGGGACCAGGGCAGTGGGCAGAGGATGCTGCAGTGAGGGCAGGGGGCCGCAGGGGGGGCCTTGTTGTCTGTGGTGGTTGAGGGTAGGGGGTGGGGGTGCAGAAGTCAGGGAGTTGGGGGGACCAGCGCAGGGGGTGGGAAGTGCTGGGTGGTTGTACACCAGGGAGATGATTATCAACAGGGAAGGGCCTGTGAGGACAGGGATAGGTCAGGGCAGAGAGTTTGGGGGGTGGGAGGGTCGGGGGTGAGGGCAGGAGCTGGAGGTGCAGATGTCACAGCAGGTTTTGGTGTGGGGGTTCTCAGGGCAAAGGTGGAGGGGGATGGAGTGAGGGGAGGGGGCTCAGGACAGAGGGTTGGGGGTGCGTTAGGGCAGGTGTTTGGGTGGGGGGGGTCCTTGCCGGGGTGTGATGTAGTATGTGCAGGGTCCGGGAGGGTTGGGGCAGCTCAGGGCAGGGCGTGGAGGGTGCCAGACGGAGGGTGCAGTGTGGGGGTCAGTGCAGAGTCTGGGGGTGAAAGTGTCACCGCAGCCGAGTTCCCGAATACGATTTCTCAGACGAGGGCACATTCTCCTCTCACTCGTATGTTAATGATACGAATAATCACACCAGTGCCCGGATTCCCCTGCAGTGACACCTCACACCAGCAAATGGACACTGGGGAGCCGAAACACGCTGGAAACCGTTTTCCGATGGAGAAGCCCCCTGGAATCTGAAAGCGGTGGGGGACTTTGGCCTTTTTGCCCTGCACAGCGTTATTCTTCCTTCAGTGTTAGTGAACGACCCAAATCATTCCTGCCTCCCTCACAGCCAGTTCTGCAATACATTGGATTGTGTCAACATAAGAGACCCAGGGCCAGCTCCATATGTGGTGTAAAGTGTAACAGCACCATGGGTGTAAAGGAGCTGTACTGAAGACAAGAAGCAACGGGCTTAAACTGCAGCAAGGGAGGTTTAGGTCGGATATTGTAGCCAACCAGGCTCGGGCTCCCCAGAAACGAGGCTGCCCCCAGAAGGCGAGGGCTATATTTGGTTTATTGAAAGCGCGTGACACCCGCGACGGGAACCCCGGAGACGCCGCAGTCACCAGTGGGGGAAAACCCGACGCGTCGGAGCTTCGCTCGGGGAGAGGTTCTGTAACAGGCCTCCTAACACCAGCTGATAGAGCTGAACTCATTCACATAAGATTGCCTAAAATTGCCCACGCATTTCTCATCACTCTCTCGTGGCCGACTGCCAGCGTAGCCTTGAAATCTTGGCAAGCGCGGCTTGTTCTGCAGCAGTTCCCATGGCACTTAGTTTGCAGCTTTTCACCTTGCACAGACTGGTCTGTTTAGATTCTCCTGAGGATTCCCGGAGGGGTGGGACTGCGCTCTCGACCGTTACAATGTCCTCTCGCACCCTACAGGTATTGAGGAAAACTTCCCAGCTGTCAGGGTGGTTAAACGCTGGAATAAATGACCTGGAGGAGCTGTGGAATCTCCATCCCTGGAGATGTTCCAGAGCAGGTGAGACGGACGTGTGTCAGGGATGGTCTGTGCTGAGCAGGGGCCTGGACACGAGGATCTCTCGAGGTCCCTTCCAGTTCTATAATTCTATAATTCTATGAGTCTTCGATTTCCACCACTCGAGGGGCTTCGTCCCATGATGTTAACAAAAGGAATTTTGCAAGAAAGATCCTGTGGCGCAGGAGACATTTCCCACAGATGTTTTCCTTCAGGCTCATTTTTTGACAAGAAACTTCATAATCGCGCGTGTGACCGTGAGGTGACAGAGCTGAATTAAAAATGAGGCACAATAAAAGATTTTGCCGGCACTTAACTACCTCGCGGTGGGGCTCTCACAGGACTGCAGCAAATAACAGTGAGCTCGTAAGTGGGAACCAGAGTGACAGAAGAGACACACTGAGTGGGAACGCCCAGAACTGGAGACTGTTCTTCTGACTCTCAATGACACACGCTCTCCAAGAGAACAAAGAGAGGACATGAAATCACAGGGGCAAAGGAAAGGTTGGGGCTGAGCTACGCCCACTGCACATCACAGAACCTTTTCAAACAGCTGTGAGTGATATTTTCTAAACATACAGAAGCGGTGAGAATTCTTGTGTCTCTCTTAAGAGCTCCTTTGGGGAACCTCCACTGACATTACAAAGGACTTTCCTCCGCTGTAAATGCAGAGCTGGCCGGAAAATGGATCTTCTGTCCCGTGGGAAATGCCAGTGTGTGTTTTCACCCTGAATCAAAACTAAAAGTTGAAGGAGCAAAAACCCAAATTACAGTTCAGAAGACCCCATAGGAAATCAAATGCCGAAGACAAAACAGCCATCAACATCCATGTTTACTCATGGAAAACATCCATATAGATAAATTCTTTTTCCAGAATGGATTTTGGTTTATGTCTATTTCTTGGTTGACATTTGGATAGGCTCTAAATAAATGAAATTATTTCATTATTTGGGATTGTTTAATTTGCAGAAGAGAAGAGTGGAGGGGATTTGATAGCAGCCTTCAACTTCCTGAAGGGGGGCTCTAAAGAGGATGGAGAGGCTTTTCTCAGTTGTGATGGATGGCAGAACAAGGAGCAATGGTCTTAAGTTACAGTGGGGGAAGTCTAAGCTGGGATGATATAGTTGGGGTTGATCCTGCTTTAGGCAAGGGGCTGAGCTCAATGACTTCCTGGGTTCCCTTCCAGCCCTGGCATTGTACGATTTACTCACCACTGAGAATAAGGTCCGGGGAGATTCTTTTCATTGAAAGCTCAGTGATAATTTCAGTGCTCCTCAGGTGACCCAGACAGTCCCTGTAGAAATAGAAGGCCATGCAATAAATTAACAAAGCACACATTGGCTACGTCTACACGTGAAGCCAACATCAAAATAGCTTATTTCGATGTAGCAACGTCTACACGTCCTCCAGGGCTGGTAACGTCGATGTTCAACTTCGACGTTGCGCGGCACCACATCTAAATAGGCGCTGCGAGGGAACGTCTACATGCCAAAGTAGCACACATCGAAATAAGGGTGCCAGGCACAGCTGCAGACAGGGTCACAGGGCGGACTCAACAGCAAGCCGCTCCCTTAAAGGGCCACTCCCAGACACAGTTGCACTAAATAACACAAGATCCACAGAGCCGACAACTGGTTGCAGACCCTGTGCCTGCAGCATGGATCCCCAGCTGCCGCAGCAGCAGCCAGAAGCCCTGGGTTAAGGGCTGCTGCCCACGGTGACCATAGAGCCCCGCAGGGGCTGGAGAGAGAGCATCTCTCAACCCCCCAGCTGATGGCCGCCATGGAGGACCCGGCAATTTCGACATTGTGGGACGCGGATCGTCTACACGGTCCCTACTTCGACGTTGAACGTCGAAGTAGGGCGCTATTCCGATCCCCTCATGAGGATAGCGACTTCGACGTCTCGCCGCCTAACGTCGAAGTTAACTTCGAAATAGCGCCCGACGCGTGTAGCCGCGACAGGCGCTATTTCGAAGTTAGTGCCGCTACTTCGAAGTAGCGTGCACGTGTAGACACAGCTATTGTGTAACGAAAGGGCTCAGATAAATTTAGCTGAGAGAGACCACCTCTAAATTATTGGGCTTCACCTGTGGAGCGTGTGCCGTGGTCATATTCAGGAGTGGATATTCTCATGAGAAGAGATCAGATGGAGCCCACTCAAATGACTGTTCTCAAATTCATAACCAGCACACACCTTACGAAACAAAACAAAAAAGCAGCACAGTAGCACTTTAAAGACTAACAAAATAATTTATTAGCGCTACCGGACTGCTTTTTTGTTTTGATGGGATTTAGACTAACATGGCCGTCTCTCTGTTACTATTCAACTTACGAAACACCAGTTACACTCAGAGTCAGTGGGTAATAACGGTGGTGAGGAGGAGGAAGTCTGGGGAGCAGAGTGGAGAAAAGACGAGAGCTGTGAGAAGAAAAAACACCAACAGCACAACAACAAAAAGAATGAGGCGTGGGGGGGAGGAGGAGGTGTGGGGCTCATCTGTCACTCTGCTGGGCACTGTGGAATGAGGGGACCATAACTTCACCTAGTGCCAGTGACCCCCACACCCTGAAATCCAACGCTTGGCCTCACCCAAGATAGCTACATTAGGTAAATTCTGAAGGAGAGATTCAGACAGACAGACACGAAGGTTCTCCACACACAAAAGGAAAATTCAGATGAAGGAACCAGTGAGGTGATTTTGCTCCCGTTGCAGAGTGGGGCACAACACTGAGGGTTGCAGTGGGAGGATGTCCGGGGCTGAAGGCTCCTTTTCCCTACCTTGTTCAGGATGGGCAGTTCCATCTCCCAGCTGCTGCTGGTGCTGGACGTGCTGAAGGAAACAGGTGTGTTTATTACATTCACTGGCTTCTGGGACCAAGTCCCTCAGGCCAAATTTCTTGCCGTATTCCCCAGAGGAAAACAACACTGCCTCAGGCTGCAACAAACAAAAGTCACTGAAAGAATCGGTTCATAGGAAGTTGCATCATCATCATCCTCATCTTCACCTGTATTTTCTAAATTAAAATCATTCTGAGATTCGCTCTCCTGGTAAATTATTTGACCTGTTTTGCCTACACGGAGGACTCATTTGTCCCAGGAAGACACCCCAGAGTTAGGGCTGGGACAACCCCCCGGGCTCACGGCTGCAGGTTCCTGAGGCTCAGACTCATGTCTCAGCACCGTGCTGAGAGCCCAGGAGCTCTGACTCCCACTCCCACCTGCTCTAACCATTACACCCCACTCCTCTGCCAGAGATGAGAGCAGAACCCAGGAGTCCTTACTGCCAGACCCACTGCCCAGATCACAGGGCCAGATTCCCACTGACCACAGGGGTTGCCAGGGCCACCCCTGCTAGGGCCCTGGCCTTGGACGGGGTAGAGCAATGAAGACTCACGTCCCCCCTCCCACCACACGCTGGAGAGGGAGGGAACCGGTGGCTTTAAGCCCCACTGTGCGCCCCTGAGTCTGGGGAGAGTGACTGAGGCAGAGATTGTCCAAGTGACCTAGGTGGTTTGGGCACCTGTTATTAACAGGAAATGGAAGCGGGTGCTCAAATCCCCGAGACAGCTCTGAGCTGGCACCTGAGATGTGTGCGGAGCTGCTGCTGCTCTCGGGGCCGGGCGGGAATCTGGGCTCAGATTCTCCTGACTCCTGCGGCTCCATCCCGCGAGCTGGGCGGAAGGACTCAGACGGGGCAGCGAGTGGTCCGGTGGCACATGAGAGACTGACAGCGACGAACTCAGTGGGCAGAACCCATTTCCCAGCTGAGACGAACCCCACGGGGGTTTTGCTCCAAAAGCTGCTCACGTGTGTGTGTGCGCAGGGCTGATTTCCTAGGGGCGGGGGCAGCGCTCACATCCCAAACTGCCCCCCCCACCGGAACTCACGCCCCAAACCACCCCCCGCCCCATGATTTCTTCAGGGCAGGGGAAGCACTCACACCCCAACTGTTCCCCGCCAGAACTCACGCCCCAAACCGCCCCCACCCCCCCGACGGAACTCATGCCCCAAACCACCCCCCCACCCTCCACCGTAACTCAGGCCCCAAACCATCCCCCCACCTCCCACCGGAACTCATGGCCCAAACCGCACCCCCCGCACCTGTGTGGTTTCATCCCCCCATCCCTGCAACTCCTGGAGCCATTGGTGCAGCCTGGGTGGTTGGTTGGTGCAGCCGTTGGTGCAGGCGGGGGAGGAAGGGCCACACCCGGCTCTGGGCTGGGGCCAGATACGTGGGGTAGGGGAGGGATCGTGGGTGTGGCTCCATTCAGCCCCGCCCTCTCTAGGCCCCACCCCCACGGCCGTGCTGGGAGCACAGGGGTGTGAGTGTGTGTGTGTAAGTATGTATGTGTGTTTTTCCCTGTATGTGCATGTGCCGAAGTGGCTCATTCGCATCCCCCTGCCGAAATGCAGGGGCGAGTACAGGCACGGCCAAAGGGAATCATTTTGGGGGAAGTTCTCTGGCCAGTGCTCTGTATGGGATACAGCCCCACCATGCAAATTGTCCTTTCTGGCCTTGGGAGCTGCGAATGCTCCTGTAACACACCCCAGAGAGACGCGTTATCTCCCCGCAAAGTGTCCTCGTCCGCAGCTCAGCTTGCTGGGGTGGGTTCAGGCACCGCCAGCTGAGATTCTCCAGACGGGATCACCTCACACCCCATCTTGTGCTCAGACTGTAGGAGTCCAGGCAAAGATCACACAGGAGAGAGCAACCCACTGTCCTTGCCCTCTGGCAATGCACTGTTTCACCAACCATTCACTTGGAGTGGGATTTCCAAGTGCGACACCGAATGACGTCTCAATGCCCTTTCAGCCTCTCATTCCACAGGGTTTGTTGGAAAATCTCAGCTGGAAAGAACCACCAATGTCTCTCCAAAGAAGAGGACAGATATTAATGAATACGCTGGAGTGTTTAACTAGCATGGCTTTTGGTGGTGCTTGTTAGCTGACGAGTCACTCTATGCACAGAAATTCCCACAGCTACTCTACATATGTTCATTCCTACTCAGAAGAAACTTATTGGGTGTTAAACGAAGGAACGATGAGGAACAGGTCGGACTCCACTGGAAGTCGAGAATTCTCCACCCATTGACCTCACACAGGTCTTAGGCCTGGAGCCGTAGTCAGGGCATTTCTCACTGTGCATTGGGAAAGGTGCCAAAGCCACCAAATTGCCATTCATCCTTTATCAGCGCCGAGACAGCAGCAAAAGCCCCTGGATCCATCTCAGTAAAGCCCAGGGGAACGTTCCCAGCCCTTGAGCCAACCCTTCTGCAGTAACTGGGCAATCTGGGATTTCCACACACACCAAACTATTTCAGTGGACGAAACTTTGCCATCCCTCATGTATCCCATGGGGGGTGGATGGGTTTAATGAGGCCCTCTGGGAATTAATTAACAGCAACATTAATTGTGTCATGTCCCCTGGAAAAGGGGCAAGTTGCAGTGAGTTTTCAGTGGGACATGACACAATTAATGTTGCTGTTAATTAATTCCCAGAGGGCCTCATAAAAACCATCCACCCCCCATGGGATACATGGGACTAACTCCCTGGTGTAACTCCCCTCTTTGCAGGGCGGTGACACCAGGGCTGGGCCTGACCCAACATGTTCCAAAACATCTGGTGTCTGACTCTCAGTTGCTTTTCAGTAGCTCCATGTGGATGTGCTCAGGTACCTCTGGTCGTTGCAGGGACGGGGATGTGCATTGAATCACGTGGGAAAGGATTTTTGTGGAGCAACCCACTCACCTCACCTAACGTCCTGCTACAAGGCCCTGGTTGCACAGGAGAACAAAGGAGGCCAAAGCCACTAAAGTTTCTCCCCATCACTCATTAAACCTCCTCCACTGATTTCCCTTCCTCTGAAATAAAGAAAAGCCAAACCACCTTGCCCCGTGTCTCACTCCCCCTCCTTCTCTTCCCTGCTGTGTTGAGTGCTGGACGAGGCCACACCCCTAGAATCTCAGCAGCCGGAGGGAAGCAAAGGCCTTTTCTTCCTGCGCCTCTCCCCCCAGGGTGGGTCCAGATTTCTGGGGGCTCCAGGTGGCTGTTCACGTCCTACCCGAACGCGACACCCTAAAGCTCCTGCTCTCCGTCTCCCACACAGTCTGGGCTCCCCGATCGATCTCATCACCTACAGCCTGAGAATCCAGGCTGAGCGCTGCCCCCCGAGCGCCCCCACCCACCCGCTCTGCCCCGAGGCCAGGCTGCCCGCGCTGCACAGACGCAGGGGTACAGCTGAGGTCTCTGGCAGCAGCTTCCTTTGGGCCAAGAGCTGCTTTGTGATTCGTACGTTTAACTCAAGGGACGAAACATTTTCTGCACAGACCCATCACACTTGTGCAGGGCTCACAGGCTTGGCAGATCCCCGCCCCCTTTCTCGTCTGGCCCCTGCTGGTTAGACCCCTGGGGGGTGGGGGGGCGGTGGATCACCCAGCATCCTTATCCCCCACCTGAAGAGTCCAGGCTAGACCCCACACCAGTGAGGTGAGCCGGGGGCAGGCCCATCTCCAGGGGGCAGCAGAACTGAGGCCATACCAGGTCCCCCCAGCCCAGCTCCGAGGGAGAGCGGTTGGCCCCAGCCGCGTGGTGCTCCGGGGGCAGCCAGCCCCAGCGTCAGGAGGAGGGCTGGAGCGCAAGGCAGGGAGGGGCTGCCATGGGGCCAGCCCCAGCCGTCACAGCCCTCCCCAGAGGTGGGGCTTGCTGGAGTGGCAACCGCTCCCCACTCAGGAGTTCTGGGGAGCTCATGGCTGGGCCCCAGCCCTGCCCCCATGGCCCCGACCCCAGAGGTGATGGCATTGCTGCCCCTCCCCCCTTTCCCTGGGTCCAGGCTCAGGCCATTACCCAGCCCCTATGGCCCCCCTCCCCCAGATCTGTGTGCAGCTCCCCTGGAGCCTTCGGTTCACCTCTGGGCTGGGCCCATGGCCCACCCACCCTGGGCCTGCGGCCTGAGTTAGCTCACCCAGCATCACCTCACCCCCTGGGGCTGGGACTGCAGCTGGCCATCGCGCCTCTTCCTGGCTCACCCCTCAGCCATGCCCAGCACCACGGCCCAAGCCCGGCCCTCACAATCCCCTGCCCCGACTACAGAGCCAGGGCCACCCCCTCAACCCAGAGCTGAAGCTCTTCTCCCCGGAGCTGGGACAGTCCCACGGCTCACATTGGGGTGGGGCCCACCCATTGGCTTGGTCCTGCCCCCATATTGCCCCCTCTCCCACCAGAGTTGGGGCCAGGGCCAGAAAAGGCTCCCCATGGCTTACCCTTGGCCCTGGGCAGAGCACCACAGCCCAGCCCTGACCCCCATGTTCTCCCCATCTGGACCTCTGGCTGGAGCCGGGCATCCAAAACCTGGGGCTGAGGTTCCCCACCCCTGCACTGCAAACTGGGGACCGGCCCACCCCCCCCACCAACAAGCCCACCCTACCCACAAACTGTGAACAGGCCCCTCCCTTCCAAGAGGTGAGGGTGGAGCTGCAGACGACAGCCTGGCCCAGCCCTTCTCCCCAGGAACTGCAGCATTGACCCCATTCCAAGGACATTCCAGGGCCCAGCGGCACAGCCCTGACCCCACCCCACATGGACCAGCTCACCCTCCTCCCCTGATCTCCAGGCATGCCAGTTCCATCCTCTTCCTGCACCCACTGCAGTCCGGCAGCCCAAGAGTGCCTCCCCCTGCGCACCCGCCTGCCGCTGGAGACACTGAGGCCCCGCATCTGAGGCAATCTGACCCGTTGGGACTGGTGTCCCACAGAACCCAAGCCCTGAGCATCCTGACCCCAGGGCCTCCCATTACAGCAGCCTCTCACCACCTTGGCTCCCAGCATTGCCCTCCACACTTTGACTTTCCCCCTCAGTTTCTTCCACACCCACCAACCAGTTTCCATCACCCCCCTTGTAAATAAAGACATGGCTCATTGTCACAAAACATCTGTTTATTGAGTGGTGGGGGCAGCAGGGCAGGGGCAGGGTGAGGAGCGGTGTAGCTGAAGCCCCCAGTGGGGAGGCCCAGCGGAGTGTGTCACTGCTCGCACAGGGTGAAGCTCCCCCTCAGGGCTTCCTGGATGTGCATGACCCCTTGATGGGCCTGCCAGATGGCCACTGTGCACAGCTACCTATAGACCCTGGCCAGCTGCTAAGCCTTGGCCTCCCACACAGGCCAGGAGGCCTCAACCTTCCCTCCAGTCACACAAGTCCTGCAGCACACAGCATGCAGCCACCACCTGTGGGAGGCAGCACTCCCTGAGGTCCAGGTGTTTGAGGAGACGTGGGAAACATCCCTTCAGGTGGCCGAAGGCTCCTCGACAGCCATATGGGCTCTGACCAGCCTGGTATTGAACTTCTGCAGTGAGGGGTCAAGGTGGTCTGTACTGGGCTTCATGAGCCTTGGCAGCAGGGGTAGGTCATGTTCGCCCACCAGGCCGATGGACGTGTCTGTGTCCCTGACCCTGATGGAGCCAGCAGGGAAGAAGAACCCACCATGCAGCTCCTGGAACAGGCTGGAATTCCTGAAGATGTGGCATCACGTGCCTTCCCCAACCCCCTGAAATTTAGGGGGTCAGTGGTCATGGCCTGCAGGGCCCCCCCAGAAGTATCTTTTGCACCTGATGTAGCTGAACGCTTGGTGGTCTGAGGCAGGGATGGGGATGTGTGTCTGTCAGTACAACCCCCACACAGCTGGGGAAGCCCAGAACACCACATCACCCACTGATGGTGTCCACCTCTGCCAAGGCGGGTGACTCTGTGCAGTAGGTTGCTGGTTTTGGCCCTGACCACCTGCGGGTGGAGGGATGAGGCAGGACTCACCAGGGTACCAGGGCACCTGCCAGTCCCCTGACATTCACCCCCTCCCACTTCACCAGGTCAGCCCCCCACACTCACCCCCAGGTCTGGCTGGGCTTTGCAGGGGCAAGACGGAGTGAGCCCCACCCCCAGCAGGGGCTGGCATCACCATCCCCAGTTCTGCAGGGACGCCCATCCCATATCTGGCCTGTTGTGTGCCGGTGACCTGGGAGCACCCTACGCACATGAGCTGGACCCCGACGGTCAACTTCCCCACGCCAAACTGGCTCTCCATGCACCGGTAGCTGTCTGCCATGGTGAGTTTCCCAGGGCGATGGCGACCCACTTCTGGATGGGGATGGCGACAGCGACCTCAGGGGTGTGTCCCATCACTGCAGGGAGGAGTGAGCCATTTGCAGAGCTTGGGGAAGGAGGGTTTCATCCTCTGGTTCACCTCTGGGCTGGGCCCATGGCCCACCCACCCTGGGCCTGTGGCCTAAGTTAGCCCACCCAGCACCACCTCACCCGCCTGGAGCTGGGACTGCAGCTGGCCATCGCGCCTCTCTCTGGAAGTTGTGAAGCCGCTGCTGGTGTCCCCAGCACTCCAGGGTGACGTGGTGCCCCAGCACGCACTGGTGTCTGGATGCCATCGGCGGCAGGGTTTGGGGTCTGCTCCCTGGTGAGCAGCTTCAAACTGGTGTTTCAGCTCCCGCAGCTCCCTGGATAGGGTCTGACACACCGGGACAGGGCGAAGTGGGTCTTTGCCCACGAAAGCTCACGCTCATCCATTCCTGTTCGTCTGTGAGGTGCCACAGGACCCCTCACTGCTTTTGCAGATCCAGACTAACACGGCTGCCCCTCTGATCCCTGACAGGCACAGGGCGGGTTTGCTGCGGGGCGTGGGAGTCAGCCTGGGGAAAGTGCTCCCTGGCCCAGCACAGTAGTGGCAGACGGTGGAGCCCAGCCGGGGCCGGCTCTGGCTCTGTGGCACAGAGTGATGTGGTGTCCTGGGGCAGGGCACCCGGAGCCCTCACTGGCAATGTTTTCGTGTGCCTGGGAGAGGTGGGCAAGCGAGCAGGGAAAGCTGAGGAAGGTCTGTCCAGGGGGGTCCTTTTAAGCATGAGCCACAGATGGTCCCAAGCAGCAGCCATGGGAAGAAACTGCTGCCTTGAGGCCCTGCCTGAACTGCTTCCGGGTGGCCTTAACTGCGAGTTCGCGTCCAGTAGGTGTGGGCGCTGCCTTCCCAAAGGGAAACGTGTGGGCGTGGGATTGCCACAGGAGAGATTTGCAAACAGCCAGTTCGGACTAGGGCTGCAGTGTAGCCGCAGCCAATCACCTCACACCTCACAAGGGCAATTCCCCCACCTTTCAGATCCGCAGGAATGGCCCCATCCCACTTTACACGACTGACGTCCTCCACTGGGCCTCTTAGGGACAACAGACTCCCACCATGTTCACCTCCTTCCCCTCCGCTGCTTCCCCACAGCAGCCCTGGGTTTGTATTGTCTGCTGCAAAGCTGAAAGTCTGAGCAAGTGGGTCTTACCGACCCCAGCTCATTATCTGACCCACAACACTGCTGGTCTGTGAGGTGCCACAGGGCGGCTTGTGTTTGTGAAGCTGCCGACTCACACACTGGAGACCCACCAGAGAAGCAGCTTTTGGTCTTGTTCTCTCGAAGGGTTTATTCAGGATAATGAGCCTTTCGGGAACATGATGGGCCTTAGAAAAACTTCTATACCCTGGGGGAGCCTTCCAGGGAACTCGCCAGAGCCTGTAAATAACAGCAGCTGGGAGCCTCCAAGGGCAGGTGAGGAGATCCCAGAACTCTGGGCGCCGTGTTAGGAAATCGGTGTTTTTCCCCCCGCCGCTCTGAGAATCAAGAGTGGAAACAAAGCGTTCCTGCCCTGCGCTGAAGCTCTAAAAGGGAGGGACTCAGCTCCTCTTCCCAGCCCACACAAGAGCACTGCTGGAAAGAGCTGAGAAAAACAGCTTGACTGGGGGAAGGGCTGGACCTGACTAACGGGACTTCAGCCTGTCTGTGGGCACCTGAGAAACCCAAACCGCAAACCAACTGCAGTTCGTGCCTCAGGATTCTGCCAGTTCCTCGGTAACAGCAGTCAGGGTGAGAACCGGCTAATCCCTAATCCATCCAACCAGGGCGTTCTGCTGGATGTCTCATCTTGTGGGTTTGCCAAAACAAAAAGCAGTTAGGTAGCAGTTTAAGACTCGCAAAGTAATTTATCAGGTGAGCTTTCGTGGGACAGACCCACTTCTTCAGCCCAGAGCCAGACCAGAACAGACTCAATATTTAAGGCACAGAAACCTAAAACTGTAATCAAGGAGGACCAACCAGAAAAAAATGATCAAGGTGAGCAAATCAGAGAGTGGACGGTGCGGGGGGGAAGGTCAAGAGTTAGATTAAGCCAAGTATGCGGACAAACCCCTGTAGTGACTCAGAAAGCTCCCATCCCGGTTCAAACCACGTATTAATGTGCCAAATTTGAATATAAAAGCCAGCTCGCCTGCTTCCCTTTGAATAGCGGTGTGAAAGTTTTTTTTTTCATTAACACGCCTACTTTTAAGTCTTTAACAGAATGGCGCACTGCATTAAAATGTTAACTAACTGGTTTGTGGATCTGGAGTGTTTTGATGTCTGTTTTGTGCCCATTAACCCTTTGTCTAAGGGAGTTAGAAGTCTGTCCAACTCCCTACAAAGCATCTGGGCATTGTTGGCACATGATGGCATATATGATGTCAGTAGAGGAGCATGAGAAAGTGCCCGTGATTCCGTGAGTAACCTGGTTAGGTCCAGTGATGGTATTTCCAGAGAAGATATGTGGACAAAGCTGGCAGCGGGCTTTGTTGCAAGGAAAGGTTCCAGGACTGGTATTCCTGGGGTATAGTCTGTGGCTGATTGTGAAGATCCTCATAAGGTTGGGAGGTTGTCTGCAGGAGACAACAGGTCTGTCACCTTGGGCCTTCTGGAGTGTGGCATCCTGATTAAGGACAGGTTGTAGGTCTTTAATAATTCGTTGTAGTGGTTTGAGTTGGGGGCTGTAAGTGATGACCAGTGGTGTTCTGTTCTTGGCTTTTTTGGGCTGATCTTGGAGTAGCTGGTCTCTGGGTATTCGTCTGGCCCTGTCGATTTGTTTTTTTACTTCTCCTGGTGGGTAATTCAGGTTTATAAATATTTGGTAAAGATCTTGTAGTTTTTGGTCTCTGTCAGTTGGATCAGAGCAAATGCGATTGTATCTAAGAGCTCGACTGTAAACAATAGATCTAGTTATGTGTGCAGGATGGAAGCTGGAGGGTGTAGGTAAGTACAGTGATCAGTAGGTTTTCAGTACAGTGTGGTACTGATCAGGCCATCCTTGATTAGTACTGTAGTGTCCAGGAAATATATCCCTTACGTGGAGTAATCGAGGCATAAGTTGATGGTGGGGTGTAAATTGTTAGTCTCTGTGGAATTCTTCTAGAGCCTCTGTCCCATGGGTCCATATCATAAAGATGTCATCAATGTATCTTAAGCAGAGGAGTGGTAATAGGGGATGAGAGCTGAGGAATCGTTGTTCCAGGTCCATAAATATATTGGCATATTGTGGGGCCATGCGGGTGCCCATAGCAGCTCCACTAATCTGGAGGTATAAATTGTCCCCAAATCGGAAATAATTGTGTGTGAGAATAAAATTACAGAGGTCGGACAACAGATTGGCTGTGGTGGCATCAGGGATGGTGTTCCTGATTGCTTGTAATCCATCTTTATGTGGAATATTTGTGTACAGAGCCTCTACATCCATTGCGGCAAGGATGGCGTTATCAGGAACTTTCCGATGTTTTGTAATTTCCTCAGGAAGTTGGTGGTATCTCAGAGATAGCTGGGAGCGTTGGTGGCATAGAGTTTGAGGAGGGAGTCCACGTAACTGGGTAGTCTGGTGGTAAGTGTGCCAATACCTGAAATGTTAGGGCATCCAGGGTTTCCAGGTTTGTGAATTTTGGAAAGCAAATAGAATAATCCAGGCTGCGGCTCAGATGGTGTGTGTGAGTGAATGAGGTCCCCCGTAGCAGCAGCAGGGAGTTCCTTCAGTAGTTGTTGTAATTTCCTTTGGAATTCCAAAGTGGGATCAGCAGAGAGAGGTCTGTAAAATGTGGTGTTGAAGAGTTGTCTGCCTGCCTCCTGTTCATAGTCTGACTTAGTCATGATGACAACAGCACCCCCTTTGTCAGCTGTTTTGATTATGATGTCTTGGTTATTTTTGAGACTCTGGATAGCATAGCGTTCAGCGTAGTTGAGATTGTGACTCATTTGGCATTGTTTGTGTATAATGTCAGCCTGAGCATGGTTGCAGAAGCATTGTACATAGAAATCCAGACGTTCACTATGACCCTCAGGGGGAGTCCACGTAGAGTTCTTCTTCTTTTGTTGTTGGTGGCGGGGTCGAGAGAGTCAGGCTGTTGTTCATAGGTTTGCTGGAAAGATGCCTTTAGACAGAGGCAGCGAAAGAAGGCTTCAGGGTCACCACAGAATTGTATTAAGTTCATGGAGGAAGCAGGGCAGAAGGAAAGATCCTGAGATAAGAGGGACTCCTCTGCTGGTCTGAGTTGGTAGCTGGAAAGGTCAACAATATTGTTAGTTGAGCTGTTGTTATTGTGGCTGAAGTATCCTGAGGAATGAAGTAAGGTAAAAAATTTATTCTCTTTTCTTTTTTGTAGAGAGTGTAAGTGTGTTTTATAAATTTCTTGTCTAGCACTAGTAAAGTCTCGTACTGTGCGCACTTGCGTGGATGCCTGTTTGATGATAATTTCAAGTTCAGAGAGTTCATTTTTGATCATCTTTTGTTTATTGTAAAGGATTTTGATCAAGTGGTTCCTCAGTTTCTTAGAAAGTGTGTTGCACAGATTTTCGCTGTAATCAGTGTAGTACATTGATTGTAATGGGTTTTTCACTGTCAGTCCCTTGGGTACAATGTCCATTTTCTTGCATTTGGAGAGAAAGGTGATATCTGTCTGGATCTGGGCGAGTTTTTTCATGTAGCTGGTGGATCTCCATTCCAAACGGCTAAATGTAGTGCCTTGCACATTGAATAGTAACAGAGAGGGAGCCGTGCACAGACTCCAACTCAAACCACTGCAACGAATTATTAAAAACCAGCAACATATCCTTCTATCCTTAATCAGGGTGCCACACTCGAGAAGGCCCTGGGTGACATGCCTGTTCTCTCCTACAGACAACCTCCCAACCTTATGAGGATCCTCACAAACAGCCACTGTCTATACCCCAGGAATACCAGTTCTGGAACCTTTCCTTTCACTGAAGTCCACTGCCAGCTTTGTCCACATATCTTCTCTGGAAATACCATCACTGGACCCAGTGCTGGTCATTTTCTATGTGACTATGATCACTGTCTTCATGGTTCCAGCAGCCAACACTCCAAAGGTCCTCCACAAAATCTTCTCTGTCTTCTACACCGTCCTGACTCCCTTGCTCAACCCTGTCATCTACTGCCTCAGGAACAAGGAGGTCAAAGAGGCTCTGAGAAAAGCTGTTCTTTCCAAGCTGTTCTTCAGCTGGCTGCTTCCAGAAACCATCGGTCATGAATGAACGCTTGGAAAGGGGCAAACCCGGCGAGCGTCAGGTGAGCCAATGAGAAGGGGAGTGGTACCTTCTTACCTGAAGCAATTACCTGCTGAATGGTTTTCTTTTGTGTGGCCAGAGGTGAGAGACAGAGACATTAAAATACTGAACAGGGCTTGAGGAATCCAGGCCACAAGAAGTTCTGGGCATACTGATATGTAAATAGAAGGGAACTATTACGTCAGACACAATGAGGTTATCGTTTGTATTGGCTGTTATTCATTTATCGTTGTTCTCAGGGTGGGAGAATGTCGTGAGGGAGGCAGACCTCCAGCAAAGGAGGTGATGGAGTGCTTCCTGCAGCCGAGGTGTGAAGAGGTAAAACGCACCCGAGCAGAAGCAGAGGCCACAGTTCAGCTGGAGAAAGCTCAAAGGCAGGACGCTCCAGGGACACCACCTAACAGCCCTGCTCCGAGCTCTGCTCACCACCTCGAGGCATTCCCCAGTTACCAGGTGGGAGATAAAATAGAGGATTTCTTCTTGCATTTTGTGAGGGCCGGCCAGTGGCAGAACCTCCCTACAGATGAGCACATGGTGGAATCAAGATCTCAGATCACTGGTCCCTCACTAGGGCTGTGTCTACATTTACATCCCTCTTCCAAAAGAGGTATGCAAATGAAGGAAAAACAATTAAAATGAGGTATGCATTTGCATATAGACCACCTCATTTGCATATCCTTATTCTGTAGGAAGAAGGATTCTTTTGAAGATGGGGTTTCCTCTCAAAAGAGCAGT